>NC_092750.1:84255975-84615904 GCF_047496795.1 Chiloscyllium punctatum
CCCACACTCTCTCTCGCCCACACTCTCTCACCCTCTCTCTCTCGCCCACTCTCTCTCTTGCCCACTCTTTATCTCACCACTCTCTCTCACCGACTCTCGCCCACTCTGTCTCTATCGCCCACTCTGTCTCTCTCCCACTCTCTCTCTCACCAACTCCTAACACGCCCAGTTTCTCTCTCACCCACTCTCTCTCTCTCTTCCACTCTCTCTCTCACACACTCTCTCTCTTGCCCACTCTCTCTCTCGCCCAGACTCTCTCTCTCGCCCACTCACACTCTCTCTCGACAATCTCTCTCTCGCCCACTCTCTTTCGCCCACTCTTTCTCTCTCTCGCACATCTCTCTCACCCAATCTCTCTTTTGCGCAGTCTCTCTCTCACCCACACTCTCTCTCGCCCACTCCCTTTGCCCACTTTCTCACTCTTGCCCACTATCTCCCTCTGCCCCCTCTCTCTCACCCACTCTCTCTCGCCCATTCTCCCTCTGCCCCCTCACTCACTGTCGCCCACACTCTCTCTCGCCCACTCTGTGTCACCCCCACTCTCTCACTTCCACTCTTTCTCTCGCCCACTGTCTCTCGCCCACTCTCTGACGCACACTCTCTCGCCCACTCTCTCTCTCGCCTTCACTCTCTCTGACCCACTGTCTGTCGCACACTCTTTCTCTCGCCTACTCTTTCTCTATCGCCCACACTCTCTCTCGCCCACACTCTCTCACCCTCTCTCTCTCTTGCCCACTCTCTCTCTCGCCCACTCTTTCTCTCACCACTCTCTCTCACCGACTCTCGCCCACTCTGTCTCTATCGCCCACTCTTTCTCTCCCACTCTCTCTCTCACCAACTCCTAACTCGCCCAGTTTCTCTCTCACCCACTCTCTCTCTCTTCCACTATCTCTCTCTCCCCCACCCTCACTCTCGCCCACTCTCTCTCTTGCCCACCCTCTCTCTCCCCCACACTCTCACTCACCCTCACTCTCTCTCTCACCCATTCACTCTTTCGCCCAGTCTTTCTCTCGTCTATTCTCTCTCTCCCTCTCTCTCGCCCACTCTCTTTCTCGTGCACTATCTCTCTCTGCCCCCCTCTCTCACTCTCACGTGCACACTCTCTCGCCCACACCTGCTCTCGCCCACTCTCTCTCTCGCCCACTATCTCCCTTGCCCACACTCTCTCACCCCAATCTCTCTCTCGCCCACTCCCTCACTCTCTCACTCCCACTCTTTCTCTCACCCACTCTCTCACTCCCACTTTCTCATTCACACGCTTTTTCTCGCCCACTCCCTCTCTCATCCCCTCTCTCTCTCTCGCCCACTCTCTGTCACCCACACTCTCTCTCTTGCCCACTCTCTCCCTCTGCCCCTCTCTCATTCTCTTCCACTCTCGCTCGCCCACTCTCTCACTCTCGCCCACTGTCTCTCACTCACCACTCTCTCTCACAGCCATTCTCTCTCTTGCCCCCTCTCTCACGCTCTCCCACTCTCTTTCTTGCCCACTCTCTCTCTCGCCCACTCTCTCTCTCGCCCACTCTCCCTCTCACCCACTGTCTCTCGCCCAGTCTCCCTCTCTTCCTCTTTCTCTCCAACTGTCTCTCTCTCTCACCCACTCTCTCTCTCGCTCAGTCTCTCCCTCGCCCGCTCTCTCTCCCCCACTCTCTCTATTGCCCACTCTCTCTCTTGCCCACTCTCTCTCGCCCACTCTCTCACTCTCGCCCACTCAGTCTGTCTTGCCCAATCTCTCTCTTCCGCACACTCTAACCCGCCCATTCTCTCTCCGTCACGCACTCACTCTCTCTCTCTCTCTCTCTCCCACTCATCTCTCGCCCACTCAAGCTCTCACCCACTCTCTCTCTCTCGCCCACTCTCTCTCTCGGCCACTCTCTCACTCTTGCCCACTCTCTCTCTCACCCACTCTCTCTCTCTCGCCCACTCTCTCTCTCCCGCCCACTCTCACTCGCCCATTCTCTCTCCCTCGCCCACTCTCTCTCTCTTTCGCCCACTCTCTCTCACCCCCACTCTCTCTCGCTGACACCCTCTGTCGCCCACTCTCTCTCTCTCACCCATTCTCCCTCTCTCGCCCACTCTCTGTCTCGCCCACTGTCTCTCTCGCCCACTCGCTTACTCTCTCCCACTCTCTCTCTCGCCCACTGTCTCTCTCTCTCTCACACACACTCTCTCGCCCACTCTCTCTCTCGCCCACTCTCTCTCTCGCGCACACTCTCTCTCTCACCCACTCTCACTCTCTCCCACTCTCACCCTCGACCACTCTCTCACTCTCACCCACACTCTCCCGCTGCCCCCTCACTCACTCTCGCCCACTCTCTCCAACTCTCTCCTGCACCACCCTCACTCTCTCCAGCCCTTCGCTCTCACTTGCACTCTCTTTTGCTTACTCCCCTCTCTCACTTATCCCCGTCTGTCGCTCTCTCTCGCTCTTGCTCTATCTCTCTCTTGCTCTTCCTGTGTCATTCTCTCCCTCTTTTGCTCATCTGCTCTCACGCCATCTCCCCCTCTCTTGCTCCCCCTTACTCCCCCTCATTGTCCCCTCTCCCTCACACTGTCTCATCTCCCCTCTCGTCCCCTCTCTCTCCCCCTCTCGTCCCCTCTCTCTCCCCCTCTCTCTCCCCCCCCCTCTCTCCCCCTCTCGTCCCCTCTCTCTCCCCCTCTCTCTCCCTCTCTCTCTTCCCCTCTCTCTTCCACTTCCTCGTCTCCCTCTCGCATCCCCTTTCTCTCCCCCTCACGTTCCCTCTCTCTCCCCCATCGCCCCCTCTCCCTCGTCCCCTCTCTCTCCCTCTCTCACCCCTGCTCTCTCCGCCTCTCTCTCCCACTCTCGCCCCCATCACTCCCTCTCTCTCTCCCTGTATCATCCCCTTTCTCTACCTCTCTCTCCATTTCTCTGCCTCCCTTGTCCCCTCGTTCTCCCACCATTGTCCCCTCTCTGTCCCTCCCTCATCCCCTCTCTCTCCCCCTCTCGTCCCCTCTCTCTCCCTCCTTCGTCCCCTCTCTCTCCCCTCTTGTCCCCTCTCTCTTCCTCCCTCGTCCCCTCTCTCTCCCCATATCGTCCCCCTTTCCCTCTCCCTCACTCTCTCTCCTCCCATTGTCCTCTCTCTCTCTCTCTCTCTCGCTCTCTCCGTCATTCCCCCCTCTCTCCCTCTCTCATCCCCTGTCTCTCCCTCTCTCTCTCACTCTCTCTCCCCGCATCATCCCCTCTCTCTCCCCGTATCGTCCCCTTTCTTTCCCTCTCTCTCCTTCTCTCGTCACCCTATCTCTCCCCCACTCTCGTCCCCTCTCTCCCCCCAAATGTCCCCTCTCTCTTCCTCTCTCATACCCGCTCTCGCCCCCCTCTCTCCCTCACTCGCCCCCCATCGTCCCCTCTCTCACCCTCATTCGTCCCCTCTCTCTCCCTCTCTTATCCCCACTCTCTCACCCTCTTGTCCCTATCTCTCCCACATTGTCCCCCCTTTCTACCTCTCTTCCTTCTCTCTCCGTCTCTCTACATCTCTCTCCTCCATCGTCCCCTCTCTCCCTCTCTCGTCCCCTGTCTCAACCCCATCGTCCCCTCTCTCCCCCTCTCTCTTCCTCTCCCCCATCCTCCCCTCCCTCTCCCCTCTCGTTCCCCTCTCTCCCCATCGTCCCCCCTCTCTCCCATTTCTCTGCCCTCACTCTCTCCTTTCTCTCCCTCTCTCATCCCCTCTCTTTCCACCTCTCGTCCCCTCTCTCTCCCCCTTTCTCGTCCCCTCTCTCTCTCCCGCTCTCGTCCCCTCTCTCCCCCTCTCGTCCACTCTCTCTCCCTCACTCTCCCCCATCGTTCCCTCTCTCTCATGCTCTCGTCCCCTCTCCCCATCATTCGTCCCCCCTCTCTCCCACATCATCCCCCTCTCTCCCCCATCGTCACCTCTCTCTCCCCTCTCTCGTCCCTCTCTCCCTACTCTCATCCCCTCGCTCTCCCCTCTCTCTCCTTCTCTAAACCCTCTCTCTTCCCCGCTCTCTCCCCCTCTCTCTCCCCATTCTCCCCTCTCTCTCTCCCTCTCTTTCCCCCTCTCGTCCTCTCTGTCCCCCGCCATTGCCCCCCCCCTCTCACCCTCTCTCCCCTCTCTCCCTCCCCTCTCTGTCCCATTCACGTGTCCTCTCTACCTCTCTCGTCACCCCTCTCTACCCCTTCGTCCTCTCTCTCTCTCTCCCTCTCGTCCCCCCTCTCTCCCCCATCGTCCCCTCTGTCTCCCCTGATTCTCTCCCCCATCATGCCCTCTCTCTCCCCAATTATCCCCTCTCTCTCCCTCTCTCTCCTCTATCTCTCTCACTCTCCCCTCTCTCTCCCCCCATCGTCCTCTCTCTCCCCCATCATCCCCTCTCTCTCCACTCTCTCTCCCCCCTCTCTCTCTCCACATCATCCAGTCTCTCTCCCTCTCTCTCTCCCCTCTGCCTCCCCTCTCTCTCCTCCATCGACCCCTCTCTCTCCGTCTCTCTATCGCCCATCGTCCCCTCTCTCCCCTCTCTCTCCCCACATTGTCCCCTCTCTCTCACCCTCTCGTCCCCTCTCTCCATTTCTCTCGTGCCTTCTCTCCCCATCATGCCCTCTCTCTCCCCCATTGTCCCCTCTCTCTCCCTCTGTCTCCCCCCATTATCCCCTCTCTCCCCGTCCTTCGTACCCTCTCTCTTCACATCGTGCCCTCTCGTTCCCCCAGTCGTCCCCTCTCTCTTCCTCTCTCTCCCCCCATTGGCTCCTCTCTCTCACTCTCTCTCCCCTCTCTCCCTCTCTCTCCCCTCACTCTCCACACTCTCTCCCCTCTCTCCCCACATCGCCCCTCTCTCTCCCCCTCTCTCCCCCCTATCCTTCTCTCGTCCACTCTCTCTCCCCCTCTCGTCCACTAGCTCCCCCTCTCATCACCTGCTCCCCCCTCTCTTCCCTCTCTCTCTCTCACTCATCACCTCTCTCCCTCTCTCAATCCTCTCTCTCCACCCTGGTCCTCTGTCTCTCTCTCTCCCCCTCTTGTCGCACTTCTGTTACACTCTCCCTCCTCCATCTCTCTGCCTCTCACTCCTCCAATCTTCCCCCATCGTCCCATCTCTCTCCTTCTCTCGTCCCCTCTCTCTCTCCCCCCGTCCCCTCGCTTCGCCCTCTCATCACCTCTCTCCCCCGATCTCTTCCCCTCTCTCTCTCGACCACTCTCTCTCCGATCACGTCAACTCTCTCTCCCCTCTCTCGTCGCTTCTCACCGCCCTCATCCAATCTCTCTCCCCTCTCTCGTCCCCTCTCCCTCCCCCCTCTCTGCCTCTCCCGTCCCCTCTGTCTCCCTCTCCCTCCCCGTCACCCCATCGTCCCTGCTCTCTCCACCTTTCGTCCACTCTCTCTGCCCCATCATCCCCTCTCTCTCCCCCATCCTCCCATCTCTCTCCCTCTCACAACCCCCCTCTCTCAACCTCTCGTCCCCTCTCTCTCCCCTCAGCGACCCTTCTCTCTCATCCCCATCCCCACCCTCCCATCTCATCCCCTCTCTCTCCCTCTCTCCTCCCCTTTCTCTCCCTCCCCTCTCTTTCTCTCTCTCGTCCCTTTTCTCTCCACCCTCATCCTCTCTCTCTCCTCCTCTTGTTCCACCTCTCTTGCCCTCTCTCTCCCCTCTCTCCCCACTCACTGCCCCCCTCCGCCCATCGTCCACTCTCTCTCCCCCTCTCGTCCCCTCACTACCCCCTCTCATCACCTCTCTCCCCTCTCTCTTCCTCTCTCTCCGTCTCTCTCTCCTCCCTATCACCTCTGTCGTCCCCTCTCTCTCCCCCTTTCTCCCTCTCTCGTCCCCTCTCTCTCTACCGCCATCATCCCTCTCTGCCCCCTCTCTCCCCCTCTCTCTCTCCTCTCTCTACCCCCATCGTCCACTCTCACTCCCTCTCTCATCACCTCTCTCCCCCTGTCATGCCCTCTCTTTCCCTATCGTCCCCTCTCTCATCCCCTATTGTCCATTCTCTCACACCCCCATTCCCCCTCTCTGCCCCTTGTCCCGTCTCTCTCCATATCTCCTCCCCTCCCTCTCCCTCCCCTCTCTCCCCCTCTCTACTCCCCTCTCTCTCCCCCCTCTCCCTCTCTCGTCCCATCTCTCTCCACACTCGTCCTCTCTCTCTCCCCCTCTTGTCCCACCTCTCTTACCCTCTCTCTCCCCCCTCTCGCCCCTTCTCACTCCCCCCTCTCCCCCCATCGACCCCTCTCTCTCCACACTCGTCCTCTCTCTCTCCCCTCTTGTCCCACATCTATTACCCTCTCTCTCACCCCTCTCTACCCCTCTCACCCCCTCTCTTCCCCATCATCCCCTCTCTCTCCTTCTCTCGTCCCCTCTCTCTCCCCCTCTCGTCTGCTATCTCCTCCTCTCATCACCTGCTCCCCCTCTCTTCCCCCCCCTCTCTCTCGTCCCCTCTCTCTCTCTCGTCCCCTCTCTCTCCTCCTCATGTCACCTCTCTCCCCTCTCTCCCCCTCTCTACTCCCCTCTCTCTCCCCCCCTCTCCCTCTCTCGTCCCATCTCTCTCCACACTCGTCCTCTCTCTCTACCCCTCTTGTCCCACCTCTCTTACCCTCTCTCTCCCCCCCTCGCCCCTTCTCACTCCCCCCTCTCCCCCCATCGACCCCTCTCTCTCCACACTCGTCCTCTCTCTCTCCCCTCTTGTCCCACATCTATTACCCTCTCTCTCACCCCTCTCTACCCCTCTCACCCCCTCTCTTCCCCATCATCCCCTCTCTCTCCTTCTCTCGTCCCCTCTCTTTCCCCCTCTCGTCTGCTATCTCCTCCTCTCATCATCTGCTCCCCCCTCTCTTCCCCCCCTCTCTCTCTCGTCCCCTCTCTCTCTCGTCCCCTCTCTCTCCTCCTCATGTCACCTCTCTCCCCTCTCTCGTCCTCTCTCTCCCCCTCTCATCCCCTCTCTCTCCCCACTCTCGTCCCCGCTCTCTCCTTCTCTCTCCCCGTCACCCCCATCGTCCCCGGGCTCTTCCCCTCTCATCCCCTCTCTCTCCCCCATCATCCCTTGTCTCTATCCCTTCCTCCCCTCTCTCTCCCACTCTCGTCCCCTCTCTCTCTCCCCCTATCGTCCCTTCTCTCTCACACCCGTTCACTCTCTCCCCTCTCGTCACCTCTCTCTCACCTCTCTCCTCACCTCTCTCTCCCTCACCTTTCTCTCCCTCTCTTGACCCTCTCTCTCCACCCTCGTCCTCGCACTCTCCCCCTCTTGTCCCACCTCTCGTACCCTCTCTGTCCCTCCACTCTCCCCCTCTCACTTCCCCACTATCCCCTCATCGTCCCCTCTCTCCCCTCCTCTCTTCCCCTCGCTCCCCCCTCTCATCACCTCTCTCCCCCACAACTCCCCCCCTCTCTATCTCTCGTCTCCTCTCTCTCCCCCTCTCATCCCCTCTCTCCCCTCTCTCGTCCCCTCTTCCTAACCCTCTCTCCCTCTTTCTTCCCCTCTCTCTCTCCATCACCCCCATCCTCCCCTCTCTTTTCCCCCTCTCGTCCCCTCTCTCTCCCCCTCTTGTCCCACTTCTGTTACCCTGTCCCTCCCCCCTCTCCGCCTCTCACTCCTCCACTCTCCCCCCATCATCCCCTCTCTCTCCTTCTCTCGTCCCCTCTCTCTCCCCCCTCTCGTCCCCACGCTCCCCTGTATCATCACCTCTCTCCCCCTCTCTCATCCCCTCTCTCTCTCGTCCACTCTCTCTCCCCCTCACGTCACCTCTCTCTCCCCTCTCTCGTCCCCTCTCCCTCTCCCTCTCTCTCTCCCTCTCTCGTCCACTCAGTCTCACTCTCTCTCCCCGACACCCCCATCGTCCCCGCTCTCTCCACCTCTCGTCCCATCTCTCCCCCCCATCATCCCTTCTCTCTCACCCCCTTCCCCCCTCCCCTCTCGTCCCCTCTCTCTCCCTCTCCCCTCCCCTCTGTCTCCCTCCCCTCTGTTTCCCTCTCTCATCCCTTCTCCCTCCACCCTCGTCCTCTCGCTCTCCCCCTCGTGTCCCACCTCTCTTGGCCTCTCTCTCGCCCCTCTCTCCCCCCTCACTTCCCCCTCTCCCCCCATCGTCCCCTCTCTCTCCCCCTCTCGTCCCTTCACTACCCCCTCTCATCACCTCTTTCCCCTCTCTCTTCCCCTCTCTCTGTCTCTCTCTCGGCATTATCACCAATCTCGTCCCCCCTCCCTCCCCCTTTCTCCCTCCCTTGTCCCCTCTCTCTACCACCATCATCCCCTCTCAGTCCCCTCTCTCCCCTCTCTCTCCCCTCTCTTTACCCCCATCGTCCACTCTCTCTCCCTCTCCCATCACCTCTCTCCCCCCATGCCTTCTGTCTCCCCCATCGTCCCCTCTCAAACTCCCTATCGTCCCTTCTCTCTCACCAACATCCCCACTCTGTCCTTGTTGTCCCCTCTCTCCCTCTCTCCCCCCTCCCTCCCCTCTCTCTCCCTCTCTCCTCCCCTCTCTCTCCCTCCCCTCTCTCCCCCTCTCTCCTCCCCCCTCTCTCCCTCCCCCTTCTCTCCATCTCTCATCCCATCTCTCTCCACACTCGTCCTCTCTCTCTCCCCCTCTTGTCCCACCTCTCTTACCCTCTCCCTCCCCACTCTCTCCCCCTCTCACTCCCCCCTCTCCCCCATCGTACCCTCTCTCTCCACACTCGTCCCATCTCTCTCCCCCTCTTGTCCCACCTCTCTTACCCTCTCTCTCCCCGCTCTCTCCCCCTCTCACTTCCCTCTTCCCCCATCATCCCCTCTCTCTCCCTCTCTCGTCCCCTCTCTCCCCCCTCTTCCCCTCATTCTGCCCCTCTCGTCACCTCTCTCACCCCTCTGTCTCACCTCTCTCTCCCCTCTCTCTCCCCTCTCTCTCCCTCTCTCGTCCCCTCTCTCCCCCACTCTCGTCCGCTACCTCCCCCGTCTCGTCCACACTCTTTCCCTCTCTCTCCCCCCTCTCATCCCCACCTCCCCCCCTCTTGTCCACTCTCTCCCCCCTCTCGTCACCTCTCTCTCCCCCCCTCGTCACCTCTCTCTCCCCTCTCTCTCTCCTCTCTTGTCCCATCTCTCTCCCCCCCATGGGCCCCTCTCTCTCTCCCTCTCTCTCCCCCTGTGCCCCCATCGACCCGTCTCTCCCGCCCATTCGTCCCCCTCTCTCCCCCTCTGGCGCCCTCTCTCTTCCCCCATCGTCCCCCTTCTCTCCCTCTCATCTCTCTCCTATCCCTCCCCATCGTCCCCTCTCTCTCCCCCTCTCGTACCTTCTCTCTCACCCCCGTACCCCCCTCCATCTCTTGTCCCCTCTCTCTACCTCTCTCATCCCCTCTAATTCCCCCCTCATCCTTTCTGTCTCCCCGTCTTGTCCCATATCTCTTACACTCTCTCTCCCCCTCTCTCCCCCTCTCACTCCACCTCTCTCCCCCCATCGTCTCCTCTCTCTCCCCCTCTCGTCCCATCACTCCCCCCTCTCATCACCTCTCTCCCTCTCTCCCCCCTCCCTCTCACCTCTCTCGTTCCCTCTCTCTCTCTCCCTCTCTCGTCCCCTCTCTCTCCCCCATCATCCTCTCTCTGCCCCCTCTCTCCCCCTCTCTCTCCCCTCTCTCTACCCCCATCTTCCCCCTCTCTTCCCCATCGCCCGCGCTCTCTCCCCCATCATCCCTTCTCTCTCACCCCCATCCCCACTCTCTCCCCTCTCGTTCCCTCTCTCCCTCTCTCCTCCCCTCTCTCTCCCTCCCCTCTGTTTCCCTCTCTTGTCCCTTCTCTCTCCACCCTCGTCCTCTCGCTCTCCCCCTCTTGTCCCACCTCTCTTGGCCTCTCTCTCGCCCCTCTCTTCCCCCTCACTGCCCCCCTCTCCCCCCATCGTCCCCTATCTCTAACCCTCTCGTCCGCTCACTACTCCCTCTCATCACCTCTCCCTCCCTCTCTCCTCCCCTCTCTCTCCCTCCCCTCTCTCCCTCTCTCAATCCTCTCTCTCCGCCCTCCTCCTCTCTCTCTCCCCCTCTTGTCCCACTTCTGTTGCCCTCTCCCTCCCCCTCTCTCCGCCTCTCACTCCTCCACTCTCCCCCATCGTCCCCCCTCTCTCCTTCTCTTGTCCCCTCTCTTTCCTCCCTCTCGTCCCCTCACTACCCCCTCTCATCACCTCTCTCCCCTCTCTCTTCCCCTCTCTCCGTCTCTTGGCCCTATCATCTCTCTCGTCCCCTCTCTCTCCCCCTTTCTCCCTCTCTTGTCCCCTCTCTCTACCCCATCATCCCCTCTCTGCCCCCTCTCTCCTCCTCTCTCTCCCCTCCCTCTACCCCCATCGTCCACTCTCTCTCCCTCTCTCATCACCTCTCTCCCCCTCTCATGCCCTATCTCTCCCCCCATCGTCCCCTCTCTCTCTCCCTCCCGTACCTTCTCTCTCACCCCTGTCTCCCCTCCCTCTCTCGTCCTCTCTCTCTACGTCTCTCGTCCCCTCTCTCTCCCCCTCATCCTGTCTGTCTCCCCCTCTTGTCCCATCTCTCTTACATTCTCTCTCCCCCCCTCTCCCCCTCTCACTCCACCTCTCTCCCCCCATCATCCCCTCTCTCTCCCCCTATCATCCCTTCTCTCTCACCCCCGTCCCCACTCTCTCCGCTCTCGTCCCTCTCCCTCTCTCCTCCCCTCTCTCCTCCCCTTTCTCCTCTCCTCTCTCGTCCCTTCTCTCTCCACACTCGTCCTTTCTCTCCTCCTCTTGTCCCACCTCTCTAACTCTCTCTCTCCCCCTCTCTCCCCCGCTCACCCCCCTCCCCCATCGTCCCCTCTCTCTCCTCTTGTCCCCTCTCTCCCCTCCTCTCTTTCCCTCGCCCCCTCTCATAATCTCTCTCCCCCTCTGTCTTCCCCTCTCTCTCCGTCTCTTGTTCCCTCACTCTCCCTCTCTCACCCCCTCTCTCTCCCTCTCTCGTTCCCCCTCTCTCTCCCTCTCTCGTCCCCTCTCTCGTCCCCTCATTCCACCCTTCACGTCGCCTCTCTCTCACCTCACTCTCACCTCTCTCGTTCCCTCTCTCTCCCCATCTCATCACCTCTCTCTCCCCTTTCTCATCCCCGCTCTTTCCCCCCCTCTCTCCCCCTCTCGTCTCCACTCTCTCCCCCTCTCTCTCCCTCTCTCGTCTCCTCTCTCACCCCCCATAGTCCCCTCTCTCTCCCCATCATCCCCTGTCTCTCCCTCTCTCGTCCTCTCTCTCTCTCTCCCATCGACCCGTCTCTCTCTCTCCCATCATCTCCTCTCTCTCCCTCTCTTTATCCTCTCTCTCGCCCATCGTTTCCTCTCTCTCCCCCCATCGTCTCATATCTCTCCCCCTCTCATTGCCTCTCTCTGTCACACTGTCTGTCTCTCTCTCTCTCAGCTCTCCATCCCTCTCTTGCCTCCTCTGTCTCTCTCGTGCCCCTCTCTTTCATCCCTCTGTCTCTCGTTCACCTCCCCTCTCTTTTGCTGTCCCTCTCTCTCCAACTTTCTCTCTCTCTATCCCTCTCTCTGTCCCCCTCCCACACTCGCATTCTCTCTCTCTTACTCTTCCTATCTCTCTCTCACTCTCCCTCTCTCGCTCATCTCACTCTCTCTCTCTCGCTCACTCACTCGTGCTCTGTCTGTCTCTCTCTCTCTTCCTCTCTCTCAGTCCTCCCTCCCTCTCTCACCTCTTCTTTCTCACTCTTACTCTATCTCTCTCTATGTCTGTCTGTTGCTCTCTCTCTCTCCTTATCTCTCTCAGTCCTCCCTCCCTCACCTCCTCTCTCTCTCGCAACTCTCTCTCTCATCTCTCTGTCTCTAGCTTGCTCACATCTCTCGCTCTGCCCTCCTCTCTCTTGCTCTCCGCGTCTCTGTTTCTCGCTCTCCCTCTCTCACTTGCTCGTGCTCTCTCTCTCTGTATCCCTCTCCCTTCCCCCCTCGCAGTCTCTCCCCTCTCTCTCCCTCTCTCTCCCCATCGTTCTCTCCCCCTCGCTCTCTCTCTCTCTCTGTCGCCCCTCTCTCGCCCCTCTCTTCCGCTCACTCTCTCCCTATCTCCCTGTCTCCCTCCCTTGCTCTCTCCTCTCTCTTGCTCTTGCACTCTCTCTCTCATATCTGCCCCCTCTTTCCCTCTCTCTTCCACCTTTCTCCCTCTCTCTTGTTCTCTCTCGTTCTCTTTCGTTCTCTTTCTCTCTCGTTCTCTCTCTCTCGTTCTCTCTCTCGTTCTCCCTCTCTCGCTCTCTCCCTCTCTCTCTTTATCCCTCTGTCTATCACCCCCCTCTCTATCTCTCGCCCCTCACTCTCTCGCACCTCTCTTTATTTGGCCCCTGTCTGTTCTCTCTCTCTCACCACTGTCTTCCTCATTCACTCTTGCCTCACCCCTCTTTCTCTGTCTCTGTCTGTCTCTCTCTCTCTGTCTCTTATGGCCTTCCCTCCGTCTCTTGCCTCCTCTCTCTTTCTCTCATATCTCTACCTCTCACTTGCCCCATTCCTCCATCTCGCTCTCCCCTATCTCTCGCTCCCTCTCCCTCTCTCGCGGCCTCTCTCTCTCACTCCCCCCCCTCTCTTTCTCTGTAGCCCTCTCTCTCTATCCCGCCCCCTTCTCTCTCTCTCTACCAATCCTCTCTCTCTCGACCATCTCTCTCCCTCTCTCTCTCGCACTCTCTCTCGTATCTGGCCCCTCTCTCCCTCCATTTTGACCTCTCTCTCTCTCGCCCACTCTTTCTCTCGCTGTCTCTCTCGTGCACACTCTCTCCCCCTTGCTCACCTCCTTTCTTCATCCCTCTGCGACTCTTTCTCTCATTATGGCTTCTCTCTCTGTCATCCTCTCCCTGTCTCCATCTCTCACTCCCCTCTATCACTCTTGCCCTCTCTCTCTCTCGACACAACTCTCCCTCCTTTGCGCTCTCATCCCATCTCAGTCTCGCTCTCGCACCCTCTCTTCCTCTCTCAAGTCCGTCGCCCTCTCTAATCTCTCTCTCTCTCTCTCTCTTTCTCGCTCTCCCTCTCTCTCTGTCTCTCTCGAACGTCCCTCCCACTCCCGCCTCCTCTCTCTCTCTACCCCCTCTCTCTCTGTCTCTCTCTATCTCTCTCTTTCACACCCCCTCTCTCTCATCTCTGTCACTCGCTAGCCCCCTCTCTCTCACTCTCCCCCCGTCTCTCACAAACTCTCTCCCTCATTCCCGCTCTCTCTTCCCCTCTCTCTCGCTCTCGCAACCTCTTCTCCTCTGTCACCCCTCTCCCTGTCGCTCTCTCTCGCCCGTCTCTCTCTCTCTCTCACCCCCTCGATCTTTCTTTTGCTCACTCTCTCCCTCTCTCTCTCACCCATTTCCTCCCTCACTCCCTCTCTCATTCTCTCTTGCCCCTCACGCTCGCTCTCACCCTCTCTCTCTCTCTTGCCCATCTCTCTCTCGACCACCCCCCCACACACTCCCGTCTCCTTCTTGCCCTTGCTCTCTCTCACCATTTCTCTCTCCCGCCCTCGCTCTCTCTCTCTCCCGTCCTCGCTCTCTCTCTCGCCAATCTCTCTCTCTGTCCCTTTCTCTCTTGCCCCCTCGCTCACCCCTCTCTCAGTTTCACACTTTCTCTCGCCCACTCTCTCTCGCAACCCTCATTCTCATTATCTCCTCCCGTGTATCTCTCTTTCTTTTCCTCACCCGATCTCTCTCTTGCCTCTCTCTCTCCCTGCCCCTCACTCTCTCTCCACCTTCTCCCACTCTCGATCCCGTTTCCTCGGTGACTCTCTCTCTCTCCACCTCCTTCCATTTCTCTTCGGCTGAATCTCTCTCCCACCCTCCCTGTCTATCTGCCACACACTGTCTCCCTGTTCCTTCCCTTCCCCTCTGACCCAGAGACTGGGGTATTGGTGGTGAGGCTGAGTGTGCGATGGTGGGGATGGGATATGGGAGAAGGGGGGAAATGTGGTAGAGATGGAATTGCAGAAGGCAGACAGAGGCGGCAAGAGAGAGAGAGTGGGGTGAGGGGGAGAGGGAAGAATGGAGGCAGGTGTAGAAGCCTGTTTTGGGGGTGTGTGTGAGAGAGGGGGATGAGGGAGAATGAAGAGGAGAGGTGATGGAAGAGAGAGAGGGAGAGAATTGAGGAGGAAGAGAGGAAATGGGGAGACCAGGTTGGAGTGGGAGGGACAGAGGGATGTAAACCCAGCTTAGGGCGCGGTGCCCTCCCCTTCCCTGAGGACCAGGACTTGGGGCTGAGTCTGTCTCTCTCCAGCTCAGCTTCTCCAACACAAAGACACACAACAACATCGGTCACTCTGCTGCTCGGCACGCTTTAATCAACATTTTTATTGATTACAAATGGAAGTGATGGATCCAGTCAGTGGGACGGTGCCTTTTCTCACTGGGCCCTGAGTTGTGAGAAACATTGAAATGTTTCCCTGTAACCCCCCTGTGGGATAAGGAGGGACAAACCAGCGCTACCCTCAGTCTGTTACCATAGCGACAGGCTGCTCCATCGCTGAAACCCTGAGCTGAAATGAGAAAATCCCGGATGGATTGATTAATGAGGGAATTTGATGGATGGATGGATTTGGGTGAAGGGATATTTCAGCACATTCTTCAGCTGCTGCCTGAACTTAGTCTGGGTCACGGCATAAATCGCGGTGTTTGTGCAGCAACTGAGGAGCTTCAGCATGAAGCCCAATTCCTGCACAAAGTCATGGAGAACCACAGACTGATACCCAATATGCCACATCCGGTACCATATAGAATACAGCATTAACATTGACCATAACAGGATGAAATTGGCCGAGATCACAAACAGTAAAATGATGGATTTTTTTCGGTTTCTCATTTCAGTGTCAGTCTGAGGGTCCCCATTGGTGTGAGTGCGGAGTCTCCTGCGGGCTCTGCTGGTCACTAAAATGTGTCGGACGGTGAGAACATTGAGCAGCAGAATCAGGAGAAATGGGACACCCGGGGTTAGAATGTGGTGGAGGAACTCGATTGTGACCCAGACAATGGAGAATCGAACAGCGTCTGTTACATCACAAAACCAGGGGCCGTTGTCCAGCCGATACCGAGCCTCGAGTTTAAAATACCAGAAAATGTTCTTTAAACAGCTCAGCACAGTCACTGCTCCCAGAACCACAGCCGCCCTTTTCTCACTGCAATATTTACTTTTCAGCTTCTGGCAACAAATGGCCACAAACCGATCAAAGGTGAAAGTGACGGTGAACCGGACAGAGCAGTCAGTGGCTGCATAAACCAGGACGCCGTGGATATTACACACGGGGACGGAGTCCATCAGGAAATAAAACTGTTCCCGATAAACAATGGGAATGTGTCTCAGGATTAGGTCGAGGATAATGACCAGGAGATCCGCCGCTGCCATGGCCCCCAGGTAACGTCTGACACATGGAGACAATCCACAATCTTTATAAAGCAGGACGTAGATGGTCACTACGTTAACTGTGAGGAAGGAAAACAAACCCATTATCCATCAGCCTGGAGGCAAAGGGACCCGTTTGATCGGGGACCCAGTGAGATTTTCAAATGTGTCCCTGTATTCAGGGATTTATTAAAATAATTGGAGCTGGAATAACGAATGGGACGGTCGGAATTACTGACAAAAATGTGACATAAACCACAAGAAACCCTCCCTCCCCAAACACACAGAGACACTTCCATAATGACAGATGGTTTCTAGAACATTCCCACACACTCGATCTCTCGAGAACAGACACAGGTCATTCCTTCCCAGTTCCTAATACGGAGGGTGGAAACGTTGCTGTCCTGAAGGATTCTCTACCAGTTTCCTGAAGACAAACGGAGTTTGGGAATTTCTGTATTTTGGTCTAAATTGTGGTCGATCCTGTGTCGTTGAGAAATGTAAACGCAGGGAAAACGTATTCACCCCTTTAACTGCCTGAGGGCCCTTTGGAACAGTGTCTCCTTCTCCCTGGAACTGGATCTCTTCCCTCGGGATCTTATCATTTGTTCAATTCACTGACGTCCGGCCGTTCACAAACAATGTCAGGGACAGAACGTTCCGGGGAATGGCAGTTATAGAATGTCGGGGACAGAACGTTCCGGGGAACCCCTTGACCTGTCCATCACCTTTCCCCCCTACCCACCCCGCCAACATGATGTCCTTGGCCGGGACACACTGTAACACAAATGGGGTGAGAGACGGAGGCTCCAATCACAGGAATGCGAACTAAAGGCATTGCCTGATCAGCCGAAATGGTTAGATATACCACATTCTCAATCCACCGCACAGAACCAGCCCAGACACCAGACACCCACATGAGATATCTATTTACCGTGGAACACTGTGCAGACCAGGCCAGTGTCCTGCTCAGTACAACCCAGCAATCTGTCCAGATTCATCCATTACACTGGGACAATACAACCCAGCAATCTGTCCAGATTCATCCATTACACTGGGACAATACAACCCACCAATCTGTCCAGATTCATCCATTACACTGGGACAGTACAACCCAGCAACCTGTCCAGATTCATCCATTACACTGGGACAGTACAACCCAGCAATCTGTCCAGATTCATCCATTACACTGGGACAGTACAACCCAGCAATCTGTCCAGATTCATCCATTACACTGGGACAGTACAACCCAGCAATCTCTCCAGATTCATCCATTACACTGGGACAATACAACCCAGCAATCTGTCCAGATTCATCCATTACACTGGGACAATACAACCCACCAATCTGTCCAGATTCATCCATTACACTGGGACAGTACAACCCAGCAACCTGTCCAGATTCATCCATTACACTGGGACAGTACAACCCAGCAATCTGTCCAGATTCATCCATTACACTGGTCAATACAACCCAGCAATCTCTCCAGATTCATCAATTAAACTGGGACAATACAACCCAGCAATCTGTCCAGATTCATCCATTACACTGGGACAGTACAACCCAGCAATCTGTCCAGATTCATCCATTACACTGGGACAATACAACCCAGCAATCTGTCCAGATTTATCCATTACACTGGGACAGTACAACCCAGCAATCTGTCCAGATTCATCCATTACACTGGGACTGTACAACCCAGCAATCTGTCCAGATTCATCCATTATACTGGGACAGTACAACCCAACAATCTGTCCAGATTCATCCATTACACTGGGACAATACAACCCTGCAATCTGTCCAGATTCATCCATTACACTGGGACAGTACAACCCAGCAATCTGTCCAGATTCATCCATTACACTGGGACAGTACAACCCAGCAATCTGTCCAGATTCATCCATTACACTGGGACAGTACAACCCAGCAATCTGTCCAGATTCATCCATTACACTGGGACAGTACAAAACAGCAATCTGTCCAGATTCATCCATTACACTGGGACAGTACAACCCAGCAATCTGTCCAGATTCATCCATTACAGTGGGACAGTACAACCCAGCAATCTGTCCAGATTCATCCATTACACTGGGACAGTAAAACCCAGCAATCTGTCCAGATTCTTCCATTACACTGGGACAGTACAACCCCACAATCTGTCCAGAATCATCCATTACACTGGGACAGTACAACCCAGCAATCTGTCCAGATTCATCCATTACACTGGGACAATACAACCCAGCAATCTGTCCAGATTCATCCATTACACTGGTCAATATTACCCAGAAATCGGTCCAGATTCATCCATTACACTGGGACAGTGCAACCCAGCAATCTGTCCAGATTCATGCATTACACTGGGACAGTGCAACCCAGCAATCTGTCCAGATTCATCCATTACACTGGGACAGTACAACAAAGCAATCTGTCCAGATTCATCCATTACACTGGGACAGTACAACCCAGCAATCTGGCCAGAGTGAAACACTGCACAGATCATGTCAGGGCAATTATCTTCAAAGGCAGGCTAGACATCTGTCCAGTTTGGGAAGCTGTGATAGAGAGAGAAAAGCTGAAGATGCTAGAGTCCAAAGTAGACAGGCAGGAAGCTGTGAGAACACAGCAATTCTGACAGCATCAGGAGTTGTAACCATTCTGTAAGAATCCTGAAGGAGGGCTACACCTGAAACATCAAATTCTATACCTCCTGATGCTGCCTGGTTTGCGGTGTTCCTCCAGCGAGTATTCAGCATGGGAAGCTGTGCAGACCACAGCAGTGCATTGATCTATAAACCCGGACTATGTATCTGTCCAGCACGGGGAGCTGTGTAGACCACAGCAGTGCATTGATCTATAAACCCGGACTAGATATCTGACCAGCACCGAGAGTTTTGCAGACCACAGCAGTGAATTGATCTATAAACCCAGAAAAGATATCTGTCCAGGATGGGGAGCTTTGCAGACCACAGCAGTGCATTGATCTATAAACCCGGACTAGATATCTGTCCAGGACGGGGAGCTGTGCAGACCACAGCAGTGCATTGATCTATAACCCCAGACTAGATATCTGTCCAGGACGGGGAGCTGTGCAGACTTCAGCAGTGCATTGATCTATAAACACGGACTAGGTTTCAATCAAGGACGGGGAGCTGTGCAGACCACAGCAGTGCATTGATCTATAAACCCAGACTAGATATCTGTCCAGGACAGGGAGCTGTGCAGACCACAGCAGTGCATTGATATATAAACCCGGACGAGATATCTGTCCAGGACGGGGACCTGTGCAGACCACAGCAGTGCATTGATCTGTAAACCCGGACTAGATATCTGTCCAGGACGGGGAGCTGTGCACACCACAGCAGTGCATTGATCTATAAACCCAGTCTAGATATCTGTCCAGGACGGAGAGCTGTGCACACCACAGCAGTGCATTGATCAATAAACCCAGACTAGATAACTGTCCAGGACAGGGAGCTGTGCAGACCACAGCAGTGCATTGATATATAAACCCAGACTAGATATCTGTCCAGGACGGGGAGCTGTGCAGACCACAGCAGTGCATTGATCTATAAACGCGGACGAGATATCTGTCCAGGACGGGGAGCTGTTCAAACCCAAGGAGTGCATTGATCTATAAACCCAGACTAGATATCTGTCCAGGACGGGGAGGTGTGCAGACCACAGCAGTGCATTGATCTATAAACCCAGACTAGATACCTGTCCAGGACGGGGAGCTGTGCAGACCACTGCAGTGCATTGACCTATAAACCCGCACTAGATATCTGTCCAGGACGGGGAGCTGTGCACACCACAGCAGTGCATTGATATATAAACCCAGACTAGATATCTGTCCAGGACGGGGAGCTGTGCAGACCACAGCAGTGCATTGTTGTATAAGGCCAGACTAGATATCTGTCCAGGACGGGGAGCTGTTCAAACCACAGCAGTGCATTGATATATAAACCCGGACTAGATATCTGTCCAGGACGGCAAGCTGTGCAGACCACAGCAGTGCATTGTTGTATAAGGCCAGACTAGATATCTGTCCAGGACGGGGAGCTGTTCAAACCACAGCAGTGCATTGATATATAAACCCGGACTAGATATCTGTCCAGGACGGGTAGCTCTCAGACCACAGCAGTGCATTGATCTATAAACGCGGACGAGATATCTGTCCAGGACGGGGAGCTGTTCAAACCCAAGGAGTGCATTGATCTATAAACCCAGACTAGATATCTGTCCAGGACGGGGAGGTGTGCACACCACAGCAGTGCATTGATCTATAAACCCGGACTATATATCTGTCCAGGACGGGGAGCTGTGCACACCACAGCAGTGCATTGATCTATAAACCCAGACTAGATGTCTGTCCAGGACGGGAAGCTGTGCAGACCACAGCAGTTCATTGTTCTATAAGGCCAGACTAGATATCTGTCCAGGACGGGGAGCTGTTCAAACCACAGCAGTGCATTGATCTATAAACCCGGACTATATATCTGTCCAGGACGGGGAGCTGTGCACACCACAGCAGTGCATTGATCTATAAACCCGGACTAGATATCTGTCCAGCACGGGGAGCTGTGCAGACCACAGCAGTGCATTGATCTATAAACCCGGACGAGATATCTGTCCAGCACGAGGAGCTGTGCAGACCACAGCAGTGAATTGATCTATAAACCCAGACTAGATATCTGTCCAGGACGGGGAGCTGTGCAGACCACAGCAGTGCATTGACATATAAACCCGGACTAGATATCTGTCCAGGACGGGTAGCTCTCAGACCACAGCAGTGCATTAATCTATAAACCCAGACGAGATATATGTCCAGGACGGGGAGCTGTGCAAACCACAGCAGTGCATTGATCTATAAACCCCGACTAGATATCTGTCCAGGATGAGAAGCTGTGTAGACCACAGCAGTTAATTGATCTATAAACCCAGACTAGATATCTGTCCAGGACGGGGAGCTGTGAAAACACAGCAGTGCATTGATATATAAAACCGGACTAGATATCTGTCCAGCACCGAGAGCTGTGCAGACCACAGCAGTGCATTGATCTATAACCCCAGACTATACATCTGTCCAGGACGGGGAGCTGTGCAGACCACAGCAGTGCATTGATCTATAACCCCAGAGTATACATCTGTCCAGGACGGGGAGCTGTGCAGACTTCAGCAGTGCATTGATCTATAAACACGGACTAGGTTTCAATCCAGGACGGGGAGCTGTGCAGACCACAGCAGTGCATTGATCTATAAACCCAGACTAGGTATCTGTCCAGGACGGGGAGCTGTGCAGACCACAGCAGCGCATTGATCTATAAATCCGGACTAGATATCTGTCCAGGACGGGGAGCTGTGCAAACCACAGCAGTGCATTGATCTATAAACCCGGACTAGATATCTGTCCAGGACGGGGAGCTGAACAGACCTCAGCAGTGCATTGACCTATAAACCCGGACTAGATATCTGTCCAGGACGGGGAGCTGTGCAGACCACAGCAGTGCATTGATCTATAAACACGGACTAGATATCTGTCCAGGACGGGGAGCTGTGCAGAGCACAGCAGTGCATTGATCTATAAACCCAGACGAGATATCTGTCCAGCACGGGGAGCTGTGCAGACCACAGCAGTGCATTGATCTATAAACCCGGACTAGATATCTGTCCAGGACGGGGAGCTGTGCAGACCACAGCATTGCATTGATCTATAAACTCGGACTAAATATCTGTCCAGGACGGGGAGCTGTGCAGACCACAGCAGTGCATTGATCTATAACCCCGGACTAGATATCTGTACAGGATGAGAAGCTGTGTAGACAACAGCAGTGCATTGATATATAAACCCAGACTAGATATCTGTCCAGCACGGGGAGCTGTGTCGAGCACAACAGTGCATTGATATATAAACCCAGGCTAGATATCTGTCTATGACGGGGAGCTGTGCAAACCGCAGCAGTGCATTGATCTATAAACCCGGACTAGATATCTGTCCAGGACGGGGAGCTGTGCAGACCACAGCAGTGCATTGATCTATAAACTCGGACTAAATATCTGTCCAGGACGGAGAGCTGTGCAGACCACAGCAGTGCATTGATCTATAAACCAAGACTAGATATCTGTCCAGGACGGGGAGCTGTGCACACCACAGCAGTGCATTGATCTATAAACCCAGACTAGATATCTCGCAAGGACGGCGAGCTGTGCAGACCACAGCAGTGCATTGATCTATAAACCCGGACTAGATATCTGTCCAGCACGGGGAGTTGTGCAGACCACAGCAGTGCATTGATCTGTAAACCCGGACTAGATATCTGTCCAGGACAGGGAGCTGTGCAGACCACAGCAGTGCATAAATCTAATAACCCAGACTAGATATCTGTGCAGGACGGGGAGCTGTGCACACCACAGCAGTGCATTTATCTATAAACCCGGACTAGATATCTGTCCAGGATGGGGAGCTGTGCAGACCACAACAGTGCATTGATCTATAAACCCAAACTAGATATCTGTCCAGGACAGGATGCAGTGCAGACCACAGCAGTGCATTGATCTATGAACCCAGACGAGATATCTGTCCAGGACGGGGAGCTGTGCAGACCACAGCAGTGCATTGATCTGTAAACCCAGACTAGATATCTGTCCAGGACGTGGAGCTGTGCAGACCACAGCAGTGCATTGATATATAAACCCAGACTAGATATCTGTCCAGGACGGGGAGCTGTGCAGACCACAGCAGTGCATTAATATATAAACCCAGACTAGATATCTGTCCAGGGCGGGGAGCTGTGCAGAACACAGCAGTGCATTGATCTATATACCCGGACTAAATATCTGTCCAGCACGGGGAGCTGTGCAGACCACAGCAGTGCATTGATCTATAACCCCGGATTAGATATCTGTCCAGGACGGGGAGCTGTGCAGACCACAGCAGTGAATTGATCTATAAACCCGGACTAGATATCTGTCCAGGACGGGGAACTGTGCAGACCACAGCATTGCATTGATCTATAAACTCGGACTAAATATCTGTCCAGGACAGGGAGCTGTGCAGACCACAGCAGTGCATTGATCTATAACCCCGGACTAGATATCTGTCCGGGACGGGGAGCTGTGCAGACCACAGCATTGCATTGATCTATAAACCCGGACTAAATATCTGTCCAGCACGGGGAGCTGTGCAGACCACAGCAGTGCATTGATATATAAACCCAGACTAGATATCTGTCCAGGACGGGGAGCTGTGCAGACCACAGCAGTGCATTAATATATAAACCCAGACTAGATATCTGTCCAGGACGGGGAGCTGTGCAGACCACAGCAGTGCATTGATCTATAACCCCGGATTAGATATCTGACCAGGACGGGGAGCTGTGCAGACCACAGCAGTGCATTGATCTATAAACCCGGACTAGATATCTGTCCAGGACGGGGAGCTGTGCAGACCACAGCATTGCATTGATCTATAAACTCGGACTAAATATCTGTCCAGGACGGGGAGCTGTGCAGACCACAGCAGTGCATTGATCTATAACCCCGGACTAGATATCTGTCCGGGACGGGGAGCTGTGCAGACCACAGCATTGCATTGATCTATAAACCCGGACTAAATATCTGTCCAGCACGGGGAGCTGTGCAGACCACAGCAGTGCATTGATATATAAACCCGGACTTGATATCTGTCCAGCACGGGGAGCTGTGCAGACCACAGCAGTGCATTGATCTATAAACCCGGACTAGATATCTGTCCAGGACGGGGAGCAGTGTAGACCACAGCAGTGCATTGATATATAAACCCGGACTTGATATCTGTCCAGGACGGGGAGCTGTGCAGAACAGAACAGGACACTAATGTCTAAACCTGAAACAAATATCCATCCAGCATTGGGAGCTGCACAGACTACATCATTGTATTATCTATAAACTTCAACTAGATAGTCTGACCAGCACAACGACCTGTGTAGTGATCACGCATGAATTCATCTGTAAACTAGGAGCGGCTACCCTCCCAGAATGTAGGATTATGCACAACACCGCATTGCATTATTCTGTAATCCAGGAGCAGTTACCCTCCCAGCGTGTAGAGCTGTGTACACCACCCCAATACATTGATCTGTAAACCAGGAGCAGTTACCCTCCCAGCTTGTAGGACTGTGTACATCACCCCAGTGCATTGATCTGTAACCCAGGAGCAGTTACCCTCCAAGCATGTAGGGCTGTGTACCCCACCCCAGTGCATTGATCTGTAACCCAGGAGCAGTTACCCTCCCAGTATGTAGAGCTCTGTACCCCACCCCAGAGCATTGATCTTAACCCAGGAGCAGTTACCCTCCCAGCATGTAGAGCTCTGTACCCCACCCCAGTGCATTGATCTGTAACACTGTGTTAGATCCCTGCCCAGTGTGGGGAAAGTTGCAGCCCGGGCTGGAAGTGACTGGATGTGCAGCTCCCACCCATTTCCAGCTCCATCTCTCCATTGTGCCCGAACAAGGGGGTGCTGTGTGTGTGAACATCACTGCCACAGAGAGGTGGCAGGGGGAATCAGGGTGTGGGGTATAGACAGAGAGGGGGAGACTGAGAGACAGTGTCAAGGAAGGATGTGTTCCCAGGTTTCAGAATGCTGAAATGTGGACACTTCAATAGCATCCTGTCACATGAGCCTGTCTTCCCAGGAAAGATGGGAAAAAAGGATATTGGTGTGAGGTCAGATGAAACAACAGCTGCTGTGTGGTTTTGAAATTACGTTTAAGTAATTACTGTAGAGTTGCAGTGGGGTAATAAGCAGTTAAGAGAAAGGGGGTCCCAGAGTTGTGAACAGTTGATGTAAAATGTTCACTTTCAGAGTTAAAAAATAAATTGATATTTTTGTTTAAACAGTGGAATTTGGGAGTTCTCTGTCACTCATATTTTAACAGTTTTCAAGACAAATTGAGCATTTCTTTATGTTTAGTTTAAATGACCAGCTGAGCTCAATGTTGTGTCCTAACAATTGCTGTGTGTATCTCCGTGTGTGGGGCAGGTCTGACAGTCTCTGTGGTGCTTAAAGTGATGCAATGCCACCCTCTGCTGGCCTCCCCACGCCACTGCACAGGCATTGGCAGAGGGTGAAAACAAACAGGGATTCATTCAGAGATTGGGAGGGAAAGGGCAGCTGCTCACGGCACCATCCAAACTGATGTCTTATCCATGGACTGATCTAAATGTCCTTTAAACATTGTAACTGTCCCTGCTTTCACCACTTGCTCTGCAAGTTCATTCCACACCCAAGCCAGATTCTGTCTTACATAATTACCTCTCCTGACTTTTGTAAATCTTTTTCCTCACATCTTAAAATATCCCTCAGTTTTGAATCCCCAACTATAGGGAAAAGACATCAGCCCTTGTGTAAAGTTACCGCAGAATCTCATATGCTTCAGTGAAAACAGTCACAGCCTATCAAGCCTCTCCTTGTAGCTCAATCCCTCCTTTCCTAGCAACATCTAGGTTAATCTCTTCTGAACCCTCTCCAGTTTAACAATATCAAGGTCAATAATATTAAAGTGAAGAGTCAAGGTATTTTCTTAGAGTATGGGTAGTCCAAAACTAGAGGACATAGACTTAAGGTGAGAGGGGAAACATTTAAAAGTGACCTAAGGGGCAGCTTTTTCACCCAGAGGGTGGTGTGCCTATGGAGTGAGCGGGGAGGGTGACCGGACTGGACACAGTATTCCAGAAGAGGTCTCACCAATATCCTGTACAACCACAACATGACATCCCAATTCTGATACTCAAAGGGTCTGACCAATGAAGAAAAGTGTGTTAAACACCTTCTCAACCACACTATCTATATGAGATGCAAATTTTAAAGAATTATACCTGACGGCCTAGGTCTCTGTTCTCCAACATTGCCAAAGGCCCTGCTTTTAATTGTATAGGTCCTGTTCTTGTTTGATTTACCAAATCCAATACCTCGCATTAATCCAAACTAAACTCCATCTGCCACCCCTCAGCCCAGTGTGTGATATTACTGTCACCTCCCCCTCACCCTTCTATTTTAAAACACCCATCCCTCTCCAGGAGGCCTGCACACTCAGGCCTTGATTATCTCAAAGACCCTGAGCTTGGTTTGCCTTGTGTGGTTAGGGAGAGGAGGGACAGATTGCAGACACAGTCAGTGGGGAGGAGAGGCTGGACAGTAATCACCGGCCTGGTATCATTTCATGGTTTTAGGAAGAGGGCAGTCGCACGTTAGAGGTGGGTAAGAGTGTTCGGTGTTTTGGGACCAGAAATTAAGCTCTTCCTTCGACTCTGGTGTTCAGTAATAAATATCTATTTGAGACTCTTCATTGGGCAGAGTGTGTTTGCAGGATTTCTTTCCTTAATATTGCAGACTACAGATAATAGCAATTAAAGATGTTTATAGTTAATTTTAATAGCATAGCAAGTACACTCAATATCCTACAGTTGAGACAAATATCTTGTATTTGTTTAACAATACAAAGTGTTTTGTGTAGTTCAGTAATGGGAACCTGATTATAATAAATCCACACCGAGCTGAAAGTGGGCACTAAAATATGACCCAAAATCTGGGTATGGTAGTGTAGTGGGTAGTGTCCCTGACTCTGAACCAGAACTCTGGATTTGATTCCAATTCCTGAACTTGTGTGGTAGTGCTCCTAGCTCAGGAATAGTAGGATTCAAGTCCTGCCTGTTGCAGAGGTATGCCCCAGTATGTCAGAACAAGCTGATGAACAAACACACAGGAGAATAATGTTACAGCTTTATGGGTATTGCTAAGTGATGCTCGTGTCCTTACCTCCGGGCACAACGGTTTAGGTGTAAAGCCCACAGAAGTGTCTCAGGATACATCTGAACAAACTGATTAAAATGGATTTAGAATTGTGACTTGATGAAGAAGGAAGAGGTGTCAGTCTGGCACTTCAGAATTTAGGCCCAGGATGACTGAAAGTACAGCCATTCGTGTTGATTGAAGTCACATTTCGCAGCAGTAAGGGTTTATAAAATTAGAATGGTCATGGATAGGGTGAGTATGCAGGGTTTTTCACCATTTTAGGGGCGTCCAAAACTAGAGGGCATTGTTTGAAAGTGAGAGGGGAAAAAGTTTTGATGAGGCCTAAAGGGCCCCTTTTCACACAGAGGGTGGTGTGCGTATGGAATGAGCTGCCAGAGGAAGTGATGGAGGCTGGTACAACTACAGCATGTAAAAGGCATCTGGATGCTGACAGGCCTGCCGAGCTTTTCCAGCAATTTCTGTATTTATTACAAAATGCATGCATTTTAACACAGGTATTCTGAATACATTACATATTTTATATTTTATTGACGCAGGGCCATGTAAACATATTTCAAATCGACCGAGACCATTTTCTGCGAAGGGTATGGCTCTGTGTATGACAGCAGCAATGATGCACCTACATGGAACAGGGAATGTGATGGAGACATAGTTTTGACAATGTACAAGGAGACCTCACATGGTCCAGTTTGGGAGAGGATGACATTACTGTGTGATTCAACTCAGAGAGGGAGAAACTGTAATCTGCCTGAGAAAGAATGGCCTCTTGCACTCTCTCCTTTGTGGTTCCTCATCACAGCAACGTGCGCGAGCTAAAAAAAATCTACAGTCATCGTTACCATTCTCATTTTTATAGAATCCCTGCAGTGATTAAACAGGCCCTTCGGCCCAACAAGTCCATACCAACCTTCCCAAACCTTGGCCCTATATTTACCCCTGACTATTGAAGCTAACCTAAAAATCCCTGAACACTACAGACAATTTAGCGTGACCAATCCACCGAACCTACACAGTTTGTGGTAGGAAACTGGATCACCCATTAGAAGCTCACACAGATAAGGGGGGAATGTGCAAACTCCACAGAGACAGTCCCCCAAGGCTGGAATCGAACCCGATTTCCTAGTGCTCTGAGGCAGCAGTGCTAACCACCGTGCTACCCTTTGGATGCTCCCTGATCAGAATTCACTGGAATCAACTCACTGCCTAAAGCAAAGGGAATTCAGCCAAATCCAACTCTCCCAGGATGAAATCCCATTGCTCACAGCTGTGTGAGTACAATATCTTCAGAAGCAGAATAACGTTTTGGACAATCTCAATTTTTACTTTTATCAGGAGTTACAATAATATCTGGACAAAGTTGTTTCAAGTTAAAATTGCAGAAATTTTGTTAATCTGTGTGTGTGTGTGTATGCATGTGTTTGTGTGTGTGTGTGTGTCTGTGTGTGTGTGTGTGTGTGTGTGTGTGTGTGTGTTTCTGTGTTTCTGTGTGTGTGTGTGTGTGTGTCTATGTATGTGTGTTTAGAAAGGGAAATATAGACCATAAGACATAAGAGTGGAAGTAAGGCCATAGGACCCATCGACTCCACTCCGCCATTCAATCATGGCAGATGGGCATTTCAACTCCACTTACCCGCATTCTCCCCGTAGCCCTTAATACCTTGTGACATCAAGAATTTATCAATCTCTGCCTTGAAGACATTTAGCATCCCTGCCTCCACTGCACTCTGTGGCCACAGGCCCCACCACTCTCTGGCGGAAGAAATGTCTCCGCATTTCTGTTCTGAATTGACCCCCTCTGATTCTAAGGCTGTATTCACGGGTCCTAGTCTCCTCGCCTAACGGAAACAATTTCTTAGCATCCATCCTTTCCAAGCCATTGATTATATATTTGCAATACCCAAACAGTTTGCCATTCATCTTTCCATAATAGTTTGAGTAACATTGCTCTGGATCATAAACGTGCTATTTTAGCAGATTAAAGAAACTAGCCTGACTTATACCTAAAACTGACCCTGACCCAGTCTGAGACCGATATCGTCAGCCATATCACCGAACTGGTCACATTTAACATTTGTTGTGAGCAGTGGAGGAGTGGAACTAGAAAAGGAAACAGTGACCCAAAAAGCCAGGGAACTATAGACCGGTGAGCCTGATGTCAGTGGTGGGTAAGTTGTTGGAGGGGATTCTGAGGGATAGCATTTACATACATTTGGGAAGGAAAGGGCTGTTCAGAGCAGACAACATGGCTTTCTGCATGGGAAATCATGTCTCATTAATTTGTTTGAGTTTTTTGAAGAGGTGACAAAGAAGATTGATGAAGACAGTATGGTAGACGTTGTCCATATGGGCTTCAGCAAGGTGTTCATTTAAAGAACAAATACCAAAGAAAATTTACAGCCGAGGAACAGGCCCTTCGCCCTCCAAGCCTGAGCCGATCCAAATGTACTGTCTAAACCTGTCGCCCAATTCCTAAACATATGTATCCCTCTGCTCCCCACCAACTCATGCATCTGTCCAGACGCATCTTAAATGAATCGACCGTGCCTGCCTCTACCACCTCTGCCAGCAATACGTTCCAAACGCCCACCACCCTCTGTATGAAGTACTTACCGCGTGTATCCCACTTAAACATTCCACCTCTCACTTTGAAAGCACGACCTCTCGTTACTGAATCCTTCACTCTGGGAAAAAGCCCCTCTCTATCCGCCCTGTCTATACCCTTCATGATTTTGTAAACCTCAATCAGGTCCCCCCCCCCCAATCTCCTTTTTTTCCAGTGAAAATAAACCTAACCTACTCAGCCTCTCTTCATAACTAGTATTTCATTCCGATTGGTAGACAGATTAGTAACTTTCTGTCACATGGGATACAGAGGAAGCTCGTCACAATTGGCTTGAAGGAAGAGGGATATTTTTCAGACTGGAGGCTTGAGAGCAGCAGTGTGCTGTAAGAATCAGTACTGAGTTCACTGCATTTCATCATTTATGTAAAGATTTAGATGTGAATATTGGGGCCATAGTTCGAAAGGCTACAGATGACATCAGAAAGGTGGTGTAGTAGAAAATCTCAGAGTACAACAAGACCACAATTAGATGGAACAAAGGGGCAAGGATGGACAGATGCAGTTTAATTTAGATAAATACGAGGTTTTGCATTTTGTAAATGCAAACCAGGGCAGGAATTATACAATTGTTGGTAAGGTCCTGGGGCGTGTTGTGAAACAAAAGGACATAGGGCTGTAGGTGCATAGTTCCTTGCAAGTGGAGTCGCAGGTCGACAGAGTGGTGCAGAACACATTTGGCACATTTGCCTTAATCAGTCAGAGCATTGAATATAGGAGTTGTGGTGGTATGTTGCATCTGTACAGGATGTTGGTGAGACCTCTTTAAGAATACTGCGTACAACTTGGTTGTCTGCAGAAATGACTGACACACCGATGTTCCAGGACTGGAAGTTTGAGCTTTAAGGAGAGGTTGATTAGGTTGAGGTGCTTTCTCCTGGAGTGTCAGAGGCTGAAGGGTGACATTATAGAGGTTAATAAAACCATCAGGGGCATGGATATTCTGAACAGCCACATTCTGCTCCCCAGGATAGGGGAGTCCAGAACAAAAGGGCATAGGTTGGAGGGGAAAGGGCGAATGATTTCAAAGGGACCTGAAGATAAATGTTTCACACAGAGTGGTGTGTGTACAGGAAGTGCTGTCAGAGGAAGTGGTGATGGCGGTTACAATCGCACATTTAAAAAGTATCTGAAAGAAGAGGGATATTGGCCAAATGCTGGCAAATGGGACTAAATCAGATTTGATATCTGATCGGAGTGAACAGATTGGACTAACGGGTCTGTTTCCATTCTGCATGACTCTCTGATTCTATAAGAGGGATGGCGAAAAATTCTGAATGGACCTTTCAAGTGGGAATTCTCTTCACTGGAAGTTTATCGTGCCTCTATGTTCACATTGATTGAAAGCTGCATTAGTTAAATATTTGACAGAGAAGTGAGTCACAGATAATGGGACACAGACAGGAAAGTGGGGCTGAGACCCCAACCTGATCAGCCACAATCTTAGTGCCAGGTGGAGAAGGCTCAAAGTATCTCATGACCCACTCCTGCTCCTCACTCCCATGTTTCTGTGTTGCATTCAGCCCATCAAACCTGCTGGACAGGAGCAGTTCGAGGCCATTTACTCCTATAACCTGTTGCACAGAAACAGGGGAGACCATTCAGCCTCTCAAGACTGTTACACATGCTTTGAGGTGATTTGGGAAATGTAATTGGAAAGCCCAGGCACAGGTATGATCAAGGCCCCTCATCTCTCTTTACAGAGCTTCCCCTTCTCTGCAACTTGTGCTCCATTTGTTGCTCATGTTGTAGACCCAGATTCACTGTGAATACAGCCCCCATACCTCAACCAGAGTTGGCTCACAAAATCCTCTGGTCTCCCTGACTGCAATATTTAGTAATTCCACATTCATGAAAATAACACCCACTAACACTCCAATAACAGAATGTGAGAACATCAGAAACAGGGGCAGGTCATTCACTCGCCAAACCTGCCTTGCCCTTCACTAAGATCGTGACTGATCTGGTCTTGGTCTCAAATCCTCTTTCATACCCAATTCCTCATCGCCCTCAACTCTCTGACAGGACAATATCCATCTACCTCCTCTTCAAATACTTTCAGTCATCTAGCTCCCCGAACATTCTTGAGAAGAGAAATCCTGACATTCAATCCCACCTGTTTGAAGAAAACACTTGCTGCTCCTATATCATGGTTTATTGATGTGAACAAAAGAGGTTGAGACAAGGGTTCAGGTAAAAATGACTGGCCCCGATATCAAGGCAGTGGTTGCCTTCTGTTGACATCAAGGAGCTGGACTTAATGGGAATCAGAGTAACCTCTCCAGTGTTTGGGGTCAAACATGGCACAAAGGAAGATGGTCATCATCTCAGTCCTGGGTCAGCTCTGTGCGAGATCCTCAGGGTTATTTCCCCTTCACAAACAGCTTCAGCTGCTTCATCAACGTCTCCCCGCCCCCACCCTCCCCACCATAAGATCAGAAGTGGGAATGGTCACTGAAGATTCCACTATGTTCAGAACATTTTGTTCCCCTCTCAGCTCCTGAACTGGTCTGTGTCCATGTGCAACAAGACCCAGACTTCATTGAGACTTGTGCTGTTAAAGTATCAGTAACATTCATCTACCAGCACTGCCTGACACTGCACATTGCCCCAGTAAAAATAGAGTTCATTCAGCACCTCACGCTGGTTTCACAGGAATATGAGGAAGCCATTCAGCCCATTGACACTATTGGAGAAGAACAGGGACAGCCCATTCAGTGCCTCCAGCCTATTACTCATGAAGAGAAGGAGTCTAGTGTGATGGGCCACACCAGAGCCCCTCGAAAATATTGGAAGGCAGTCTCCTAGACTCTAATGTTTTCTTATTTTAAAGGGAATGTAAATTGTCTGTTCCAGATGCAATGTGACTGGTCAAACTACTCGGTGTGAAGCTAAACACTATTTAAACACAAAAGATAAAATGAAACCAAAGAAAGAGGAAATTAGAATAACTGAATTCTATTGGACAAGTTAACAGAATAATATATCGTGGAGCTATTACTAATGAACTGTTCCGATATACGAAAATCCCATAAAGACAGCCTTTGGCAAAACTGAATATTCAGTCACAGATTGCCACAAACTCAAAGATCCTAATCTATGAGAGCTGGTCACACCCATTCAGGCTGCATTAAAATAAACCCAAGGCCTCCCTCGCTGTTTACTCAAGTGGTCTTAACTAACCAGCTTGGTAACGATCATTCAATCTCTCTCTGAAAAGAAACCAGGACAAAATAACCTCTTAAAGCTGCAGCATCATCACACTTGTCAGTACATCGAGCTTTCAAACAGGAACCAGGGGTAAAAGGTCAGGCCCTTGGCCCTGTCCAATTGGGCAAGGAAGAAGTCATTCAGTCCCCTGAGTCAATTACACAGAAACGGAACGAGGCCATTCAGCCCCTTGAGTTACTTACACATGAACAAGAGGAGGTCATTCAGCCAGTTGAGCCACTTATACAGGAACAGTAGGAGGCCATTTCCACCTCAATGCACTTACACGGGGGCAGAATAGGGTAATTGATGCTGATCCTGATGAATGTCTTATGCCCAAAATGTCGACTCTCCTGCTGTGCTTTTCCAGCAAACCACTGTCTACTCTGATCTCCAGCATGGGCAGTCCTCACTGTCTCCTAATAGATGCTCTAACGTGATGAACAATTGGAGCAGAGGCTGCACAAACAGACTGCTCCAAGTTGTACCTCGTGGCGCCAACGCTCATGATACACATGTGGGACTTTAACGTGGATTACTCGCGGTGAGCAGGGAAATCATATGTGTTGCGTGAAGTCTCAAGAAGGCATGTTCCATCTCCGAGAAGGCAGCCTGGTGTTCTCTATTTAGGGTGGAAGCTGATGGGAATGGCTACCTGTTTCAGATGGAAGGTATTGTGGCTGCTGTTGGGGATTGTGAATAACATGATGTTCAGTACAGGGTTCACACACCGACTGCACAATAACATGGGGAGAGTTAATTTAGGCATATAAACTATTAGGAAAGTCATGATAGACTGATGAATGGACTCTCTAAGTTAAAATAATGCTGATCTTGTTCATGTTGACCTTGTCTAGTGCACGTCCTGTTCAGTGTAACCTGTGTGCCTTACTCTGTCCAAGTCTATTTCCACCCAATGATCTGTCTGGCCTTGCTTAATATGATCTTCCCCCACTGCTCATAAACAACGTGTTTCCCTGTACTGAGGTACACGTGACAATAAATCAAACCAATCAATCCTGGGTAAAGTATGGAATTTCTCTCCCTATCAATGTGTCTTTTGGAAATAAGTGATCGCTGCCACTCCTCGTGTTTCAGCGTCACCATTTCTTCATCTCTCACAGTTCTACAGATTAAACACTCAGCTTATTCACTCTATCGTCATGTTACCATCACCCGTGTCTGTGGTAAGGGAATCATTCCTTACAAAGGAGATCAAATCTGTAGAGAGCGCCCCAAATGCTCTCTCAGCAAGGCTCTACAACAGCAGGAAGATGGCTTTACTTATGTACTCAAATCATCTTACAATGAAGGACAGCATACCATTGACTGCACCCATTACGTACACAGGGTTTGATTCAGAGCAGTCAGCATCGACTTGTGAGTGGGAGATCATGCTTCCCAAATTTGTTAGAGTTCTTTGATGAAGTGACCAGGAAGGTTGATGAGGACAGAGCAGTCGACGTAGTCTCTATGGATTTCAGTAAGGCCTTTGATAAGGTTCCACATGGCAGGCTGCTCTGGATGGTTCCATCACGTGGAATGCTGGGGGAACTGGCAAATTGGATACACAGTTGGGTTGATGGTCGAAAGCAGATAGTTGAGTGGAAGGTTGTTTGTCAGACCGGAGGCTGGGTCCATTGCTGTTTGTTATCTATGATTTGGTTGAGAATGTACAAGGTATGATTAGTAAGTTTGCAGATGACACTAAAATAAGTGGTAGCGTGATCAGTGAGGAAGTTTATCAGAAATTGCAGCAGGACCTTAATCAAGTGGTGAAGTGGGCCGAGAAATGGCAAATGGAATTTAATATAGATGGGTGATGTCTTACATTTTGGGAACTCAAATCAAGGTAGGAGTTTCATGGTGCATGGAAAGATCTTCAAGAGTGTAGTGGGCAGAGAGACCTTGGAGTTCAGGTGCACTGTTCTCTAAGAGTGGAGTCACAGGTAGACAGGGCAGTGAAGAAGGCTTTTGGCACAGTGGCCTTCATCAGGGAGGATATTGAGTATAGAGAAGCTGGGAAGTTATGGTGCAGTTACACTGGACTTTGGTCAGGCTGCACTTAGAGTATTGTGTTCAGTTTTGTCACATTGTTATAGGGAGGATGCTATTAAATTAGAAAGAGTGCAGAAGAAATTTTCAAGGACGTTGCCAGGACCCATTGGTCTGAGTTACAGGGAGAGTTTGGGCAAGCTAGGACCTTTTCCTTAGTGTGAAGGAGACTGAGGGAGTCCTTATAGAGCTGAATAAGATCACGATGGTAGGGTTAATGCTCTCAGTCTTTTTCCAAGGTGTAGAGAATCGAGGATTAGAGAGGATCAGTTTAAGGTTAAAGGGGAAGGAATAAAAGGGAACCTGAGTGGCCACTTCTTTACACAGAGGGCTTGTACGTGGATGAGTTGCCAGCAGATGTGGTTGAGGGGGTTACATTAACAACATTTCAAAAGCATTTGGATAAATATGTGGATAGGAAAGTTCTAGGATGATATTGGCCAACTGCAGGGAATTGGGATTAGCGTGGATGGACATTTACAAGGTGGACTCGAACCCCTCTGTTAATTAAAACCAAACACCCAGAAAAGCTAGCCTCACCTCGTAATCTGTTAAAATATGAGCGACACAGATCTCCTACATTCCACAATTTAAACAAAAATTAACAAGTTAGTTTCTTAACTTTAATAGTGAACACTAGAGGGGCTTCACAAATACAAGCCCCTCTTTTCTTAGCTACTTACTATCTGACTCTGACTCTGTCAAAATCTGCTGTTCCAACAACCCACATATGAATCATTACAATCTCAAGACCACACAGTCTCTATCTTCCCCGCTGTGTTCACTCTTCCAGCTGCTGATCTCCCTGGGTCATGTTTTTATTGCAAGTAGGTTTACATGAACATGTATCTTTGATAGAGAGTTTTTGGGATGGTCAGTTAGCACTCCTGCTCTACAGCAGTTACTCTGCTGTTGGATGGCAGTGGCTCTCCCTCTAGTGTTCAAAATGCTGGATTTATATACTTCCAATGATACAATAATTATCACATTTGATTGCTTTCCAGGTAACCAAACAATAATATTCAAATTCCGTTGGCTTCTGGTATCCTGAACGTTATTTAAACTCTTTGGTTGTATTTGAATTGTTGTCAAAACAGCAACCTAAACCCAGGTATCATTTCCCAGCTAATTGTGACATATGGAACAATCTGACATTTAGCTGGCATCTGTGCTGTACTTTCTATTCAACAAAACCCGTTCTGTCTTAAAGTGACCTGACATGCTTTCGGCTTCATAACACCACCCCCTTTCAGAAAAAAAAAGAGCCATCAGAATGAAAAGATGGCTTCGTTTCTTTTCCTCTAATTCTTAATCCCATTATTATGAAATATAAAAGTATTAATCTCAGTTATATCATTCATATTAATTTTGCACACATATAAAACACTGGGATAAGTCAAATCTTATCAACACCTGTTCCTTTAAATCCGCGATAACACATCTGCTATCACATTTTAGGACCCACAGCATGTACATTGTGTAAGTTTAAAGTCAGCGTGATAAGACTCCAATGAAATATTCTCATATTCTGGTCTTTAAATATTCCAAAAAACGCGAGAGGTTTGTCGTTGTCCACAACCATCTCCGACAATTTATTTGTCACATAAACATTAAAATATTGTCAGGCCAGTGCGAAACTTAGTCATTCTTTTTCAATAATGGAGATGTTGTATTTTTTTCTGGTGGATATTGAGTTTTTTTGATAAGTAGCCAATTGACCATTCAATCCCATCATCATCTTTCTGAATCAATACATCTCCGACCCCTATATCCCGAGGGTTTCAAAATATTTGGTGCAGCTAAAATTGGTGCGGTGATTAATCCTGCTTTAAAATTCTCAAAAGACTCCTGGCATTGTTCTGTCCACCACAATTCTGTGTTCTTCATTATTAAGTCCATTAGTGGTGCCAATACGCTGCTGAAGTTTGGAACAAACTTCCGATAGAATCCACTCAGTTCCAAAAATCGAAGCACCTCTTTCTTCGAGGATGGTTGTGGAAATTCCTCAAAGCCCTTCGTCTTTGTGTTCCATGGGGTAAATCTTCCATTTCCAATATAATGTCCCTAGAACGTCACCTCTGCCTTCGCGAATTCTGTTTTCTTAAAGTTTATTACCAAGTTTGCTTCTTGTAATCGTTCAACATGCTCTGCCAACTGTAACGTGTGAGCTTTCAATCACTTGCTAAAGGTCTCTACATCATACAGATAAACTGCACAATTTGTTCATCTGACTGTAACTCTGTTCCTGAGTCACTAAACCTGGCTGTGAAGGGAATTCCTATCACTGATGACATTACTAATACGTCATCCCCACAGGAAATCGTCAAAATTTCAGCGTTTTTATCTGCCACTTGCTTCATTCTATGCTGTGCCCTTCAGGTGCTGTTTAGCGAACTCACCTAATCCATCTAATCTCTCCCTCACCTCACATACATAATCCGAGTGTGAGATCTCTGACTTCGGTCCTGTCAATTTATATTCAATTAATTTCAAAGGACCTTTCACTTCATGTACAAGTATTAACTCAAAGGAAGTAAACTGAGTAGATTTATTTGGGGCAAATAATTTTTGTCCAATGGCAAACAATTCAATGAGACAGCTTCATTCCAATCATTCCGGTAATCCTGACAGTACACTGTTAATATGGTCTTCAGCGTCTGATGATAACTTTCCAAGGCTGCCTGGGATTCAGGGTGGGACGCCCTTGATTTAAACTGCTGTATGCCTAAGCTATCCATGACTTTCTTAAACAGCTGATTGGTAAAATGAGACCTTGGTCTGACTGAATCTCTCTGCGGAGCCCACAGTGAGTAAAGAAAGCTACCAACTCCTCCAACTCCCTTTTTACCTTAACACTACATAATAGAATTGCCTCTGGAAATCTGGTAGACACATCCATTATGGCTAGCAAATAATGGTTTCCACTTTTATTTTAGATAGGGGAGCGACACAACTAATCATAACCTACGTGAAATGTTCTTCGAGTGCAGGAATTGGTAACAAAGGTGCTGGTTTTATTACTGCCTGTGACTTACCTATCGTTTAGAATGTTTGACATGTGCAACAAAAAAATAACCACGTCCTTGTGCATTCCAGGCCACTAGAAATGCCTCTGTACCTGAACCTGATTCTTCTGTCCACCTAGGTGACCCCCTGCAGTTAGTTTATGTGCTACCCGTAACACTGTACGTTACTGCTAACACAATGTCGTGCACTTCAGCCCATTTCCCTTCTGCAGTAACCCATCGGGGTCTCCATTTTAATTTTATGATTCTATCTTTAAGTTAATAATGTTCGACAATATATTCTGATTCCTTTTCTGTGTGTGTGCATGTGAATGTGTGTGTGAATGTGTGTGTATATATCTGTTGTAAGTCCATTAGCCTTTCTGGACTAAACCCCTCTGCCTGACCATCTGCCTGTTCAGGTTTGTCCTGCAAACAGGGTGTTAGTTCACTGCACATCAACTCCTTTGGCTTTTTATTTTGGTTTTCCTTCCTGCTCTAACTTATGACAGTGGAATCTTGTTAATACACAGTCTGGAAAAAATCCTGGGTATTTTTCTTTTAACTCCCCAATTCCCTAGTTTTCCTTTTGCCTTCTCCAACACAAGGGGTGCCACTCCCACCTTGGATCCTGTTAAATCTTTCACAAGAATAAACTGTATTCCTGGAAATGACACTCTGTTACTCACTGTCACTGTTACTTCCCCAACGTTGAATTGGCATTCCATCCTGATGTTACACAAGGGAATACTTAATTTCTAACCCCATTCCACAAATTGTCACGATCTTGATTAATATGACAGAAAGAGTGAAAATACTTTCATCTCTCACTATTAGAGGCCGAGAGAAAGTGAGGGCTGCAGATGCTGGAGGTGAGAGTTGAAAAGTGTGGGGCTGGAAAAGCATAGTCAACCAGGCAGCATCCAAGGGGCAGAAGAGTTGACATTTCAGGCATAAATCTTTCATCAGGAAAGTAGGGGGTGGGGTAAGGGAGGGGGAAGGGGGCCGAGAAATAAATAGTAGAGTGGGAGTGGAGCTGGGTGTACTATAGCTTGGAAGGCGATAGGTAGATGCAGGTGGGGTGTGATGGTGATAGCTCGGAGAGGAGGGTGTTGTGGATAGGTGGTAGGACAACTAGAACCCTCAATCCAGAACCATCATCAATATTGACTTCACCAAATTCCAAATCTCCCCTCCACCAACCTCTCCCATATCCAACCGTTCAATCTAGCACTGCCCTCTTGAACTGCCCTAACTGGCCATCTTCCTTCCCACCTACCGACTCCATCCTCCCAACCGACATATCACTTTTACTCCAACCTACATCTTCTTATCGCCTTCCCGGTGACCCTCCCACCAGCCCAGCTACTACCCTCGTATTTATCTTTCAGCCCCCTTGTCTCCCCCCCCCCCCAAATTCCTGACGATGGGTTTCTGCCTGATATTCAATTGTCCTGCTGTCTGAATGCTGCCTGATCTTTTGTGCTTTTCCAGCGTCTCTCTTCTCAACTATTAGAGACTGAGCAGATCCCATATCTCACAAAATTATAGCTTCTTGTCCTTCTCCCCCAATCTTTCTAAGTAAACTTTATCTACAGAGGTGAATTCTTTCAGAGATCAGGTACTGACTCCATACCCAGATCCTGCCTCGGCTCTGCACTCTCCTGCAGCTCCTCGGCTCTACTTGGGGTCTCCTTTACCAGTTTCACTAATTCCACTGGGCTTAGCCTCTACTACCACATCGTTCCCCAAAGTGCCTTCCTTCAACGACCATCACAGTGTGTCCCAGCTTACTTCAATGAAAACACCTTTTCCCAGTGCCCTCCTTAAACCATCAGCACTGTCATTTTCTGTGTTCCACTCCCTTATACTGAGAACACCTGAGGCCTTTCACCTCCTTTCAACCCCTTTGGGCTTCTTTTTTCACCTGTGGTAAACTATTGTGCGCTACTGTTTGCTTTGTAATGTGTGAACTTCCCTTCTCCCAATTTCCATCCCTCATAGCATGTAAATTCTCCGGGAAGCTAAATTTCATCTCATGCATCAATGCATATTTACCTGCCATTTCTGCTGCGCTTCTCGCTTCTTGAACTTTCTGTTCGTGCACATGAATTCTTACCATCTCTGGAAGTGAGTCTTTAAACATCTCCAGCATAATAATCTCCCTTCGAGCCTCACAGGTCTTATCTATTTTTAAGTCTAGCACCCAACTATCAAAATGACTGCAGTTAATTCTTTCAGACTTAACATAAGTCTGACCTGGTTCCGTCTCTATTTTTATGAATCTCTGTCTACATGCTTCTGGGACCAATTCGTAGCCAATCAAAATAGCCAATTTGACATCTGCATAATCTCTTGATCCCTCATCTGACATCGCTGTACATACCTCACCAGCTGTGCCCACCAGCTTCGTCTGAACTAGAATTACCCACACGTTCACTGGACATGTCATCTGCCGAGTCATTTTTTTCAAATGAAATAAAAAATTTTTTGACATTTTTCTCACCGAAATATGGCAAGCTACTAATATAGTTGTATACATCCCGACGTTCTCCCTTCATCTCCATCCTGTTAATTTAACTTTCTTGTCTAATTCCCAACTTCTGAATCTCAAATTCTCTCTCTCTTTCTTTTTCCTCTCCTTCTCTTTTTTCTCTCTCTGTTTCCATCTCTTTCTTTATCTTCGAACTTCAGTTGCCATATTTGCAATTTAAGTTTTTTCTAACTCGACTGCACTTGTCTGTTTCTTTGATACATCAAAGTGCTTGACCAACTCCATTACAATTTCAGCTTTCCTTTTGTCCCTGGTTAAACCCAATTCCAACCTATTTGCTAATTCTAAAAAATGTCCAGCTTCTGTCTTTCTAAACATTCTTGGCAAATTTGGGAACCTCTTTAGTAATTTTAAAAGCCTTTTCCCTCACTTTTAATTTAAACAACCACCAGTAAACAAAATTAAACAGATTTTCAGACCGGTTTTATTTGAAGATCTAGGTCACTAATTGCAACGTGTTGGAATTTGCTGGGACATTTTGTACCTGAAATCTGTTCAAATCCGTCCCAGTCCATTACGGCATGGCCCCAAACTGTGGAGACATCTATGTCGAGCACTTCTGTTAATTAAAACCACAAACCCAAGAAAGCTCACCTCACCTCGTAATCTGTTAATACATGAGTGACAAAGAACTCCCAAATTCCACTAATAAAAGAAAAATAACAGTTTGTATGTATGCAAGTTAGCTCGCTGTGCTTGAAGGTTTGTTTTCTGATGATTCGATTCTATGACTAGGTAACATCATCAGTGAGAGTCTCTGCTGAAGTGTTGCGCCTCTCTATTTTTTAGGTCTTGGGTTCTTAAGATGGGTGAAGTCATTTCCAGTTCTTTTGTTTTACAAGAGAAGGTAGATAGGATCTAAATTGATGCGTTTATTGATGGACTTCTGGTCAGAATGCCATTCCTCTCAGAATGTCCTTGCGTGTCTTAGTATATGTGTGCTTTGTCTCAGTCAAAGTGGTGCCCTTCTTTGTCTGTATGTATGGAACATAGTGATAGTGCATCATGTCTTTTGGTGGCTAGTTGGTGTTCATGTATCCGCGTAACACAACAACAGGACAGTTTCAATGGTGGAACAATGATTTTATATACACTGTTTAATCAATGTGTGTATGCAGATAAGTAACATTTTTCATATGTGCACAACACATTCTAAATGAACAACGGAGACACAGTTAACAAAAAGTGATGCATATGATGTAAAGAATTTATAAAACATTAAAACATCATTTGATTCTCATATAAAATGATATGTTCCCCTTCTCTAAACGATCCCTCCTTTTCTGGAATTCTCCACTCCAATCTCTCCTTCTTATCAGGATGTGTATTATAAACTCTTGCTTCTGGTGTCCCAACTTATTTCAGTTAATCCCCTTTCTACCAGATTTCAATATATTGGCCTGTTGGGTACTTTCCAAAGCTAGTGTCTGTCATATTATTGGAAATAAAAATTCTGGCATCAGAGCCAGCATTTGAACACATTGCTCTGTTGTCCATGCACTGTACAAAGGACCACAGCACACAGGAATTGCCAAAACATTGAGGGATATGCATCTACTTCTTTCGATGATCTAGTTTTCTCATTTTTCACATTTCCTCGTCTATGTTGTCTCGCTCTTTCTCTCTTTGTATTTCGTTAAGAAATTTACCAATTATTCTTTGCGTCTCTTCTCTCAAAGCTCCGTCTTTCGGTTTATATCTATTGCTCTCTTCTTGATGTAATGTGATTATAAATGTGCAATGTAACTTCAAAGGCATGCGGGAGGAGCTGGCCAGATTTAATTGGAAGGGGAGCCGAGCAGGGCAGACCATGGAACAGCAAAAGCAGGAATTTCTGGGGATATTTTGGAGGATATCAGAAATTCATCCCAAAGGAGATGAAACATACTCATGGCAGGACAAGGCAACCATGAGTAATAAGGCATCAAACCAAAAAAAGAAACATACAATGTGGTGAAGATGATTGGGAATCCAGAGAATTCATTGGCTCTGAAACTACATAAGGCTGGCATCACTGACACTACAGAGCTCTTAATCATGGTCAGGGAGAGAAACAGATGAAACACATTCACTTTAAACACAGAAGATGGTATTACTCAAGGAAAATGATTCAGATGAATTAAACAATTGAATTAAAATCAGTTAATTGGTTTTGCAGAATGTGTCAGATTGAAAGCATGACCCGGGAAGAGGCCCTCAGCAAAATGAGAATATGAAAATGGAAGTGTTACCACATCAGAAACCAGAGTAGGTCACTGAGTACATGACTGATGGGTGAATGGGTCTCGATGTGAACTAAGGGACAGACAGCAGAATTGCATTGCAGATATTGCAGCTCAAAACTGCGTTTTTATGTAGTGCTGTCGACTACAGCAGCAGGAGTAGCAAAACAGCATTCAACCACAACCTGTAACTTTTAGCCTCGAATAATTTCCTCCGTCTGCCATTGCCATCAATATGATCTATGTTTCAGTAATGACTGTGAGTGAACATGACTGGGTCAGAACCACGTGAACCTAAACCTGATGCTAACCCATTAAAGCTACCACATTTGACCAACAGATCTGATCAAAGCTCCGCAATCCTGTCACACTTTGACATAAATGGTGATGGATGATTAAACAAATGACTGGAGCAAAGGGCTCCACAAATATCCCCATCCTCAGTAATCGAACAGCTCTGCACATCAGTGTAAAAGACCAGGACGTGGTAGCTGCACCACCCTCAGCCAGAAGTGTGGAGTTGATGATTCTCCTCACCCTCGCCATGATAGTCACAGAATCACAGATGCCCGTCTTCAACCAATTCAATTTGCTGTTCGTGACATGAAAAAACAGCTGAACACAGTACGTACGAAAAAGGCAATGGTCCCTGACCCCATTCCTGTAATAGGACTGAAGACTTGTGCTGCACAACAAGCCGTGTCCCTGGGGAAACTGTTTCATTCCAGCTCCAACTCTGACATCTCCCTGGTAATGTGGAAAATTACTCAACTATGTCCAGTTCCTAAGAGGATTATAATTACAATCTGACCAGTTACCTCCCCCTCAGACCCACCTCGACAGTCAAATTGGTGGGAGTTCTTTTTGACAGAGTTATCAAACAGCACAGAAATAACCTGCTCAGTATGATTTCAGATAGGTCCCCATGTAGAGATGGTGCTGCTGTGGAAAGGTCACTGGATTACTAATCCAGACCAGGCTAATGCACTGGCAGCTGGTGGAAGTTAAACACAATTGACAAAATATCAGGATGCAAAATCTGGTGTCCGTAAATAGTGACCTTCAAGCCAATGTCGATTGTACACACCAATTTGCTTCACAAATGTCCTTTCAGAAAATTAATCTCCCGTGCTTTCCTGGTCTGGCCTAAACGTGACTGCAGACACACAGAATGTGATAAGCTCTTCAATGGTCTCTGAATCCGCCAAACAAGACATTCTATTGTATGAAACTGTTCCGTGGTCTAAAGGATAAAACCGGACAGAACACCCGGCCACAGCCTCAGTATCGGAATAGGGAATTAGAAACACAGTCCTGTTGACCCTGCAGAGACCTCCTTCCTAACATCTGAGAGCTTGTGACAACATTTACAAACGACATAGAAACATCGGGAATGGAGTAGGCCATACAACACATTGAGCCTTCCCCATTCCAGTTCATGTTCAAATATGTACACACTGCACTTTTCCCACACACTGTACACATTCCTTAATGTGATTAACTGTGGGAAGCTATAAAGTTGGAAGTGCACTAGTCCCTTTGGTCTGTCGAGGTTGCTACTCAATTGAATATAATGATACCTGGCCCTTTATTTCCATATCGTTCTCCTTCTCTCCCACCATTCGTTTACTGTCTCTACGTCCGTATTTATTTTCAGTGTCTTGGCTTCCAGGTTCGAGTGCATTCCCCAGGTTCACCAGTCGCTGAGTGCAGACATTTATTTTCATCTCATTGCAGAATGGTCTGTCTGTACCTAATACTGTGGGCCATTGTTTTAGACACCACAACCAGGGGAATTATTATCCCTGCTTCCAATCCATCTCACCCTGTCAGAGCTTGATATATCACACTGAGATCTCCACCCATTTTCCTAAACCCCATGGAATGCAGGCCCAGTCGCCCCAAACTCTGCTCCCACAACAAGCCTGTCATCACAAAGATCGGTCTGGTCATCCTTCACTGCTCTCCCTCAATGTCAGGTTTGTCCTTTATTATGTACCGAGACCAAATCTGCACAGAATACTGCACAGTGTTTGAGATAGGGTCACACCAAAGCCCTCCACAGCTGCAGTAGGACACGTTTACCCTGGACTCAAATCCCCCTGAAATGAAGGTCAGCACATCATTGATCTTCCTAACTGATTTTTGCTCCTGCAATATTGCTTTCAGTGACTAGTTTACAGGGAGATCCAGATCCTTTGCAATGTTGTAGCTCCCCAGTTGGTAGGGCTATGTACACTGGGCAGCGTGTGAATGCCATTCCCAGTATTGACTTCTGGCTTCAGAACTCACTGCGCTGCAGGGACCTCGGAGGGCCGCGCAGAAGGAAACAACAAAAAGGCCCATACGTCGCTTTTTAGATCAACATGTTTCAAAAGATCCCTTTTCAAATGAAAAGCTGCCAATCTCTTGTTCCCACTAAAGGGTACACCGTCACCTCTACCCACCTTGCTCTCCATCTGCCACGTATTTGCCCATTCACTCCACTTGTCTTAGTCATCTTGAAGCTTTTTTACAACCTCTTCACCCACTCACAATCCAACATCCTTTAGTTCTCTCAGCGGGTTGGGATATATTGTATTTGATTGACGCAACCAAATGTTTAATGGTTATTGTGAACAGATGGGACCCGAGCACCGATACCTGTGATACCTCAGCAACCTTCCTCTGTTCAAAAAATCTGGTTTTTCAATTAATTTATTTTGTGAATCTGGGTGTGACTGGCTGGGCCGGCATTTATTTCCTGTCCCTAGTTGCCCCTTGAGAAGGTGGTGGTGAGCTGCCTTGTTGAACCGCTGCGGTCCACTGTGGATTCAGTGATGGTAACACCATCGAATGCCAAGGGCAGTGTTTAGATTGCATTTTAGTGGTGATGGTCACGGTCTGGCAATTGTGTGATATGAATATTACTTGCCACTGGTCAGCCTGGATACTGTCCAGATCTTGTTGCATTTGGACATAGACTGCTTCAGTATCTGAGGAGCCACAAATGTTGCTGAATATTGTGCAATCATTGGCGAACATCCCCAGTTCTGACCTTAGAATAGAGGCAAGGTCATTGCTCAAGCAGCCCTGAAGATGTATGGGCCTAGGCCACTGCTAGAGGGATTCCTACAGACTTGTCCTGGAGCTGAGTTGACTGACCTTTATCAACCATGACCACCTTCCTACATGTTAGGTATGATTCCAACCAGCAGGGAGTTTCCCTCTGATACCCATTGATTCCAGTTTTGCTAAGGCCCCTTGATACCACACTTGGTCGAAGGCAGCCTTGATTTAAAGGGCTATCGCTCTCACCCCACCACTGTAATTCAGCTCTGTTGTCCATGATGGAACCAAGGTAATGAGATCAGGAACTGAGTGGCCCTGGTGGAGCCCAAACTGAGCGTCATTGACCAGGGTATTGCTGGGCAGGTGCTGCTTGAAAGCACTGAGACCTTCCACCACTTTTCTGATGATCGAGAGTAGACTGATGGGTTGGTAATTGGCCGGATTGGATTTGTTCTGCTTTTTATATACAGGAGATACTTGGGGTAATTTTCCACATAATCGGGGAAATGTAATTGTTGTAACGGTATTGGAACAGCTTGGTGAGGGCAGTGACAAGGTCTGGAGAACAACGTTTCAATACTATTGACAGAATGTTGTCAGAGAATGTACCCTCTAGGGTATCCAGTATCTCCAATTGAATCTAGATATCGCATGGAGTGAATAAAATTGGCTGATAGCTGGTAACTGAATTGTTGAGGACCACTGGAGGAGGCCGAGATGAATCATCCATTCAGCACTTCTGACTGAAGATTGTTGCGAATGCGTGAATGTTATCTTTTGCACTGAAGTGCTGGGCTTTTCCATCATTAAGGATGGGGATACTTGTGGAATCTCCTACTCCGATGACTTGTTTAATTGTCCATAACTATACTCAACTAGAAGTGGAAGGACTGCAGAGCTTAGATCTGATCCGTTGCTTGTGGAATCACTTAGCCTGTCTGTCACTTACTGCTTATGCTGTCTGGCGCACAAGTAGTCCTGTTTGGTGACTTCATCAGGCAGACACCTCATTGTCAGGTATGCCCGGTGCTGCTCCTGCCATCCTGCACACTCCATTGAACCAATGTTGATCCTCTGGTTTGATGGTAATTGTTGTGAGGAGGATATGCCAGGCCATTAGGTTGTGCTGGAGTACAATTATGCTGCTATTGATGACCCGCAACACGTTATGGAAACCCAGATAGATCTGTTCGAAGTCTGTCCCAGTTAGCACGGTGATAGTGCCACCTAAAATGGTGGAGGTTATTCTCAATGTGCAGGTGTGACTTTATCTCCACAATAACTATGCAGTGGTCATTCTTACCGACACTGTCATGGACAGATATTTCTGCAACTGGCAGATTAGTATGGCTGTGGTCAAATATGGCTTTTCCCTCTTGTGGGTTCCTTCACCACCTGCCGTAGACCCAGTCTATCAGTTATATCCTTTAGGATACGGTCAGCTCAATCAGTAATGCTGCTGCTGAACCACTCTTTTTGTGGACATTGACATCCCCAACCCAGAGTGCATTTTGTGCCTTTGTCACCCTCAGTGCTTCCTCCAAGTGTTGGTCAGCTTGGAGGAGTACTGACTCATCAGTTGGAAGAGGCTGGTACATGGTAATCAGCCGAAGGTTTCCTTTCCCATGTGCAAACTAACGCCATGAGACTTCATGGGATACAGAGTCACTGTTGAGGACTCCCAGAGCAATTCCCTTCCAACTGTATCCCACTGTGCCACCACTTCTGCTTTGTCTGTCCTGCTGGTGAGAGAGGAGATATCCGGGGAAGGTGATGGGGTTTCAGGGATATAGTCATACTCACAGAACCATACCTTAAATACAATGTCAGGCTGTTGCTCCACAAGTCTGTTTATTTCTATTCACTGTTTCCTGCCAGGTGTCCCTTTCTAGAAACATGACCATATATTTGCCCCAATCCACTCAGGTTTGAATTTGCAAATAAGGCTGGGAGCTTTATCAACATTTTTCTGAAAATGCACGTGTTTTACATACATTGTTTCTCTTTAATTTGTCTCCCAGTCTGTTTCTCAAACATAATTCCCATTTCATAAATCTATGTTAGTGTTGTCTATGACCATTACTTTCAGTCCCAATGATTTCTCCCAAACCATTTATTTACTATGTTCTGTGTTCCATGTACTATTTCGTTTTCCAGACCAGACTTGGTTTTCCTGGTATTGTCAGAAAGTTCTGTAAAGACAGAACTGAAGTTGTGGATTCATAGTTTTGCCATTTCCCTATTTCCCATTCTCCATTCTCTGGTTTCAAACTGGAAGGAAACTGCACTGTTTTTTCATACTTCTCACATTGACATAATTTGACAAGCTATAACAGTTCACTCTTACAACCTTGTGAACATTATCTTCAGAAACCCATCAATTCCTATCTTAAGCTGCTCAGCTCCACATCAGACACGCACAGGAGCATAGTCTCTGTACCAACAGATATACAGCACGATCTATATTAGTCCCACTTTCCAACACCAGGCCCATAGCCTGGAATGTTATGAAAGTTCCAAATGCTCGTCCAAGTACTTTTAACAGTTGAGAGGTTAGCCGTGATAATTCCCCACTCAGGAAGTACATTCCAGACCTCAACACCCTCTGGGTGAAAAAAAGTAATCTTTAAATCCTCTCTGAACCTCAAACCCTTCACTTTAAAAGTGATGTCCCTTGTTCTTGACCCTCTGTCTAAAAGGAACAGTTGTTGTCTGTCCACCCTGTCCATGCCCCTTGTTAACTTATCCTTCTGAATCACATCCCCCTCAGCCTCTCCGTCCAAAGTAAACAACCTGAGCTTATCCAGCCTCTCTCCATAGCTGATATGCTCCATCCCAGGGAACATCCTGGTGAATCTCCTCTGCAAACCCCTCCAGAACAATCACATCCTTCCTGAAATGAGGCTCCCAGAACGACATACAGTACTCCATCATGGACTAAACCAAGCCCTGTATAGCACTTATAATCTACTCCCTGCTTAATAAGCGCTACACCCAAGGTTCAATTCTCAACTAGTCCATTACCCTGTTCAGTCACATTCAGGGATGTGTGGCCAAATACCCTCTGAGCTTCCTAGTGTGCTGCCAATCATTGTGTACACCCCATGTCTGGTTCCTCCTTCCAAAGTACATCACCTCATATTTATCAGGATCACATTCCATCTGCCATTGATCTGCCCATCTGATCATTCCACTTGTATTTTCCTGTAAAATCAGAACTTCCTCCTCACTGCCAACCATTCGGCCAATCTTTGTGTCAAACACAAACTTACTTATCACAATTCCCACCCCTCCACCCACTCACCCTCCAGATTCACATCTATACCATTTATGAATGCTCAAACAATAAGGGACACAGCACTGATCCCTGTGGTACACCAGGCAACATTGGTCTCCAGTCACACAAACAGCCTTCTCCCACCACCCTCTGTCTTCTGACACTAAGACAATTTTCGTTGTAACTTTTCAAGTTATCCTTGATACTCTGAGATTTTACTTTATGTTTTTCAGTTTCCCATGTGGAACTTTGTCAAAGGCTTTGTTGCAAAACTAAATAAGCGACCTCCTCAAACTAATTCAATCAAATTCATTAGATGTGACTTCACTCTGATAAAGTCATGATGATTATCCCTGATCAAACCTTGTGACTCTGATTGGAGTTCGATTTTCTCCTTCTCTATTTTCTCCAGTAGTTTCCTGAACAGTGATCGAATACTCGCTCGTCCATAGTTACCTTGGCAAATCTCTACCACCCTTACTGTGAAGTGGAATCATATTAGCTGTTCTCAAGTCCGTCTGGCACCTCCCCTGTGGTCAGATTCCAATTAAAGTTTCCTCCCTTGACTCCAACATTATCCAGACCTGTGGATCGGTCCAATTTTATACCAGACACAGCCTCAAACCCCCGCTCGTATTTTACATCAATCTGTTCAAGAGCTTTCCAGTCAATCTTCTCGAATTCTGTACCTGCATCCTCCTTCTCCCAAGTAAAACAGCTGTGATGTTTACATTTAACAATCTATCAATGTTCTCCGGGTTGACACACTGATTGCCCCCCTTTGGTTTCTAATGGATACTAACTATTTGCTGATTATTCTGTTCTACTTGCCCGTGTAGAATACCGTGAGATTCTCCCTAATCTCGCCTGCTTGCACTTCTCCATGTCCCTCTGTTATTCAGTCCCCTCTATGTTCCTAAGTTTCTAAGTTTCACTACAATCACCTCTCATCTTTTGAAACTCGAGATCACAGGCTGAGTTTCCCCATCAGACGATCTTGCCATTATATGGATTAATCTGGAGAATACCTTTCGCAGTTCCTCTGTAGTCAGTATATTCTATCTTAGATTGGGACTCCAAACGGTACCCAATACTCTAAGTTTAGTCTCAGCAACACTGTATGCAGCTGGTGCACGACATCTTCTATATTCCAATAACATTCACATGAATGTAAACCTAATTTTTAGTTTCCTATTTGCATGCGTTCTTCCCAATTCCTTTCACTTTAACTTTCCTTATGATGTTAGTGGGAGAGTTCTTAAAGAAAGATCCTCCTGAATATCCAACGATACGTTATCCATTAGCTCCTTGTTGCCTACGTCCACAAGAATCATCTTCAAACCATTCCAAAAAATGTTTGCCACGTATGGTTTTCGTTTCATCGATGCATTATCATCCTCCCCAGTTTTCCAATTACCTTCTATATATCCAGTAACACGTTCTTTGTAATTCAGCCCAAGTGACACCCGACCACGGAGTTAACTGATCGGTAGTTCACCACTCTCCATCTTCATCCTTTCTTAAACTGTTGGATAATATTTATAACTTTTGCCATATCCAGATTGGCTAAACATCTTTCTGGAATGTATTGGAAAATAACGTGATAATCTGCGATGCAATCAATATGCCGTTTGCTGCTTCCTCTGAAATTCTTGTATGAAGTACATCTGATCTGTCAGATTTATAGATACTCAATCCAGCTTTCTTTTCAAAGATGACCTCAACACTGATAAGAATGGTCTTAGACTTTACTTACACAAATCCCATGGTCATTTGGTATTTCTGGGAGAATGTCTGGATATTCTGCCTTGAAGATAGACCCAAAGAAACTGTTTCTTTCCCCTGTGATTTCTCTGTTCTCTACAATAAATTACCCTGTCCGCACACCTACTGTTCCACATTTGACCTTGTTTTTAGTTTTGTTTCATACACAGATGTACGTTTTTTTTAAAGCAGTCTTTATGTTTTTTTAGCAGTCTTTATGGTTTTCTTTAGCAATCTTTATGTTTTTCTTTTGTTTGCATGCTGTTTCGCTTTTTGATTTCCTTCTCATTTTCTTGGTCATCCTTGACTGGGTCCTAAATTTCTCCGAATCCACTGGCTTACAACAACACTTGGCATTTTTCTAAGCTGCCTCCTTTGACCTAATAGGTAGTTAAAGGTGAGGCTGAAAGGGTTAGGTCGGAGAGGAGGGTGGACCAGATTGATGGGAAGGAAGATGAACACATAGGAACGTTCAAAAGGGGGAGTGTGCTGAGTTGGAATATTGGACTGGGATAAGGTGGAGTTACGGGAAATGGGGAAACTGGTGAAATCTACATTAATTCCCTGTGGTTGGAGTGTCCCAAGGCAGAAAAGGAACCTTTCTTCATCCATGCTTCGGGTGGTTAGGGTTTGGTGATGGAGGAGCCCAGGACTCTCATGTCCTTGGCAGAGTGGAAAGGAGAGTTAAAGTGTTTAGCCACAAGGTGGTGGAGTTGGTCAATGTGGCTGTTCCAGCGATGTTCTCTGAAATGATCCACGTATGTCTCGCCAATGTCGAGAAGACCACACTGAGTTTAAAGGATGCAGTAGATGAGGGGTTCTGTCTCCCTTCATCACCTATCACTTTCAACATCACCTTCATCTACCTATCGCATTCCCAGCTCCCTCCCTCCTGCCACACCCCCTTCCCATTTATCTCTCAGCTCCCTTGACCCAGAAGCCTCATTCCTGATAAAGGGTTGTGCCCGAAACGTCAATGCTCCTGCTCCTAGTATGCTGCCTGACTGTGCTTTTCCAGCGCCACTGATCTCCAGCAGCTGCAGTGCCCACTTTCTCCTCACACCTTCAGGGCTTGCATGATTCAGATTTATGACAGTTACTTCAAATAAAACAAAAACTACCGTGTACTCAAACAGCATAAAAGAAAAACAATGCATTGTGTTCACTGTTCCCAAAAGGTCCTTTACAGCAAAGTTTTCAATTATCTTTTCTGATCATCCAACATCAATTTCTAAATAACCTGATCTCTAGCTCAGTGCTCGACAAAATGTTAATGCCATCATCTAACACATGCTCATGAAATCCATTTTTCCCAACATTAGCATTCAGTTGGGTTAACACAGTTTAGATATAATGTAAACAGGACATTATTACTGCAGTAGCCACAAATGTGTATATCTCACTTTCCTGTTTTATAAAATGTCCAGCATTTGTATTTCAGCTTTCACTTTGCTATCTAACTCCCATCAATGTTTCCTTCTGCTTGCTGTTTTTACGCTCCACCTTACAAGATTCTGTAAAATCTGAGTGACGTGGACTTTGGGGAGATTAGTCGTAGAGATCATCTTGCCACATCATTTATGATCTTCTTAAGCATCATTGTGACATTTTCTCTAGATTTCCCGTTATCCTAGTGGAGTAGAGAAGGACAATGATCATTCAACAATGCTCTGTATTCCCCCAGAGAGCTGAGACTGCTCTAACCTGGGTGGGAACCTTACAACAGGCTGGTAAAGCATTGCTGCTGCTGTACAGGATCTTAGTGAGTTCACATCTGGAGTAGTTGTACAGATTTAATCTCTTCAATGAAGAAAGGATGTTGTTATATTCGAAGCAGCTCAGAGATGGTCCTCTCAACTGATTCCTGCAATGAAGGTGCTAGCTTATAACGAAAGGATAATCACGTTGATCCAATAGCCATTGGAGTTTACAAAAATGAAAGAAGATCTTATTTCAACATAGATGACAGGAAGGAGTCAACAACTGAAGAGAATTACACAGATAATGGAGGAATCCATTCCATTCTTCAGCCTGTTGCACACGAACAACAGAAGGATATTCAGGCCTTTGACACTGTTACACCAGAATAGGATGAGGCTGTTCAGCACCTAAAGCCGAATGTATATTTCCAGGAGGACAGGAGGAGGCCAATCAGCCCATTGAATCTATAACACTGGCCCCAGAGTTGGCCATGCAGCACCTGTATCCTATTACACAGCAACAGGATCAGCCCATTCAGCCATCTCAAGTCCGTAACATAGGAACTGAAAGCGGTCACACATTGACTGGAGATTTGTTACACTGGGATAACAGGAGACCATTCAGACCCACTGAGTCTGTTGCAAGAGAATTGGATAAGGGTAAAAAAAATCTGAGACTTATTTCATGAGAAAGGAGGAGGTAATTCAGACACGTGTCTGTTGTGTGGGAACAAGAGAAGACCAATCGCTCCCTTGGTCCCATCTCTGGGATACATGAGGAGACAGTTCAGTATCTTCACCTATTATGGAGGAATATGAGAAGACCCATCAGCCCCTCAAAATGTTACACAGCAACGGGAAGATTCCATAATCCCCCACCCCTCTAACGCATCAACAGGAGGTGGTCATTCTGGCCTTGGAGATGACAACTTGGGAACCCCAGAAAGACTTCATCCCATCGATTTTGTACACCAGCAGGATGTTGAGTCCAGTCAGCCACACATACCGCTTATGTAGCAATTGGAGCACATCTCTTAAAACCCTTTTGCCCATCAAACAGGAATTCAAAGAAAACGTAAAGGTTTTAGAAAGGGAAAAACTTATAATAACTGAATGCATTAGGGAGTAACATGTAACAATAAAGTATTGTAATTTAAGGCAAATTATTCGAATCCATTGTTGTGGACATTTGCAAACGTAAACCACAATTCATCGGAGTCAACATGGTTTTACAAAGGATAAATCATGATTGAAGTGTTTTCTTGATTTCTTTAAAGATGTGACAAACAAGGTGAATAGACGGAATCCTGGAAATGGAATATATCTGGTCTTCGTGAAGGATTCAGATACGTCCCTTCTCCAAAGAGTGATTGGTAAGATCAGACAGTATCGGTTTAGGAGTAATTTATTGGCTTGGATGGAAGATTGATTAACCAACAAAATGCAGTCAGATGAATAAACTGTGTCAATTTCTATTGGAAAATGCAATTTGTTGGGTGTCATAGATTTCAATTCTCATGCTTCAACCATTTGTGATCGACATTATTACTCGGTTGACGGGATAGAAAATACTACAGCTACATTTTCAGATGACACAAACATTGGTGGGAAATTACGTCGGAATGATGATGCAAGAGATTTAAAAACTATATGAACAGGTTGGGTGAATGGGCAAACATTTGGCAATGAAAATTAAAGTGGATAAATATAGGGTTATTCAAGTTGGCCAGCCTAATAAAAAGGCAGATGATTATCTAAATGGAGAGAAACTTCAAAGTGCTTAAGTGCAGAGGGAGCTAGGGGCCTGCTTGCATATCACAGAAAACCTGCTTGCGGGTACTTGAAGTAATGAGGAATACAAACATAACTTCAGCGTTTATTTGTAAAAGGATAGAGTAGAAAGGTAGGGAGTGTTGGTGTAGCTATGTAAGGCATTAGTGAGGCTGCAACTGGAGTACAGTTTGGGTGTCCTGCAGAATGAGGTATTTCCATTGGAGGCAATTCAGAAGAGCTTCATTAGATTGATTCCATATTTGAAGTGTTTGTCTTATGAAAAGAAATTGAGCAGTTTAGGCCTACACACTCGAGTTTATAAGAATGAAAGGAGAGCTCATTGAGGTCTGTAAAATGCTAAACGTAATTGAAATGGTAGCTGTGGAGTGGATATTTTTTCATGTAACGCAATCTACAATAAGACACTACAGGTGAAGATCGAGAGATAGTAGGGATGTCGAACAGAGGCCGCGATGACATCAGCCATGAACATATTCCATGGCGGAGCAGTTTCGAAGGGTTGGATTCCTGACTGATTCTCCTCATTCATATTCAGCTTTACGACTGTGTTACACAGTAATGGGGGAGGATTATGTATCAAACAGGAAGCAGGTACTCCGGATAAATCAGTCTAAATCAGTTTGACAGAACGTCACCAGTGGAGTCACACAGTGACCAGTGCTGGGTCCTCAACTATTTACAATCTATATCAATGATCAGGAGGATGGAACAGGTATAGAGATACTGAGTTTGGTGATGTTGCTGTGATAAGCAAGAGATTAAATTATCAAGAGAGAGTGGAGGGTCTACAGATAGATACAGAGAGGAAAAGGCAATGGAGAATAATTTGGCAGCTGCAATATAACATGATATAATCTGTCATTTCATTTACAGGAATAATGGAAGGCAGCATGTTACTGAAATGGAGAGGGATTACAGGGATTAATGATACTGTGTACTGGGGGGTTCACTCAGACCCATTCAGACATGGGAGGTTTTGCTCCATCCCTGATCGTCTGCTCCTTGATGCTCCAAGTGACCCCATCGTTCTCAATACACATGGAATGTTTTGAAGTGTTTGGTTGGTGATGGGGGATGCTATTTTCAAACGTGTATCAAGGGATGGCCTTTATCCAAGATACATTCATTCCTTTCTACATAAAGATCTGAAGACGATGGGAATGGCTGCCTGCTTGTGAATGAAGAGGCTGTGGCTGCAGTGAGGACAGGGGTATTCACCAACATGATGTCCTGTGATGGGCACACTGCAAGATTAATACAGAGAGTGCTCCTTCAGTTCCTCTACCTCTACCCATTGACACGGCTACTCCGCAGATGCCATGTACACCATCGGGAATCCCACTATACTGGATATACCCGGCAGCTCCCTGCTGAGGGTGAAACAATGTACTTACCTCATCCAACATATATATCCTCCGTCACTGAATGGTTACATTGATGGTAACATACTGGTAGATGATGGATGTGTCACCCAGTCCTGTCTGAAAAGTTCCAGAACATAGAAGCTGAATGAAACTGTGACCCGAACAGCCACTGGCAGCACCACCCTCCCCCTGATGTGATGCTGCAGCACCACCCTCCCCCTGGTGTTAAAGAAGGTGACACCGCTCTGTGACCAGCTCCTTGTTCAATCAGTGTCCCCTCACACTCTGCTCCTGGGTTAAGTGGAGCTTGGGAAGCTGTTCCTGGAAAACCCGGGGTGGACACAGCAGATCCCTTTTCCCACACACACTCACTGCGTTGTTTCAAAGCTTCCCCTCTCTGCAACCTCTGCTCCATTTGTTGTTCATGTTGCAGACCCAGATGTTGTAACTACAGTCCCCAGGCTCCATCCAAAGTTGGGTCACCAAATCCTAAGGTCTCCCTGAATTTCTGAGGCAGCTCACAGCACAACCTCCAGCAAACCATCCCCAGCTGCTGCACTAACTTTTTAATAACAGGAGTCAGTTAGAAACGCCTCGTCTATAAGTGTTGTGGACCAGACCAGATTCCCGCAAAATATTTTAAGAAGGCCACTTAGACCCAAAACTTTCGTTATTTTGAATATTGATGTGAAGTGTGATTTGCAGATATGTTGTGAATGGTCAAACCACTCGGCATTAAGCAAAATATAATCTGTTAAAATGCTTTAGTTAAAATACAATCAAAGAAAAGAACATTTTGGGATAGCTTATATGTTGGAACACTTACACAAACAATAGATACTGTACCTTCTTGGTTTACACCGCTTGACACAAAGTTTTCAGACAGCAGTTCTTCACCTCTGCCTTTAAAACCTCTCGTCAAAAAAAACCCAAGAGAAAATAACCTTTTTACAGTGATAGTATCCTCAAAATTCCATCGTTAATAAAATAATTCATCAATATACAAAGATGGATTCATTTTAGACGCCCTAATCTTCCTCTATTAGTAGACTGCAATGCATATATATTACATTGACTCTGAGCATACAAAAGTTCACAACTCGATTCGATTTCAGTCATTTTACTCCTGCCACAGAATGCCTTTTATCTTTCTTCGTCCAAGTCCCCACAATATGTCAAAACTTACTTTTTCTCGCGCTGTCAACTTAATAATTTCAAATTGAATGGCAGCAATAATAAACTCAATAAAGTTTTCTCCCTAATCTTCTCCACAAACTTTAAGGGGTCACGATCAGTGATAAAGATTTGTCTCAGGTATGTTATTTGCAATTTAAATGCTGAAATGTTGTACCACCAACACCAAGCTCAAGGCCTCCTTCCCCATTGTGGAATAAATCTGTTGATGTTTCCACTGGACACTCCAATCACACGTTACATAATGGAGCACTTCTCATCTCTCCAATAGTCCTTCTGAATGACATAGCTCCTCATGTCTCAGCATTAAAAAATTACATCCTTCTTTACCTCTTAAAGCTGTAACCTCTTTACCTGCTACTCCTGGCCTATGCCAGTAAACCTTACTCTCACAGGGATATATTTTAAGAAGATCTCACACATTTCTTCTCAATCCCTCACAGAAACCAAACTTTGATTTCCGAACTCAATCGTCATCAGCCATTTCAGCTTCTAATCTTGCCATTGTTACTCTCTGCTCTTCCACACGAGTTCTCCCGACTGCAGGAAGTGAATTGTTGAACTTCTCCAAAATTAGAGTCTCTCTCAGAGTGTCATAGGTTTGCTCTGTTTTTAATAACCTTCCCTACCTTTCAAAATTACTTTGTTTGATTCTTTCAAACACAACGTGTGTTTTACCAAGGATGCTATTTTAGATTCCTGAAACACTTTCTGTCGGTTTTTGGCACAAGACAATATGCACTTCAGATGGCTTTCTTCATCTCCTCCGATGGGGATGCAAATACCTATCAGCTTTGTTTGGATAAATTAAATCCACATGTTCTCTGGCCGCTGCACTTGTTTAGCCACTTTCTGAAATGAAATTATAAAGGCTCCCCCATCATTGTCATCAAATTTAGATAATGCCTGGATGTATTTAAACAGATCCTGATCATGCCTTTGGCTACCATAGGGTTGCTCAACCTCACTATAATCTAATGAAAATCCATACAAAATGAAGAGGAATTTAGAATAACTTAACTATTGGAAACCTTAACCGAATAATGGATACAGTACGTTCTACAAATGAACTGTTCAATCTATTAACATCACCAAAACACACCCCTTAGTAAAAAGGAACATTCAGACATGCATTTTTGCATACAGTTCTCCAATACAGGAGGAAACACCATCAAGTGAGGCTTTGGAGAGAGTAGCATCTAGGGATCATTTACTAAAACTTCCAACCCCTCTGGAACCCCAAGCACCCGGTGATTGTTACAGCTACAAGAAAAAACAAACTAGAAAGCCTGGTCTGTGCGAGCTGGCCATTGTTACTACTATTTATTAAAAACTCAAAACGCCCCGTAAGTTATTTACTTCAGCTGTTTTCAGTCGGCAGTTTGGCCTTTAAGACCTCTTACTAAAAAAAATTAGAAACTAACATTTTATTTAAAAAAGTGACAGCATTGTCAGGCAATTTAGATGCCTGGCCCTTCACTCATTGGGCTTCCTCGTGTTACTTATTGCAAGGTCACTTGAGAGGGACAGCCACAGGTACAGACCAAGTTACAAGGATGTATCTCATAACTTCTGAAACACCTCTGTCCATGGACCATCACATGGGACATACCAGGAAGTGAACAACAGCTTGATACACACCATTTCAGTATTTCTGAGCTACACAATGCCAGCACTCGATACACTAGGGAGCCAAAACCCAAGGCCAGCGAAAGATACAAAGGGACAGAGAGATTCACTTTAAAGACAGAAACAGTCAGTTAATTAACTGAAAAGATGTTGTGGAAATATGTGGAAAAAGTTAGGACAGTGGGACTAACTGGAGAAGTGAGATCTTCGTGACTAAAATGACAAGAATGAGAACATTGAATAAAGGCATTGTCAGATCAGCTGGAATGGTTTGTAACATCAAATTCTGAATCTGCTTGACAGAACACCACAAACAACATAAACTGGGACAAGATGACATCCCAGCATGGAGAGCTGTGCAGACCATGCTAGTGTGTTGCTCAGTAAACTGCACTATCTGCCCAGAATAGAGAGTATTGCAAACTTTACTATCATACGCTAACTATCCTCGCATCAGATTACTGCCTACAATAGGAAGGTTTGGTGTGTGTGTGTGTGTGTGTGTGTGTGGTTATTTGAGAAGGAACGCACATGGAGGAAACTATTTTAAATACGAACAACTGGCAGGCTTTTTGTTAATCAACAGAGAGAACGAGGGACGTTTCACGTACAGATGATATAAAGTGTTTGAGAATGTTAAATTAAAGTCATTGCCAGACACAACAGCAATATACATCGCCGTGCATATTAATGACAGATGGATGGGAGTTTGGTGTGAGGTCGAATCAGATTTGTTTCGGCAGGTCTGAAGCAGGGACCATCAGCAGCAGATTATTGGCTTCATTAAGCCTGTACTTCATAGCTCAAGGTTCAAACAGCAGATGGAATAAACCAGTGAGATACATTCTGGAATGGGGAGTATTTCAAGTTAGAAATGTTTAAGGCATGGTGTCAAGAATCAGCTCATAGTCAAAGAAATATCCCACAGTTGTGACTTGTCTGCTTCAGCTGCAGGTATTGGCCAGGGATGGGATGGAAACTGTGGAAGGAAGTGGAGTTTGTAACCAGAGCAGTAGACGGTGACCTCCATGGTCTTAACAGCAAAGGCAATGTTACAATGCATCGTGGTTCTCCCCTGAAACTGAATAGATCAACATAGAGAACCTGAGTAACATTGCCAGCGCGGAGAGCGAGACAGTAATTGAACACGTTCATTAATGTAGTTAGTAGTGGTCTGTAGAGTGAATATCTGGATGGAGAGATTCAACAGGAACAATAATAGTGACAAGATGTGTAGACTATATGAAATAACGTAGACTATATGAAATAACAATAATAAATTCATAATTGGTTTATAGAAAACAAAATCTGGACAGTGACACTCACCAGGAACACCAACGATAGCCAGGAAGGGATAATAAAAAAAATTAATAATGAGAAGAATGTAATAGATCCGCGATGATAATGACAACCAATAATATGCAGAAAGACGCCAAACATAATTGGATAAGCTCCTGTATATTGTTAGAATATTCCAGTCTAATGTTCTCACATTCTGATCCATTGTTGGAATATTCCTGTCTAATGTTCTCAAATTTTGATCCATTGTTGGCACATTCCAGTCTAATGTTCTCAGATTCTGATCTCTCCTCCCCCTCTCTCTGGATCTGCTGTTCCCTGTCAGTGCTGTTAGTGATGCTCCCGCTCATGTTATGGAATAACACATTGAACGGAGCCCATTTATCATTAAAAGATGGAAACCCTCCACTGGGATAATTAGAATCCATGGAGATTGGCATTCATCACAATCACTGAACAAATAGGCTCAGTTAACCTGTTCAACACATCACTTTTCATTTACTGGTTTTGGATGGAATGGATGAGGGTTGCTGAGGGATGGATCATAAATCTTTAAATCTTTAAATCTTTTTATTAACTGGTATATGAGAGGATTAACAGGACAATGCAGAGGTCTACATATGTTCCACTCTGTTTATGAAAGGAGGCAGTTATAAAATAACAGATCGGCTGTATAAAAGAAAATCGGGTGGGCAATTTTCTCGATACCTGAACACAAAGTACGGTACTTATTGACCATTGTGCGGCCACTCCTGGTTTTAATGCCCTGTTATCAAATCCTTTCATAACGTTGATACAGAGCATTGAGATTGCTGCTCAGGAACAGGCCGAAGCAATTCTGTCCCTATGGGCCTCTTACACAGGGATAAGAGAAGGCCATTCAGTCCATATTAGCCTGTTGCTACTTGAAAAGGTGGAAAGCTGGAATATTGGCACATTTTGCCGAAAGAATAATTCAAAACGAAGATATGCATCGCTGAAGCTGTATGAAGTGTTACTGAGAGGGTACCTGGAGTAAATAGTGTTATTTGTGTTTCTGTAACTGAGAAGGAATAGACCTCCATCAGATACAGTTTACCAGCTGCTCATAATCCATGGGTTGTTGTCTCATTCAATGTCTCGGATCTGTTACACAGGGACAGGAGGAGGCCATAAAGCCTCATGAGTCTAGTTCAGAGGGACAAGAGGAGGCCATGAAGCCTCTCCAGTCTATTACAGAGGGTCACGAGGAGCCCATTCAGCCTCTCCAGCCTGTTACAGAGGAGCAGGAAATGTGTATTTGACATTCAAGTCAGTAACACGTAAATATTAGTTTTAAACTAGTTGTGGAATAGGAAAGACCTGATGTAAACATTAAAGTTCTAACTTTGAACAAGACCAATTTTGAATGTGTTAGGCGAGCCCTGTGAAAGGCTGATTGGAATACCCTATTCACAGGTAAAGGGATGGTTGGTAAATGCAAGGCCATCAAAACGTGGTTTCAGAGAGTCCAGAGCCAACGTGTTCCTATTAGTGAGAGGGGCAAGGCTGGTGGGTGCAGGGAGTGCTGGATGGCTAGATATATTGATGCTTTGGTCAAGGTTAGCAAGGAGGCATATGTCAGGTAAACAGAGCTGAGATTAAGTGAATCTCGAGAGGTGTATAAGGACAACAAGTGTATAGTCAATGGGGAAATTGGTCCAGAGAAATGTGGACATGAGCTGGCTTTAGAAATAGGGTTAACGAGGCATTGAAGCAACTCTACACATCGTTTAATTACAAAATATTAACTAGGGAGAGAATAGGGCACCTTAAAGATCAGTAAGGCTACGTATGTGTGGAACCATAGGAGGTGGAAGGGATACTAAACAAGTATTTTTCCTAGTATTTAATGTAGAAGAGGTTACAAGAGCGAGAGAATGAAGAAATACATAGTGATATTTTGAAAAGTATCTATATTACAAGGAGATGTTTGACATTTTAAAACACATAAAGGTGAACAAATCCCTGGGACCTGATCAGTTGTATCCCAGAATATTGTGGGAAGCTAGGAAAGAAATTGCTCAGCCTTTTGCTGATATATCTGTAACGTTGATTTCCACAGGTGAGGTGGCAAAAGATTGGAGGGTTGCTAACAGAGTGTCATTGTTTCAGAAAGTAAAGAAAACCCAGATAACTTTAGATTGGTGAGCCTGATGTCAATGGTGACTAAATTGGAGGGGATTTTGAGGGAAACGATGTATATGCATTGGGAAAGACAAGGACTGAAGAGGGCTTTGTACATTGGAGATCACATCACACTGACTCGGTGGAATTTTTTGAGGAAGTGAAGATGGTGTTTGAGAAGGCAGGACAGTGGATGCTGTCTTCATGGAATTCAGTAAGAAAACCAAAATGTTCTACATGGTAGACTGGTTAGCAAGGTTAGGCTGCCTGGGATCCAGGGAGAACTTGACATTTAGATCCAAACTCTTCTTGAATATCGGAGACAGGGTGTGACAGTTGGCATTTGTTCATTAAACATGGAGACCTGTGACCAGTGGTGCTGCTCGCAAAGATCAATCGTGGGTCCACTGCCTTTTGTTACTTATACAAATCATTTGCACTTCAGTATATGAAGTATTGTCAGTAAGTTTGTAGATAATTCCAAATTTGGTGGTGTCGTCGACAGTGAAGAATGATCTCTCAGAATATAATGGGAACTTCATCAGGTGAACTGAGGAGTGTCAGATGGAGTTAATTTTAGATAAATGTGAAGTGTTGCATTTTCGCAAGAAAAATCAGGGCCAGACATATACGTAGGATCCTGTTGAAAGTTGCCAATCAAGGATACCTCCATAGAAATTATAGAATCCCTACAGTTAGGAAACAGGATATTTGGCCGATTGAGGCCACACCGTCCCTCTAAACAGTATCCCACTGGACAAACCCCAACCCTATCCCTCTCAGCCTGCATTTCCCATGGCTAATGCACCTCGCCCTCACATCCAAGGTACTATGCACAATTTAGGATGGCGAACCTACCCTTATCTGTATATCGTTATACTGTCGGAGGGAAACATAGCACCCGGAGGAAACTCATACAGACAAGGGGAGAATGTACAAACTCCACACAGCCAGTCATTCGAGGATGGAATTAAACCCCGATCGCTGCCCTGTGAGGCACCTTGTGGTGCAGGTTCTCCGTTCCTTGAAAGTGCCGTCACAGGTCGGCCGTGTAGTGAAGAAGGCACTCGGTGTTCTTCCCTTTATTGGTGCGTGCTTGGAGTCTAAGCATTTGCATGACGCCTTGCATCTGTACAGCACATTGGTTTGGCCACCTTTGTAATATTGCCTTTAATTCTGGTCAACCTGCTGTCGGAAAGATGTTGTCAAACTTGAAAGGGTGCAGAAGAGATTTAAAAGAATGTTGCAGGTGTTGGAGGGTTGGAGTTACAGGGAGAGTTTGAACAGGCTGGGGCTATTTTCAAGTGTTGAGGCTGAGGGTGGACCTTAAAGAAGTTTATAAAATCAGGAGGGGCATAGAAAAGGTAAACAGTTAATGTATGTTCCCAGGAAACACAATTCCAAATATAGAATATAAAGGCTTAAAGTGAGAGGAGAAAGATTTAAAAAGGGACGTGAGGGACAACATTTTCACACAGAGACTGCTGTGTGTATGGATTGAACAGACAAAAGAGGTGGTGGAGGCAGGCACAGTTACACCTTCTAAAAGGCATTTGGATGGATACATGCATGGGAAGTGTTTAGAGGGAGATGGGCCAAGTGCTGGAGGGAGACGAGATTAATTTAGGATATTTGGTTGGTATAGATGACCAGACCGAAGGATCTTTTTCCATGCTATACATCTCTGAGAGTCTATTGACTCTTTAGTGTTTAACACGGGAACAGGAGGAGGCTATTCAGCTTCTGAATTCTGTCAGTTAGCTGGTTTGGTCAATTACTGAGAGTCAAATACAAAAATAAATCATTCAGATTTTGATGGTGTTTTACAGAAACAGGAGAAAGGCTTTTAGGCAAGAAAAGCTGTTAAGAATGTGAAGAGGCCATTCAGTCCCTCACCTCCATTCCACAGGAGCAGCAGGTGAGCACAGAGCTATTGGAGCCTGTTACTCAGGAGCAGGAGAAGGACATCAATTTTCACAAAACTTCGATTTGGAGGCAGTCACTCAACTGCTCGTGACTGGGACACAGGAACAGGAGGGAGTCACTCAGCTGCTGAAGACTGGGACACAGGAACAGGAGGGAGTCATTCAACTGCTCGAGACTGGGACACAGGAACAGGAGGGAGTCATTCAACTGCTGAAACTGGGACACAGAAAAAGGAGGGAGTCATTCAACTGCTTGAAACTGGGACACAGGAACAGGACGGAGTCATTCAACTGGTCGAGACTGGGACACAGGAACAGGAGGGAGTCACTCAGCTGCTTGAAACTGGGACATAGGAACAGGAGGGAGTCACTCAGCTGCTTGAAACTGGGACACAGGAACAGGAGGGAGTCACTCAGCTGCTTGAAACTGGGACACAGGAACAGGAGGGAGTCATTCAACTGCTCGAGACTGGGGCACAGGAACAGGAAGGAGTCATTCAACTGCTCGAGACTGGGACACAGGAACAGGAGGGAGTCACTCAACTGCTCTAAACTGGGACACAGGGAAATTGGAGGCTAGTGAGGCCCGAAGATCGTTTTACGCAGGAACAGGAGGAGGGGACTCACTCCCCACCAGTATGGGACACTGAGTTAGAAGGGGAGTTTGCTTGGAATAAACGCAAATGTATGAATAAGTTGCATTCGTGGTCCATTCAATCCTGCACCAACATTCACTAAGACCACGGCTGATCTGATGGTGATTCCCTCATTCCATTTTACGGAGACTGTCCTCTCTGCAGCCTCTGCTCCATTTGTTGGTCATGTTGCAGACCCCGATGCTGCAACAACAGTCACCATGACTCATCAAGAGGGTCGGGTCTAACCGGATGAGTCTGGATTTGAAGGGTCCAATAACAAGAATGAAAACATAAAATAAAGGTATAGCCAAATGTTTAGTTCTCTCACATTCGCAATCCAACTCACGTAACTAGCCCGTCCATTATACTTTCAGGATGGACCACTGTGTAGATATGGCTAGCGTACTGCAGAATACAGCACAGAATGGAACTCTGTGCAGCCCACACCGATACTTGATGTATAATCATGGGCTAAATGTCCAGCATGGGGAGCTGTTCATTCATATATAAACCCAGGCTGTTGCATTGTTCGGTAACACTGTGTTAGATCGCGGCCCAGTGTGGGGAAACTTGCAGCCAATGTTGGAAGTGACAGGATATGCAGCTCCCATCCATTTACAGCTCCAGAACTCCACTGTATCTTGACAAGGCGTGCCATGGGTGTGAAAATCACTGCGATGTAGAGAGGTAAATGGAAACAGTTTAAATACTAATAGTTCTGATTAAGGCGAGTATCACACCAGTATTTAAAGTTAAAATACCTGAGATAATATCCAATGAGGTTTCGTGAATTGTGCAAAGTAGTTAGAGGAGGATGGTAATGTTATAGTGGTTGCATTATAATCAACAATGTGAATTAGAGGAACAAATATGCAGGGGGACTGGGGAGACTTGCAGGAACAGTAGGGTTGTTATAACAGGTGATTTGAACTTTCCTAACATAGACGGGGGCTTCCAGATGGTTAAGAACTGAGGTGGAACGTAATTTGTTAAGTGTGTTCAGCGAAATTTCCACAATCAATATATAGAGTATCGTACTCGGGAAGGGACGAACTCGACCTACTGTTGGGAAATAGGGCAGGATAGGTGAAGGAGATAAAGTGGGGGAGCATTTTGGGAAAAGTGATCAGAGTTGTATTAATTTTAAAATCGTTATGGTAGGGACAAAATTGGTCCACAGATTCAAGTTCTAAATTGGGGCAAGGCGGATGTGGTTGCAGTTAGACAGTGGATTGCAGGGGATGATTGGAGTAGTTTGATTTCAGGTAAAAGAATCCTGGGCAAGTGGGAGGGCTTTAGTAGTGAGATAGCTCGAGTTCAAGGTTTCCATTTTCCTGTGAAGGTGAAGGTTATGTGAGACTGGAAGAAAGAACTCTGGATGTCAAGAGATATTGAGGCTTTGACCAGAAAAAAGGAGGCGTGGCTCATGTTCAGGCAGCTCGTATCAAGGTAATCCCTGGAGGTATATACAGGGGATAGAGGAGTTTACTGCAGAAGGATATCAGTAAGGCCAAAAGGGGGTATGAGGTAGTCTTGGCTGAGAAGATTAGAGTGAATCCAAATTTAGTATAGTAAAGATAAAGAACAACTAGAGAGAGAATAGATTGTTTTAAAATCCAAAACCGGCATGCATGTGTAAAACCTCAAGAGATGGGTGAAGTCCTCAATTTCCCCTCTGTGTTTATCATGAAGAAAGACATGAAGACCTGTAACCTTTGGGAGGTTAGTTGTCATATCTTGGTAATGTCCATATCACAGTAGAGTTGCTGTTGGACATATTAGAATGCACAAAGTCAAACACATCTCTTGGTCCTGACCAGATACATCTGAGAGCACTGTAAGAGGCGAGAGAAAAAGCTTAGTGACCAAGATCCCGGAAGACTGGGCGGTAGCAAATGTTGTGCCCTTATTCGAGAAGGGCTGGAAAAAAAAAGCCTAGGAAATATTGACCAGTAAGCTTCACACCTGTTTTCGGTAAACGACTTGAGAAGGTTCTGAGAGATAAGATGTGCATGCATTTGGAAAGACAGAGTTTGACTTGGAGCAGTCAGCATGGCTTTGTGCCTGGCGGATCATGCCTTACAAATTTGGTTACAGATTTTTGAGGAAGTGACCAGGAAGGTTGATGAGAGCAGGGTTGTACACATATTCTATATTGATTTCAGTAAGGCCTTTGATAAGGTTCCACATAGTAGGCCACTCTAGAAGGTTAGATCGCATGGAATCCAAGGTGAACTGGCAAATTAGACTGAGCTGCCAGTGGAAGTGGTTGAAGTGGGCACACTAACACCATTGAAAAGGCATTTGGACAAATACACAGATAGGAAAGGATTAGATGGATGCAGAGCAAAGGCAGGGAAATGGCAGATTGGTAGATAAGGGGCAATTACACCATGGTTTGTTGACGGAGCACGGTGGGCGTATTGGATGGGCGAGTACAGAGGGGGTTTCCATCCCAGAGGGTGCCACACCACCAGACCCACCGAGCATGGTCTGTGCTCACTACCAAATTCAGTGCAGTATTTGAGGTCTGAAGAAAAGTCCAGCAAAACAGGACAAGCATCAATAACCTTCTCCGCTCTGTCAGGATAAGGGTCACCGTATTCTGTCTGCTCCCTCACACTCACTGTATATCTGTGATTGCAACTACTCCCGAACAAGGCTCATGATCCCCCACTCTCACTACTGCATGCAACACCTTATCTCTCTCTCTCTCTCTCCTGTGCAATACCTCCCACACAGTCACAGAATATTCTGGTGAATGCCGATTATAGAATGTTCCAGATAATTTTCCAAATATTTCCCAGTTGCAGTAAAATGTTAGTGTCCCAGTGTGCAACACATAAGAGTCACTCATGCTTTAACAGTATTGATAATTATTGGGTTATGACAATACTCCATAAATGTTATCATTTTGCCTAAGAACAACCGTGGGCCGCACAGTGGCACAGTGGTTAGCACTGCTGCTTCACAGCACCAGACCCGGGTTTAATTCCCGCCTCAGTCGATTGACTGTGTGGAGTTTGCACATTCTCTCCGTGTCTGCATGGTTCTTCTCCGGGTGCTCCGGTTTCCTCCCACAGTACAAAAAGTATGCAGGTCAGGTGAATTGGCCATGCTGAATTGCCCGTAGTGTTAGATGAAGGGGTAAATGTAGAGGAATGGGCCTGGGTGGGTGGCAGGTTGGTGTGGGCTTGTTGGGCTGAAGGGCCAGTTTCCACACTGTAATAATCTAGCGATAAGAGTTCACTTTGTCTGAGAGGGCTCAATATCTACTGTATTGACGGCGTGCACTAATGTATGTTAAAAAGAGCTTAATTGATAGCTTTTAATCTGGGAGATCTAATACCCACAATCTGGGGGTAGTTACAATTTGGTTAGGTTGATAAAGAGTTGTTTATGGTGCCAAATAAAAGATCTAAACCAGCCATTATGTCTCCTAAATATCTGTCTGGGAAACAGCAAAGGAAGCATTCACATGGGGTAGAGGAAATGAGGAAGGACATTTATTTTAATAAGAGCTATTCGACCTAGCCAGGATATTGGAAGTGCCTCCCGTCTTTGAAGGTCTTGTTTAATTTTGTTAAACACATGGACATAGTTCACGTTAAATACATTATCAAAGACAGATGTAATGAATATACCGAAATAGAGAACCCCCCCCGCCCCCGCCCACCATGATCATTTAAAAGGAAACCAGGATTTGCCCTCATCAGGTATTTCCCTAAGGCCTCCCATAGGCATGGCCTCCAACATTGTGAAATTAATCTTTAGCCCGAAAAAGCGACAAGCGAATTAATGCATTACATCACTGCTGAAATTGTGGGATTTGACAAAAACATAAGACCCTCACATGTGGCACCTATCTCACTTCTAGACCAGGTATGTTGGGGTAACATTCCCAATTGTGCAGGATGCCACCGAATTTAAGATTGTTGCAGTGATGGGGAAGAGATCAACCCTCGTATGGTATTTCTGCGGGTTAGAGAAGAAAATAAAATCCCTACTTGTGAGGTAGATCTGCCTCCAGACATCTAGTTCTGCACACACATCCACTAATTGCTTACATTATACCGGGGAGTTTGGGGGCCGTTTGAACATTCTGCCCATCATGAGGTCCATAACACAGTTGAAATCTCCTTCGACAATAATGTGCCACGTTGCAAGATAACTTAATTTGGCAAATGCAATTACCAGGATTTTAAGAGGGTGCGCTGGGCGGGGGGGGGGGGGGGGGGGGGGGGGGGAGGGGAATAAACATTCAAAATACTGTATTATTTCCCATAGTTCAAGGCTTTAGGGATTATGATCCTCCCGTGAGTGTCTAAAACAATGTAATAATTTAAATGGAAGTTTCTTCCTGTCCAGTATGTCTTCTCCCCTGCTCCTGGTATTCAAAGATGAGAAATAAACCCAATCAAACCTGCCCTGCTGTAACGTCAAATGTTCCTTGTCATCAAGATGCACCTCCTGCAATAGGACAACATTCACCCTCTCCTTTTTAAGACTAGAAAGTATATTTTTCCTCTTGACTGGCAGATGGCTCCCCTTAATGTTCCAGGTATGCCATTTAAGCACATCATTACCTATAACACACTGTAGCAACATTTCAAGTCTTCAGTTTCACATCGAATTACACGTCACTGATCATTAATGAAAAAAGACTCATAGAGCCTAAAAACTGTCCATCTAAAACTACTACACATAACCAGCTCTCAAAACATTCCAAAGCTAAACACATAAAAAAAACCAAAGAACGAAACAAAGACCAAAGTGCCAATGACACTTGATAGGGTAATTTACTGCCACACCACCCCTGCCCACCGGGGACGTTTCCATATCACAAAACTTTATCTTCTGCCCATTACCAATATGGCATCCAGGGCAATTAACAACAAAAATCCAGCTTGAACTGCCTGTGGGCACTGAGCAAATAAAGAGAAAGTGAGTAGTAATATGAATGAAGAAGTTAGAAGTGACTAATCTGCCCATCCCCGACTATAATTAAACACTGGTTACTACCAGAAAAATCCAAGAAAATTTCTTTAAGAGAGAAACATGATTGTCTAAACATCCAGCTTACTTTAAAATATCCACAAAGTTTTCGCTTACTCTGGAGAGTCAGACGTGTTCACGGATCCATTCAAAGCAATACGGAGCACCACTGGGAACCATAAGGAATACTGAATCCCGAGTTCCCTTACTCTTCTCTTGATATCATCAAAAGATTTTCTTTCTTGAATGAACGCTGCTGAAATGTCCTGAAAGATCATAATCCTGGAGCTCTCGTAAATTAAAACCATTGGATCACTCCCCTGTGTTCTGGAAGTTTCCATCAGTCTTTGTTTGTCCCCATAACTATGTAATCGCTCAAGGACAGAGCGAGGGTGCTGGTCTGAGCCTGCCCTCCGCGCCATAACCCGATGAACTGTCTCACTCTGCACCCGTCCCTCTTCAGCTTCGAAGTGAAGGAATCGCTGCAGCCAGTTCTCGAAAATCCTCACTGGCTGACCACCTGCCGTCTGGTCCAGCAGACCGACGATGTGAACATTTTTCATCCTGCCCCTGTTCTCAACGTCGTGTTTCGTTCAGGTGCAGACCTGTTTTTCAAGGGCGAGCATCGCTCCTTGGAGAAATCAGTTGTAGTCTCTGCCACTGCAGTTCGGCGCTCAAACTCATCCATTCTGTTTCCAAGGCTTTCAAGTCATGTTTTTGGAGCACGGCTGAGAATGGCTCTAGCATACTGCTGAACATTTCTTTAATCATGCCTTCAATCATTTCACATAACTTGGTGAATTCAGTGACCAAGGTCTGGTGAGTAACTGGGTCTATGAAACGAGCAGACTGGGTTGCAGCTACAGCCTCAGGCATGCTCGATGCTTCTGATGGGTGCACCGTGTGTTGGGACTTACTCGATTCTCTCCCATGTTTTGTCATTTCTACTTGATAAACCGGGATTAATAAAGGTTGTATAGTTCTTTTATTGTTGAATTTTAAGTAAATGGCTGGGATGGAGTGGGTTAGAGTACCACTTTGCCCGTTCTGTGATGCAAAGCCCAGCAAAGCAGACCTTCTGGATTGTGGCCATCTTGGATTCCCCTTTAAAATTTTTTCAGCATTTTAATTTCGTTTTGCACTTTATTAATGAATTTTCTAGAGCCGTGTCATTTGGTACCATTGTCTACATTTCCCCCCACACTGCACATTCCTGCCAATCCCCGATAATCCTCGACTCCGTTGTTATTTATGAAACTTCTGTCTGTGCCTCAAAAATATTCAATATCTCTGCCTCCATTGGTCTGCGGGGAAGAGAGTTCGAAAGACCTACAATGCTGAAAGAACAAAACATAAACCTCAAGACCTGAGTTTGAGATTCTTTTTTCTTTGTCTCCTTATCTGAGAAAGGATATAATTGCATTGGATGCAGTTCGGAGATGTTTCACTTCATGGATTCCAGGGGTGAGGGCCTTATTATGAAGGCTTTAACAAGTTACTCGTGGAATGAGAGGTGATCTTATTGAAACATACAAGACCTAGAGGAGAGTGGATCAGATATATACCCACTGGGTATTGCTCAAATTTCTTGTAATGTTTGTAGAAACTCTACGGTGTGGAAGCAGGACATCCCATCCATCAAGTCCACACTGACCCTCTGAACAGCATCCCCCCGGACCTTTCCCCCCCTCCTTCCCTATCCCTGTAACCTTGCATTTTCCATCACTAACCTACCTAACCTACACATGCCTGGACAATATGGACAATTTAGCATGGCCAATCCACTCTAAGCTGCATATCTTTGGACTGTGGGAGGAAATTGGAGTATCGTGAGGAAACCCACACAGATTCCTGCATAGAGAATACTCAAATTCCACGCAGAACATAGCCCAAGGTTGGTAGTTAGCCCAGCTTCTTGGTGACGAGAGGTAGCAGTGCTAACCACAGATCCACCATGCGCATCCATTAGTCCTAATAGTTACTTGTGGCTGGCGAAAGAAATCTGCCTGACTTGTTCCTATCACTGAACCTGATCCAGTCTGAGACCTTTATCATTGGCCATATCACCAACCTGGTAGCATTTAAAATTTGTTGTGAGTAGTAGAGGAGTGGGACTAGAAAGGTAAACAGTGACAACCTCCAACCTCAGTCAGAATAGAAATGAGGAAAATTCATTCAAGTGGGAATTCTCTTTGTGATAAATGACTCTTTATTTTATATTGAGGCTGGTTTCGTCTGGTTGTCCATTGACGGTGAATCAGGGATAATAGTACATGGAGATAAAAGTGGAGCTGGGACCACAATAAGATGAGCCACGACCTTATTTAGTGGTGGAAAAAAGCAAATTACTGTGGATTCTGGAATCTGAAACCAAAAGAGAAAATGCTGGAAAATCTGAGCAGGTCTGGAAGCATCTGTCAGGAGAGAAAAGAGCTGACGTTTCGAGTCTAACTGACCCTTTGTCAAACCTAAAAAAAGGGAGTCATAAAGAGGTATTTATATGATTAAAAATGCCTCGATATTTCTCCCCTTTATTTTTAGCTTTCTCTCCTTACGGATGCTGCCAGACCTGCTGAGATTTTCCAGCATTTCCTCTTTTATTTACTGGTAGAGTAGTTTCAAAGGGCCGAACGGCAGATTTGTGTTCCTCATCCCTGTGTTCTGATGTTCCATTCAGCCCTTCAGACCTGCTATATAGGGACAGATCGAGGTCACTCGGATGATTAGGTGTAGTTTTGGAAAGGTATTTGGAAAATGCAGGCTGGGTTGGGAAGTAACGCCACTCCCAATCCCTGTTTCCAGATGTGCATCATGTTACAGACCAAGATACGCTGGGATACAGCCCACATACCCCACCCGAGGTTAATCCAGGCATTTATCTATCAGTCTTGCTCCCATTCAATTAATTCTGATGCAGTTTATCATTTTAGATTTGTTCATGGAATGTGGGTGTTGTTGATAGGCCAACATTTATGGACCATGTCTAATTACGGCTGGAAGTGTTGAGCTGCCATATTGGGATGAGACCTCTGGGGAAGAGAATTCGCATTTGAACAGCCCATGCGAATTTCTCATTTCTGCTCTGATCAATGTTGAAGTGTCACTGTGTCCTTTTCCAGCCCCACTTCTCCACTGGTTACAACAGTGGAGTGTAATCTAGCTCATTCTCTCGAAAAATGTGAAACACAGAGTCACACTCGTACAGACCCATACACAATCGCACATATCTGAAGACGAAAAAGAATAGGAAAAGGTTTCCAGAGTTTCATAGTAGTTGAACTCATTTCAAATGGAAAAGAAATGATGCGTCCCAACTGATACACTGTCTCCAACGGTATTCTACTCAAACAAGATTCTGGTATGAGACTTCTTCCTGGAAGAGTTGGATTTGGCAGAATTTCGTTTCCTTCAAGCAGTGGAGCGATTTCCATGAATCCTCAACAGGAATCCTTCAAGTTTGGTAATTGATGACTCAAGGATTTTTTCCTCTCGCATTTTGCTGCCAGAAGGGACAAAGTGAGAGAGAGGGTGCAATAGGCTGTAGCTTGCAGCCATAATATGATCGAATATAGGAACAGAAATTAGGCCATTCCGCCCATCGAGTCTGATCCACTATTCAGTTTGGCTGCCAAGTTTCTCAACCCCATTCTCCTGCTTTCTCCCTGTAACCCTTGATCCCTTTGATACACAAGAATCTATCAATCTCTCTCTTAGATGTACTTAATGACTTGACCTCCACTGCCTTCTGTGAAAATGAATTCCATAGATTCTCCACTCTCTGGCTGAAGACATTTCTCCTTACCTCTGTTCTAAAAGGATTTCCCTTTACTCTAAGGTTGCATCCTTGTGTCCTAGAGTCTCCTACCAGTGGAAGTCTTCTCAGCATCCATACTGTCCAGGCCATTTAGTATTCTGCATGTTTCAATTAGATTCCCCCACATCCCTCTGAACTCCAACAAGAACAGACCCAGAGTCCTCAAACGTTCTCATATGTTAAGCTTTTCATTCCTGGGACTATTCTCGTGAACATCCTGTGAAACCATTCAAAGGTCAGTATATGCTTCCTGAGATATGGGGCTCAAAACAGCGCACAATACTCCAAATATGGTCTGACAAGAGCCGTATAGAGCCTCAGAACTACGTCCCTGCTTGTATATTTAAATCATTTCCAAATAAATTCCATCACTGCATTTGCTTTCCTAACTACTGACACAACCCTGCAAGTTTACATTGACAGAATCCTGGAGTAGAACTCCCAAGTCCCTTTGCACTTCAGACAACTGAATTTTCTCGGTAGTCCATGTTTTTATTCATCCGAACAAAGTGCATGTTCCCACAATTTCCCACTTTGTACTGCATTTTCCATTTCTTTTCCCATTCTCCTAAACTTTCCAAATCCATCTTGAGCCTCCCTGCCTCTTCGACGTTACCTGTCCCTATACGTATCTTTGTATCATCTTCAAACGTAGCCAGAATGCCTTCAGTTCCTTCATCTGGATCGTTAATGTATAAAGTGAAAAGTTGTGGTCCCAACACTGAGCCTTATGGAACACCACTTGTCACTGGCTGTCATCCTGAGAAGGACACTTTTATCGACACTCTCTGCTTCCTGCCAGACAGCCAAACTTCTATCCATGCTAGCACCTTGCCTCTAACACAATGGGTCCTTGCCTTACTCAGTAGCCTCCTCTTGGCACATTGTCAAAGACCTTCTGGAGGTCCAGGTGAATGACATCCATTGGCTCTTCTTGTTCTAAGCTGATCATTACGTCCTCAAGGTTTTCTGAAAGATCTTCCGGCATGACCTCCCCTTGATGAAACCATGCTAACGTTGTCCTACTTTACCATCCACATCCAAGTATTCAGAAATCTCATCCTTCACAATGGATTCCAGGATCTTACCCACAGCCAAGTATAGATTAGTCAGTCTGTAATTTTCCGTTTTTAAACCAAACACCCAGGAGAGCTCACCTCACCTCGTAATCTATTAGAATATGAGTGACGGAGAACTCCCAAATTCCACTATTGAAAGAAAATAACGCCAATTTATTTTTAACTGTAAACATGAACATTACGCCACAACTATTTACAACTTTAACCAACCCACCCCCCCATAACTGCCCGCAAATCTCTAACAATAGGCTGTTTCAATCAAACACTTATGAAGATTACATCAACTTGATTTCAAAACCACACAGCCACTGCCGTCCTCTGTGATGTTACTCTCCTGGCTGCTGAATTCCCTGGGTCATCGTATTTCTGTTTACTGTGAATATGTTTCATATGAAAAAATATATATGACAGTGAGTATTTCCTAAGTTCTTGCGGAGCAAGATGATTGATCCCAGGCTTCTTCCATCTCGATGGCATCTGTTCTCTCCCCAATTTTCAAAATGTCCGCATTTTATGTCCACAGCATCAAACTGTCTCACTGTTTCAATGTTGGCAAAACAATAAATTTAATCTCGATTTGCTTTCAGTGACAGAGAGAGTGAAGGAAAGAGAGTGTTGCATGCAATCGTGAGAGTAGTGGAGCAAGAGCCTTGTTCGGGGGTAGGTGCTGTAACAGAAAAACAGAGAGTGTGAGGGAGTAGAGAGAATAGGAAGACCTTTGTCCTGGCTGAACGGGGAAGGTTACTTTTGCTTGTCCTGTATTGATGGGCATTTCTTCAGATCATCTCAGTATCGGGGTGAGCCTCCCCAATGCCTTGTCCACGTCTATCACTAATAACAGCACAGAGCACATCCCATAGCTTCTTCAGAATATGTTTGCGTGGATCTTGCAAACAACAAGGAGGAACACACATTGGTGCCTTACATATCTAAACCAAAACTGTTATGCAACTTTGTGCATCTGATTATCTGGAAATTAGATATGCAAATATCTTGGGTGATGCGGTAATATTGGATGATCTAAATTTGCATCTAAACTGCGTTAACTAAATGATTGCTAATGCTGTGAAAAATCTATTTCATGTGGATATGAGGTTCGTTGAAGAGTATGTTGTGAACCAAAGTAGAGAGCAGGTTATTTCGGGCGTGGAGTTGTGTGGTCAGAAGGACTAATTACTTCCCGTGCTCTGAGGCAGCTTTTGGGCAATCGCATTAATATGTTGCATTTTACATGGTGCCTGCAAGCAATATAGAATTTTTGAACATTACACTCACATATCATGGAAACCCGAAGGCTAGAGGGTCAAGTGAATTGGAAAAATACAATATGACATTTAGTGTGAGACAAACAATGGCTTTTAGTGATAGAAATACTGTAAAGTCTGAAAAATACGTATATATCACTAAGTTACAAGCACCAACGAAAGGGAACGTGACTCATTGATGGTTTACGTAAGAAAGCAAAGATTGCAATAAATCTAAGGAAGCAGCTTCAGAAGAATTCCAGATATTGTGCAAACCTGAACATTCTGAGAGATTTACTTTTCTGAAAATAAGGACGAAGAAAGTGTTAAGGAAATCAAAAAGAACATGAATACAAAACACACAGGAAACACACAGACTGCTTACATCTACAATCCATATACCAAAGAAAACAAAAGCAAGGTCAAATGTAGAAATTTGTAAGGTATAGAAGAATTTATTGTGGGGAACAAAGAAATGGCAGAGAAACTAACCAGCTACGTTGCATCTATCTTCATGGAGAAAGCGCCAGGCAATCTCTGTGTAAAGCAAGTGATCACATGGGACTTGTGGAACTAAAGGCATGAAGTCAATTCATATCAGCAACAAGGTAGTCCTTGCAAATGGACCTAGATTGATCATTGCTAAGTCTGATGCGCCAGATATACTTCATATCAAAATGTCAGAAATAAAACAGCATATTAATTGAACTGTCGGTGACTGTGTTTTATTTTCTTGCAGACCCTGCAAAGGCCATAGACATTGTAGATAACTGAAAGGTAGGAAACATGATCCATCTATGTACACAGGGAAGAAGAGATAATGTGGAGGACTGCAGACCAATTCATTTTGACATATGTAGGGAAATAGTTGGAATCCATTATATAAGAAGTGATATCGGATATGTAGAAATGAACAGCAAAATTGCAGAGAATCACAATGCATTGCTGTCAGAGAAATCTTGCCTGACAAACTTCGGAATTATTTGAAGTTGTTTCTTGCAGCATAGACCACGGACAGCCAGTGGAAGTAATGTGTTTGGATTTTCAGAAGTCTGGGCAGGAAAAATTTCTGGCTGTAACAGCTGCACATTTTTTGAGCTATTTTAGGTGTTGGAGTTGATTTCCTCGAATTCCAGAAGCAGCAATTACTGTTTTGTATGCTGTTGCATTATTTTGGAACTTTGGGAAAAAAAGTCAAAGCAACAGCAGTTTTAAGAGGGAAAAGAACAGACAAAGGAAGCACATGGTGAGGGGAAGAAACTGATAGGACAGCGTACCTGCACAGTTACTGCCTTTTGTATTTGAATTCATGTATCGCTGGATATCGGAGTGCATCTAGGAAAATTAACAAACAGTGAAATTTACAACTGGTTTGGAGGAACTGTTTGGGCAAAGTTCCCTGCCAGATGAGTGAATTGTTTTAACTGTGTCCTACAGGAAGTCTGCAGAAGTGGGTCGAGTGGGTTCTTCCTTAAGGATATGTTTTTGAGATATGTCTCTTGATTAATCTTAAAATATAAGCCATAAATATTAATTTAAACTTGAGCAGTGTTTTGTAGAGGAATAAGACAGTTTTGTTTTTCTGGGTCAGTAGATTGTGAAACAGCACAAATGGCCTTTGTAGAATCGTATGCGCTTCTTGTCAAATGTGGGAGTTTAAAGAGGATTTAAGGATTACTGCAGATTATATCTGCAATAAATGCTTCTGGTTGAGAATTCTGTCAGATCGAATGGATCGTTTTGAGAGACAGTTAAAGACAATGAAGAATTTGTAACAGCCACAGTATGTGATGGATAGCTGTTATAGGAAGGCGGGTGGTCTCAGATACAGTCACATAGATGGGTTAACTCCAAGTAAGGTAAAACAGTCAAGCAGGTAGTGCAGAAGTCTTCTGCTGCTGTCCCCATTTCAAACAAATATGCTGTTTTGGAAAATGTAGCGGGTGATGGATTCAGAGGGGAATGTAGCACGGACAGGCAAGTGTCTGGTATTGAGACTGGCTCTACTGCAACAAGGGATACGTCAGATTCCATGAGGTCAATTGTGTTAGGGGACTCCCTAGTCTGAGGAACAGACAGGCGGTTCTGTGGCCAGCAGAGAAAAAAATGGTGGATGGTGCCTGGATCAATGATGTCTCAGAAAGGGTGTGGAATGTTCTCACGGGGGAGAGGGGTCAGCAAGAGGTCATTGTCCAAATTGGAACCAACGACATAGGAAGGGAAAAGTTTGAGATTCTGGACGGAGATTGCAGGGTGTTAGGCAGAAATTTTAAAAGGAGGTTCTCGAGAGTAGTAATATCTGGATTACTCCCGGTGCTATGAGCGAGTGAGGGCAGGAATAGAGGGATAGAGCAAATGAAGGCATGGCTATGGAGCTGGTGTTTGGGAGAAGTATTCACATTGTTGGATCACTGGAATCTCTTTTGGGGTAGAAGGAACCTGTACCAGAAGGACGGATTGTATCTAAATTGGAAGGGGACGAATATACTGACATGGAGATTTGCGAGAGCTGCTCGGGAGGATTGAAACTAGTAAATCGGGGGAGGGGGAGTGGGCAGGGAGATAGAGAGGAAACAGATCAATCTGAAATTGGAACAATTGAGAAAAGAAACAAGTCAAACAGTCAGGGCAGACAGGCACAAGGTAGGAATAATAAAGTAAACTGCATTTATTTCAATGCAAGGGACCTAACAGGGAAGGCAGATGAACTCAGGGCATCGTTAGGAATATGGGACTGGGATATCATAGCAATTGCAGAAACATGGCTCAGGGATGGGCAGGACTGGCAGCTAAATGTTCTAGGATACAAATGCTACAGTAAAGATAGAAAGGGAGGCAGGAGAGGAGGGTGAGTGGCGATTTTGATTAGGGATAGCATTACAGCTGTACTGAGGGAGGATATTCCCGGAAATACATCCAGGGAAGTTATTTGGGTAGAACTGAGAAATAAGAACGGGATGATCACCTTATTGGGATTGTATTATATACCCCCCAATAGTCAGAGGGAAATTGAGAAACAAACTTGTAAGGAGATCTCAGCTATCTGTAAGAAAGTAGGGTGATTTGGTCGGAGATTTTAATTTTCCAAACATAGACTGGGGCTGCCATAGCTTTATGGGTCTCGATGGAGAGGAATTTGTTAAGTGTGTACAAGAAAATTTTCTGATTCAGTATGTGGATGACCCTACAAGAGAAGGTGCAAAACTTGACCCACTTTGGGGAAATAAGTCAGTGGAGGTGCACTTTGGGGCCAGCTACCGTAATTCTATTAGATTTAAAATAATGATGGAAAAGGATAGACCAGATCTAAAAGTTCAAGTTCTAAATTGGAAAAAGGCCAATTTTGACGGTATTTGGTAAGAACGTTCAAAACCTGATTGGGGGCAGATATTCACAGACGGCTGGAAAATGGGAAGCCTTCAGAAATGAGATAACAATAATCCAGAGAAAGTATATTCCTGTTAGAATGAAAGGAAAGGCTGGTAGGTATAGGGATTGCTGGCTAACTAAAGGGTTTGATTAATAAAAAGAAGGAAGTATCTGTCAGGTATAGACAGGAGAGATCGAGTGAATCCTTAGAAGGGTATAAAGGCAGTAGGAGTATACTTAAGAGGGAAGTCAGGAGGGCAAAATGGGGACATGAGATAGCTTTACCAAGTAGAACTAAGGAGAATCCAAAAGGTTTTTCTTTCCAAATTCATTAAGGACAAAATCATAACTAGGGAGAGAATAAGGCCCCGCAAAGTTCAGCAAGGCAGCGTTGGTGTGGAGCCGCAGAAAATGGGGGAAATACTAAACGAGTATTTTGCATGAGTATTTACTGTGGAAAAGGAGATGGAAGATATAGAATGTCAGGAAATAGATGGTTACCCGTTGAAAAATGTCCATATTACAGAGGAGGAAGTGTTGGATGTCTTGAAATGGTTAAAGGTGGACAAATCTCCAGGACCTGATCGGGTGCATCCGAGAACTCTGGGGAAAGCTACAGAAGTGATTGCTGGGCTTCTTGCTGAGATATTTGTATCATCAATAGTCACAGGTGCGGCAGCGGAAGACTGGAGGTTGGCAAACGTGGTGCCACTGTTTTAAGAAGAGTGGTACAGACAAGCCATGGAACTATAGGTCAGTGAGCCTGACATCGGTGGTGGGCAAGTTGTTGAAGGGAATCCTGAAGGACAGGATGTACATGCATTTGGAAAGAAAAGAACTGATTAGGGATAGTCAACATGGCTTTGTGCAGGGAATTCATATCTCACAATCTTGATTGAGTTTTTTGAAGAAGTAACGAAGAGGGCAGAGCAGTAGATGTGATCTAGATGGACGTGTTCTACAAGATTCTCTATGGGACACTGGTTAGCAAGTTTAGCTCGCATGGAATACGGGGACAACGAGCCATTTGGATACAGAACTGGCTCAAAGGTTGAAGACAGAGGGTGGAGGTTGACGGTTGTTTTTCAGACTGGAGGTCTGTGACCAGTGGAGTACCACAAGGATCAGTGCTGGGTCCTCTATTTTTTGTCATTTACATAAATGATTTGGATGCGAGCCTAAGAGGTATCGTTAGTAATTTCTCAGATGAGAACAAAATTGGCGTGCAGTGGACAGCGAAGAAGGTTACCTCAGAGTACAACAGGATCTTGATCAGATGGGCCAATGGGCTGAGAAGTTTAATTCAGTTTAATTCATGGAGTTTAATTCAGTTAAATGCGAGGTGCTGCAGTTTGGGAAAGCAAATTTTAGCAGGACTTATACACTTAATGGCAATGTCCTGGGGAGTGTTGCTAAATAAAGAGAGTTTGGAGTGCCGGTTTATAGCTCCTTGAAAGTGGAGTGGCAGGTAGATAGGATAGTTAAGGCGGTGTTTGGCATGCTTTCCTTTATTGGTTAGAGTATTGAGTATTGGAGTTAGGAGGTCATGTTGTGGCTATACTGGACACTGATTCGGCCACTGTTGGAATATTGCGTGGAATTCTGGTCTCCTTCCTATTGGAAATATGTTGTGAAAATTGAAAGGGTTCAGGAAAGATTTACAAGGGCGTTGACGGGTTTGGAGTATTTGAGCTACAGGGAGAGGCTGTACAGGCTGGGGCTATTTTTCATTGAGCGCTGGAGGCTGAGGGGTGACCTTATAGAGATGTATAAAATTATGAAGGGTATGGAGAGGATAAATAGACAAAGTATTTTCCCTGGGGTCATGGAGTCCAGAACTAAAGGGCATAGGTTTAGGGTGAGAGGCGAAAAGTGTTAGGTGGCATGGTGGCACATTGGTTACCAATGCTGCTGCATAATGCTAGAGACTCCGGTTCAATTCCTGTCTCAGGCTTTGTGGAGTTTGCACATTCTCCCAGTGTCTGCGTGGGTTTCCTCCCACAATCCAAAAATGTGCAGGCTAGGTGAATTGGCCATACTAAATTGCCTGTGGTGTTAGGTGTAGGGGAATGGGACTGGGGGGAGTTGTGCTTCGGCAGGTTGTTGTGGACTTGTTCCCACACTATAAGTAATTAAACATAAATGACCTAAGGGACAACTTTTTCACACAGACAGTGGTACATGTATGGAATGAGCTGCCAGAGGATGTGGTGAAGGCTGGTACAATTGCAGCATTTAAAAGACATTTGGATGGTTATAAGAATAGGAAGGGTTTGGAGAGATATGGGCCGGGTGCAGGCAGGTGGGACTAGATAGGGTTGGGCTATCTGCTAGACATGGACGGGTTGGACTGAAGGGTCTGTTTCCATGCTGTACATCTCTATGCCTTTATAACTCACACAGTGAGTTCGTAAATGCAATTAATGTGAATGGTATTTGGAGGAATACGTGTAATTGGAAAGTTAAAGTTAGGTTGGAGATTGTTTAAGGGAGTTGGAATATAGAGTTAAAGACATCATGAAGCAGTGGCATAGAGTGTTGGTGAGAGTGTACCTGAGGTATTGAGTGCAGCGTTGGTGATCTAATCTAAGAAAGATGATACTTATCACAGAGGACGTGCAATGGACATTCTCCAGATTAATTCCTGAGATGACAAGATTTTCTGATGGGGAGATTTGTCTTGCGACCTCTCCAGTTTCAAAGCATGAGAGGTGATCGCAGTGAAATTTCAAAAATCTATGATACATGTGATGAGGTGGAAATAAACAGGATGTTTCTCTAGCTGTCTACTCTATATTTAAGGCAAATAATGAGAGGATAAGGGATATGCCATTTAAGATCGTAATAAGGAGGAAATTCTTCCCTCGGAGGGGACTGACTAACACAGGGGCATGGAAGCCTGTTGGCAGGGCAAGATTAAGGAGAATCCCCAGATATTCTTCACGTATATCAAGTGGAACAGAACAACCAGGGAACATGTAGGGCCTATTAGTGACTTGGCAAGATGCATCCAAACTCAACTTCATGGTAGAAGGCTGTTTGTGTGACTGGAGCCCAGTTTCCCCTGGTGTACCACAGAGATCAGTGCTGTGTCCCTTATTATTTGTGGTATTCATAAGAGATGTGAATGTGAAGTGGGTAGGGGGAGTGTGATAAGGAAGTTTTTGTTTGACACAAAGATTGGCCAGGTAGTTGGCAGTGAGGAGGAAGGTCTTATGTTACAGGAAGATACAGATAGAATGGTCAGATCAATGGCAGATGGAATGTAACCCTGATAAATATGAGGTGATCCACTTTGGAAGAAGGAACCAGACAGGGGAGGACTCAAAGAATGGCATCACACTAGGAAGCTCAGAGCGTGCTTCTCCACACATCCCTGAATGTGACTGGATATGATAATTGATGAGTTCAGCATGATTGTAGATAAAACCTTTATTCATTGACCCAAAGATTATCCGAGTTTTATATTGCACTTTGGTAAGGCCAAATGAAAGACTGTGTGCAGTTCTGGGAGCCATATTACAGGAAGGATGTGATTGTACTGGATGAGGTGCAGAAGAGATTCACCAGGATGTTCCCTGGGAAGGAACATATGAGCTGTGGAGAGAGGCTGGGTAAGCTCGAGTTATTTATTTTGGAGCAGAGGAAGTTGAGCTGTTAAGTCATTCAGGTTTAAGATTGCAAGGGGCATGGGCAGGGTGAATAGACAACAGCTGTTATTTTTAGTCAAAGTTTCAGCTTCCTTACAGAGTGAAACCAGGGAATGGAAAATGGAGAACAGAGAAACATGACACAGCTACTTCACTTCTGCCTTCACAGAAAAATGCATAAACAAAGCCTTCCCAGCAATAGGAGATAACCTGAATCTGATGAAAAAATGATGTGAAATGAAACTAGTAAATAAACTAATTTGGAGAAATTATTAGAATGAAAATAATGGGCATAGAAAAAACCCAACGCAGATTGATGAAATGGGAAACAAATTTGAGAAACTGACTGGTAGATTAATTACAGAAAATACAATAGAGGCATTGAACTTGGATTTTCAGCAAGAATTTTAATACAGTCCCAAGCCTAGTGTGCAAACTGAAAGCACATGGGATAGGGGGTAATATATGAACATGGTGTTAAAATCGGAGTGTTGACAGGAAACAATGAGGAGGAATAAATGGATGGTTTTCCGTTTGCAAGGCTCATGAGGCATCGTAATGATTGTTGCTGGGGCGCCAGATATTCACAATGCACCTCAAACATCTCGTTGAGGGAATCAAATGCGAAGTTTCTAAGTCTGCTAACAGAACTAGGATTTTGAAAGTGAGGAGGATGTGAAAAAAACTTAAAGGTGATTGAAACAAATTCGAGTGAATGAGTAAACATGTGGCAGATGAAGAGCAGTGTGGATAGATATGATGTTGTCTACTTTGTTGGGAAACACTAAAATTCCAGCCAACCATTGGAAAAGGGAGTGGTTGAGAAATGTCGATCTATGAAGGGAACTGCACTTTTCTTCTGTTATTGTTTGGACAGACATCCAAGTTCCATGCAGGACAGTAAGTTCTGAAGACAGAGGCCAATACAGGGAATACATTGGCACACGGACCAGTTCACGCAGGCCCACCATGTGCGGAGCTGTAACATTGAAAAGGATGTGGGATCTCCCTGTACACCAGTCACTGAAAGCAATATTGCAGGCACAGAAAGCAGTCAGGAAGATAAATGAGGTGTTGACCCTCATTGCAGGGGGACTTGAGTCCAGGAGTAAGGGTGTCTCAGTGCAGCTGTGCAGGCCCTTGGTGAGACGTCAACTCGAACATTGTGCAGTATTGGGTGCAGTTTTGGTCTCCGTACCTAATAAAGGACAAACCTGACATTGAGGGAGTGCAGCGAAGGATGACCAGACTGATCTCTGGGATGACAGATCTTTTGTGGAGCAGAGTTGGGGAAACTGAGCCTGTCATCCATGGGGTTTATGAAAATGTGTGGCGATCTCAGTGAGATATATAAAACACTGACAGGGTTAGGTAGATTGGAAGCAGTGATGATAATTCCCCTGGCTGGGACGTCTACACCAAGGGGCCACAGTATTAGGTACAGACAGGTGACATTGCATTTAGGTAAGAATAAATGTCGGCACTCAGAGACTGGTGAACCTGAGATTCTCTCTCACATAAGGCTGTGGAAGACAAGGCACTAAAGACTAATAAAGATGTCTAGACACCTAAAGGATGGGGGAGAGAGCAGGAGTGTCGTGAAGAAATAAAGGGTCAGCCGTCATTATATTGAATTGGATAGCAAACTCGACAGACCAAAGAGACGACCGCAGTTCCTATTTTATAGCTTCACAAGGTTAATCACATTAAGGGGTGTGTACAGTGTGTGGGGAAAGTGCATTGAGGAGATGTTCAGACATTAACTAGAATGGGTCAGGCTCAATGTGCTGTATGGCCCATTCCATTCCCGATGTTTCTGTGCAGTCTGTCGGAAAGCTCTGTAAATGTTGTCACAAGTTCGCAGATGTTAGGAAAGAGGTCTCTGCAGGGTCAACAGGATTGTGTTTCCCGTTCGCTTTTCAAAACTGAGGCTGGAGCTGGATGTTCTGTCCGGTTTTTTCCTTTAAGACCTCGGAGCAGTTTGATACAACAGAGTGTCTTGCTTGGGCTTTTTAGAGACCATTGAATAGTTTATCACATGTCTGTGTGTCTGGAGTCAGGTCAGACCAGGAAAGCACAGGAGATTCACTTCCTGAAAGTACATTGGAAAAGCAAATTGGTGTTTACGATCGACATTGACTTCAAGGTCACTGTTACTGACACCAGATTTGAGATCTCGATATTTTATTAATTGTTCTTAACTTCCACCAGCTGCCAGAGCATTAGCCTGGTCTGGATTATTAATCCAGTGACTTTTCCAAAACAGCACCATGTCCACATCGGGACCTATCAGAAACCACACAGAACAAGGTATGTCTGTGCTGCTTGACAGCTCTATCAAAATTCAGGGCCCATTGCCTTTGTCATATCTACTGTGTTCAGCTGTTGCTTCATGTCACGTGCAGCAAATCGAATTGGTTGAAGACTGGCATCTGTGATACTGTGGGCATCATGATGACGGTGAGTTGAATCATCAACTCAACATCCCTGGCTAGGATGGTACAGATACTATTTCCTTGTTTTTTACACTGATTTGCAGAGCTGATCCATTGATAGAATGGGAATAATTGTGGAGCCCTCTCCATCAGTTAGTTGTTTGATCGTCTACCAATCACGATTTTTTGCCAGATGTGGCAGGCTGCAGAGTTCGATCTGGGTGTATTGACCTTGTGACAATTTCTCTCTCTCTATCATTAGATTTGGTTTCATTTGATTTGATAGGATTCATGGTCGCATGTATCTAAGTTGAGTGAAACTCTTTGTTTATACAGTTCTGGCAGACCATAGTGAGAGTTGGAGCTGCCTTGATTTAGAGACATGGAGTGGCCGAAATTTAAAAGTCTACTTTAGCTGTCTGTTTTTGAAGAGCTACAAAATAGCCAGAAATTAAAATAGATTGCTTCAGCATGCGTGAAAACAGGGCCTTTGAAAAGGGAATTATTTCAAGGCAAAAGAAAGGGTAATCTGATTCGCAATATTCTGAAACATGCCAACATTGTGATAAAGAAGGTTCTTTTTTTAAAAAAAAAATGATGATTTGTAACAGAACGCAGATGAACTAATGAAATTGTAGCACAAAAACTTTGAAGAATCACTACAAAAGGTAACTTATTCTGATCCCAGTAAGGATTCTATTCATCCACAAAAACAGCAACTCAAGTTATCTTTCAGAAGCGAGCTGCGCCTTTGAAACTACTTACAATAGTGATAAGTTTTAGTTAAACATTTGGTCAATAATCATGGACACAAATTTCAACGTAATTATCAAACCTTAAAGAGATGCCTGGCATGTCTTGTCTAATTCGCTAAGAAAAAGGTTAACAGTAGAAATAATAATAATATTACGTATTTTGTAACAGAATCAACTTTTTCATGTAAAGTGTGATAACGGAATTTGTTAAGAGATAGCCTGCCCAATGGAGAATAGAATTCATGCAATCCTTCAAAATAAACAATGAGGGATATGACTAAAAAGAGCACAGCGACTAACTTTGGGAATGCATTACAGAAAGATTCCAAGGCCTAGTGATAACAACAATCGTTAAACATCCGAAACAAATAAGAAGCTCGGGCTGTCCATGCGAGTGTCCATAATTTATCAGTTGTTTTCCAAGATTGGTTCCACAGAAGGGGATTGGAGGGTACACTGTCAAAGTTGTGTTCGATCATTGCAACACAGAACGTATAAAAATACTGTCTTTTTACTGCAAAATCGAAGTGTGTCATTGATTTGCCTTCTGATCTGAGCTAAAGATTAAGGAAAGGATTGTCTTCTCATGTCAAAGCCAGATTCCAGAAAGATCCTTTGGTATTCTCCCAGCATTAACCAGGTTTTGCTTGAATTAAAGTCCATTCCATGCCTGTGCCCTGTCTGCCTCCAGAGTCTTTGTCCCTAGCTGGGGAATCTCGCTCCGATAATAAGCAAGGACATACAGAGCATAGGGTAAAGGAAAAACTTAGACTGAGGCATACAGGCTACACCAGAAAGGGTATGCTATAGGCAACATCAATGTGAGCAAGATCAGCATTTTTTGAAGTTAGAGAGTCCATTCCTCAGTTTAATAATGGGCTGGGAAGATGCTGTTTATGAGCCGCTGGTTTGTGTGTTCAAGATTCTGTATTGTCTGCATGGTGGAAGCGATTGCAGGAGATCCAGGGTACGATGTTTCTTTCATAATGTTGTCAGCTTTTCTGCGGCAGTGAGCTGTGTAAATGGACACAATGGATGGGACGTTGGCTTCCGTGATGGTATGGGCTGTGCACACAAGCTTCTGTCATTTCTCTTTCTGTCCTGGGCACGGCTGTGGCCACATCAGGTCATTAAGCACACAGATACTTTGCTGTCAGTGGTGCATTTGTAGACATTGGTGAGGGTCCTTATGGACATGTCAAATTTCCTGAGCTGCCAGAGAAAGAAGATGCGTTGTTGTGCCATTTCGGCTGTCACATCTACATGGGAGGTCTGTTATCATCACTCCAAGCAACTTAGTGCTTTCCACTCTTTCAATTTCAGTTCCATTGATGCAGATGAGGGCATGTTCTCCTCATTTCTTTCTGAAGTCATTGATCAGTTGGTTAGTTCTGCCGACGTTGAAAGAGAGGATGGTCTCAGTGCAGCACATCACCAAATCCTCTATTTCCGTTCTGTATTTTGACTTCCCATCATTACATACCAGCCCTACTATGATAGTGTCATCAGTGAACACGTAGATGGCATTCGTTCAAAATTTGGCAATACAGTCTTGGGTGTACAGGGGTATAGTAGGGGGCTGAGGACCCATCCTTTGGGATTTCAGTATAGTATGTTATCATGGAAGAGACACACTGACCTATTTTCACTGATTGTGCACTGTGGGTCAGAAAGCTGAGGATCCAATTTCAGAGGGCGGAGCCAAGACTAAGGTCAGGGAGTTTGGTGATCAGTCTGAAGGGAATAATGGTGTTGAAGGTGAACCTATAGTGAATGAGCAGGAATCTGACGTGGGTGTCCTTGTTGTCCAGATGCTCCAGGGATATGGCACCCGCTATGGACCCATTCCACGGGTAGGAAAATTGTAGGGGATCGAGGCAGGCTGGGAGACTGGAACTGATGTGGGCCATGACGAGCTTCTCGAAGAACTTCACTCCCCTCAGTCTCCTGCGCCCTAAAGAGAAATGTTCCAGCTTATCCAACCTCTCCCTATGACTCAGACCCTTGAATCCTGGCAACATCCTTGTAAAGTTCCAGTTTAATACCATCCTTCTTACAGCAAGGTGACCAAAACTGAACACAATGCTGAACTTGGAAATATCTGGAACTGTAAGTTTTACTCTGCTGCCAATTATTATGCTGCTGTGATATTGTTTTTTTTGTGTGTGTTATTCTGAAATCTTATTATTCGTTGAATCCTCTGATGACAATCCCCTCGGCTGAACGTCCTCCTGACTGCGTGAATTTGAATCAATCTAGTTTGTTTGGACTGATATTTTGAGGCCGCTGTATATCAGAAAACAGGAAGAGATGATGGATGTTTGTGCAGTGTGTGTCCTTTACTGGACCAGTTTGTCTCTCCAGGAAACTAAAGCTTTTATTGTGGCCCAGAGTACCTCAGAATCGTTGCATCACAGAAGGAAGCTATTTAGCCCATTATAGGTCCATGCACATAGAACGTTACTGCTCAGTACCTACAACATCCTTCAGCACTGCCGACAGATCCACCGACCTTACTGTCAACCGTAAATTTACTAACTCATCCTTCTATACCCTCATTAAGGTCATTTTCAATAGGACAAACAACAGTCACTCTAAAGCAGATCCTTGCAGTATACCACTAGCAACTGAAATCCAGGATGAACATTCCCCATCAACTACCACATTCTGTCTGCTTTCAGCTAGCCGATTTGTGATCCAAACGCTAAATCACCCACAATTCCACGTCTCCATATTTTCTGGGAGAAAGTAAGGACTGCAGATGTTTGAGATCAGAGTCGAGAGTGTGGCACTGGAAACGCACAGCAGGTCAGACAACATCTGAGGATCGAGGAGAAAATGAAGACTGCAGATGCTGCAGACCAGAAAACTGATTCCTGATGAAGGGCTTACAAGAGAAACATTAACTTGCATGCATCTTGGATGCTACCTCATCTGTTCTGCTTTTCAAACACCACACTCTCCATATTTTCTTCAATAGCCTACCATGAGGGACCTTATCAAACGCTTCACTGAAATCCACATACCTCACTTTACCCTCATCCACCTGTTTGGTCACCTTCCCAATGAACTCGGTAAGATTTGTGAGGCATGACATACCCTTCACAAAACCTTGTTGCCCATTCCTAATCAAATGATTCATTTCTAGATGATAGTAAATCCTATCTCTTATAATCCTTTCCAACATTTTACCCACAACCAAAGTCAGCCTGGTATATAATTACCAGGGTTGTCTCTTCTCCATTTCTTGAGCAAAGGGACAACATTTGCTGTCCTCCAGTCTTCTGGCACCATTCCTGTAGACAATGGCAATGTAAAAATCCGAACAGATGGTTTTGTAAACTCCTCCCTAGATTCTCAGAGAATCCTAGGACACATCCCATCTGGCCCAGGGGACATATCTATTTTCACATTCTCTAGATCTGCTAACATCTCCACGTTACGAACTTCAATTCCGCCTAGTCTAATAGCCTATATCTCAGTATTGGCCTTGACAGCATTTTCTTTTTCCATTGTGAATACTGATTCAAATATTAATTTACAGCCTGTACTATCTCCTCAGACTCCACACACAACTTAACACTACTGTCCTTAATCTTCATTTGGTCATTCCTTTATTCGTGACATACTGATAGATAACTTGAGGGTTTTCCACGATCCTTCTTGCCAAAGACTTCTCATGCTGTCTACGGGCTATTCTTAGCTCTTTTTAAAGTCCTTCCAGGCTAACTTGTTACGCTCAAGAATCCGAACTGAGCCTTCACCTTTCATCTTTACATAAGCTTCCTTCTTCCGCTTGACAAGAGATTCAACTGCTTCAGTTAACCACGGCAGCATCACTCGACGACTTTCTCCTTTCCTGACAGGTATGAACTTATCAAGGACACACAGTAGCTGCTGTTTGAAAAAGTTCCTCACTTAAATTGTACTCATCCTCTGCAGTTTCCTTCCCCATCTAATGCATCCTAAAACCTGTCCTAATCTAATCATAATTGACTTTTCCCCAGCTATAACTCTTGTCCTGCGGTATACACCTGTCCCTTTCCATCGCTAAGGTAAACATAACTGAATTGAGATCACTATCAGCAAAGTGTTCACCTACCTCCAAATCTAACACCTGGTCTGGTTCATTACTCAGTACAAAATCCAATTTAGCCTCGGCCCTTTGTTGGCCTATCTACATACTGTGTCAGGAAACCATTCTGCACACATTGGACAAAAACTGACCCATATAAAGTAATTGAACTGCAGCATTTCCAGTCAATATTTGGGAAGTTAAATTCTACCATAACAATTACTCTGTTATTTTCGCTCCTATCCAGTATCATCTTTGTAATCCTTTCCTCGACATCTCTGGAAATTTTCAGACGGCAATAGAGAACTTTCAACAGGGTGACCTCTCCATTTTTGTTTCTAACCTCTTCCCATACGACCTCACTAGACGAGTCCTTATCAAGCATCCTTTCTACCAACGCAATGCTGTCTTTGATTTTCAATGCCTCCCCACCCTCCCCCACCCCCAAACCCCCACCCCCGCCCCACTTTTAGTACCTTGCTTGTTCTTATTGAAGCATCTAAACCCCGGACCCTACAACGATCAGTCCTGTCCCTGTTCTATCCATTTCTCCAAAATGACGACAACATCAAGCTGTGCAACTGCACAATTTGGAAACAGGGATGTTAAACGAGGGTGAGTTGGATAGATCAGAGGACAGCATGACGGGAGATAGACAGGAACGGACAGAAAATGGAAGTTTTATTTAGAAATTCTCACGGACGGCAAGGTCGTTATCTATTGCCATACCGTTTGAGCACTGTGCGGATACCGGCTGTGGTCCCAGAGAATTTATCGCCAATAATATCACAGAGCTGATTTGCTGACAGTTAAACAGAGTCCAAAAGGCCAAGTGATTTTTTTTCTCTACAGTGAGAAGGTGATTTAATTTAAATAGACGGGGTGAACAGCAGCAGGAACTGAGAACCCCCTCAATACTGAGATACTGTGCCAAAGAATCTCAATGAGGTGGATCATTGACAGAGGGGAAATCAGCATCTTATCTGTGAGCCAAATAATGATTGATAAAGATTGCACACCACTTCCATGGTTTTGTAATACACATTTCAATTTATGTAGCTCAATATCATGAGTGTATCTTATTTCTTTGTACTTCCCATAGTTTAGTACGGACAGAAAATCATTTTGTTCCCGTATTTTGTGTTCAATAACCAAATTTTACTCCACATTCCTCACTTTACATGTATCCTTGAATCTGTTCTTCATATGAGTTATAAAGACTAACATTCCAATACTGATGACTGAGAAATATCATTGTCCCTCCCTCCAGTCTGAACTGCCATGTCACACAATTCTCTCTGTTTTCTGTCTCCTCCACAATGCCATAATCACACTGTAATTGAAGTCCAGTAAATGACATTTCATCACAGTTCACTAACATCGATAACATCAATAGCACAGGCCTCATCTGCTTCTCTCTAAACCTGGAATAACAATCTGAATTGCATTTGTCACGTTCAATTCTCTGTTAACATATCCATGCCATTTGTCTGTTACAACCCCACGTTTCTCACACACACATTCCCCTCAGATCATGAAGTATAAAAATTGTCTCAATGTTTAATTGAAATTATGATGCTTGATCAATAGTTCCAGGATGTATGTTTCCATTTATAATCAGAGACGCACGTTTACGTTCTGATAAACTTATGGCATTACTCTTGCATCCAAGACAGATTGAATGGTTACACTCAATTGATCTACCAGCCTCAAGATTTGTTCCATCAGTCACCCTCACAGAGCCCATCCAGAAAATGACAGTTTGAATGATTGTTTTGAATTTGAATAAAACAATATTGAATTGAAAGGCGTTGGCTGGAGCTATTTGTTCAGTGACTGTGATTGATATCAGTCTCCGTGGATCGTAAATGCGTTACTGGAGGGTTTGCCTCTTCTATTAATTAAGGACTTGGTTCAATGTGTTAACCCAGTATTGGCGGGAGCATCAATGACTGGACTAACAGGGATCAGCAGCTCAAGAGACAAGGGAGGAGAAATCAGAATCTGAGAACATTAAACTGGAATGTTCCATTAATGGATCAGAATCTGAGGATATTAGACTGGAATGTTCCAATAATGGATCAGAATCTGAGAACAATGGACTGGAATATTACAATAACAGACTGGAGTTTATCCGAGGGTCTTTTCTATCTTTCTCAGCCTTGGATATCATTAGCATCACGGATCGAAGATATCCTTTGGATTATTCAAGGTGGTTACTATCCCATCCTCGCTATAGTTGGTGTTCCTGGTAAGTCATTCCATCTGACCATTAAGCTGAGTCGAACTGAATTGCTGTTCATATTCGATTTTAAAATTTTGAAGTCATCATTTTCAGATCCAGTCAAAAAATTTATTTCTTACTGATTATAACTAGCAAATTACTATTCACAACTTACTCAACAATATGCGAGGAGAAACCAGACTGTTCCTAATCTCCATTATCTTTTTTCTTCATTCATATTTACATTTCTGCATATTCGCCCCACTCACCAATCCTGCCGAAGGCCACTATCAGGATATTTCAGTCTCCTTCTCAGCCTCAATGCAGCTGCTGAATAATCCATCTTTTGTGCCTTTAGTAGATCCAGATATAACCGTTTCAAGCTCCTTCTAACAATGCTTACGTCACAAAATATTTGCACTTGAGATGGTTAATTTGTCCTCTCCACAGAATCTGTCAGATGGACAGACAGTGCATGGTGGTCAATTCATTTACTCATAATCAAGCGGCACAGAATAATAATCTTTTGGTGTCTCATGAAGAAAGTTGATGGAATGCAAATGAAATCATCACCACTTGTTTTAAACAGAAGCATATCTGATTGCCTCATGTCCTTTAGAGAAGGCAATGGGTTATCCTTTCATGTTCAGGTCTCTGTGTGACTGCAAACCCACAGCAATGGGGTTTACACTTTATTATCCTGTGCAACAGCTGAATCAGCCACTCAGTTCAAGATCAGCATAACATGCTGGCCTGACCAGGGCTGCACACATCCCGTAAGAGAAGAACAGAAGGAAAGATAGCTCCCTTTCTCTGCCTGATTTCCATGTTCCTGCAAGACATTTCCATTCAGGTAGGTGACCATTCCCTGTTTCAAGTGAATTCTTTCTGATTGAGTCTCCCTCTGAACGTGATATACATCTCCATCGACACCTCTGGTGATGACTGACGCACAGATGTAAGAAACTTCAAAATTCCACATCATTCGCAGTGCAGAGAGAAGGAATGGCTTTTTATACTACAGGAAAGAAGCTGAGACAGTTCAGTGAGGGAACAGAATTGTTGTGATCAACTCTGGCGTGTTGTTGAGATAGTATTTGGTGTATTGTGCACAGATTTTCTCTCCTTTATAAGGAATAATCCTCTTGACAGAAAGAGTATAAAGGAGTTTCACCAGACTCATTGTTGGGATGATTCTACCATCGGGGACGCATGAGGATTAATCTGTTGCGCTTTGAAGAATAAGAGGTGATTGCATTGAAACTTAAGGTGATGGACAATCACTCATTATATTCCAAACAGAACTAATACGGTGATAAATTCCATGTTTTTTTAACTTGGTTTATATGATTCTCGATGGCTTAAAAGATTCTCAGAATGTTCCTCTCACTCCATGCCACTCCCCATTTTGATTGAGAGAGAGAGAGCCAGTCTTTAACTAAACGCTTCCAACATTAATACAGTGCATTTCGTGTGTGATCATACATAGAACTTCACGTTATCCACCATCCCGACAGGAGCCACAATACCTTCATTCTAAAACAGCTAACTATCCCCACCAGCTTCTGACCCCCACGGAGAACATGGGTCTGTCTTCTTGGAGATGGAAGATGCCTCCTTGAGGCTGGGCACAAAACATTTGGCTTCCTTCCTCACTGCCGGCAAAACACGTTAAAGTATCATTTGTTCCACAGGCAATGGAGCCTCGAGGAACATTGTGAGCAGTCTATGATTGCAGTCTCTGCTCCATTCGTTTTCCAGGTTGGAGCATCAATGACACCCTCCTATTCCTGTGTAAGTTTGTCGAGGTATCCTCCTGGTTCCATTGAACAGGTTTAGGGATCTTACGGGACTTTGCCTGTTCCTGTTTAACAGCTCAATATACTGACCAGACGCCTCCTCTTCCTGTGGAACAGGCAGGAGGATTGAATGGGCAGTCTCTCTTCTTGTTCAGTCATTTCGATGGGCTGAATAGTTTCCACATATCCGGGTGTAACCAGCTTGAGGTGCTGAATGAGTTTCTCTTTTAATTGTGGAAATGTGCAGTGCCTGGCCGTTCTGTTACATGAATGTTACCGACACTTTAACAGCACAAACGTGAATGTTGTCTGGGTCTTGCTGGATATGGACACAGACCGATTCAGGAGCTGAGTGGGGACAAAATGTTCTGAATATTGTGTGATCTTCAGTGATCACTCCGCTTCTGATCTTTGGATAGGTGGGGGGCGCCAGGAATGGGGGCACATAGACGTTAATGAAGGAGCTGAAGATGTTTGTGCTGAGGAAGTTAATCTGAGGATCTCCTGAAGAGATGTCCCCTGACTGAGAAAATTGTCGGCCACCAACCACAAACATCTTCCTTTGTGCTCTGAAAGACCCAACCAGTGAGGAGTTAGACCTGATACTCATTAAGCTCAAATAAGTAGGTGGTCCCGATGACATCCTCAGTCAACTATTGCCTTGATATCAAGGCCATTCACTCGTTCCTGAGCCCATGTGTTCACCTCTTGTTCATACTAATAGGTGACGGTGTATGTGTAGAGAGTGTTTTCCTCTCACAGAGGGTAATCACTGTCAGGAATTATCTGGATTAGGGAGTTAGGGGAGCTACATCACTGAAAGTATTTAAAGAGGTGGTACATGAATCTTTGACCTGTCAGCGAGCTGAGGAGTGTGAAGAACTGGGCATTAAGGAGGAGTTAATGCTAACAGTAGATTGGCCATGATCGTATCCAATGGCTTGGTCGTCCGAATTACCTATTCCTGTTCCTTATGTTTTCATTTTCTGTAATTTCAAAGTAAACGGCTGTAATTTTCCTGGGTGTACTGTTATTGTATGTTGTAATCAGAGAGAGCAAAGCATATTTGAGTCACGTCTGAGTGAGGTATGGAGCTTTATTCATAACAAATCCTGGTCTATACCAAGACCAACAAATGAAGCACAAATTGCAGAGAGGGGGCATTCCGTAAACAGACCAGAGGCATCTTTCAAAACCAGCCTGGATTTCCAAATAACATTTTCCAATCCGTACCAATCTGAGTGTGACAGTTGTGACTGATTAAATGAAATCCTGTGTTACTGTGGACCAGGTATTTGGAGCAAGTGGCCCCCATCTGCACCTTGTAGGAGCTGTGAGATGCTGAATGCACCACAGTAACACGGGACGGAGGAGCAAGAATGGGTCATCAGACACTTTGTCACAGCTCTACCATGCACTATGATCTGATTAAGGTCTCAGCAGCACTTTTCTGTCAGTGTACCATTTCCCTACATTCATTTGTCTTTCAAATGTCTTACATAGACAATATTGAACAAATGGTAATATCCAGGCATCAAAATCTTCTGGAGAAGGAAATTCATAACTTAACAACCCTTTGAGAATCTCTTGTTCATGATCTGACCAATGTTGGAGGGTCACTCATGTCTTTTCCCACTCCTCTATTGGTGAAAGCAAATTTTAAATGTAACCAGTTGAGTGCTGTCCCCAATGATATAGGTATCGGACTGGGTAATTTTCTAGAAAAATCTGAGACACAGAAAGTTGAACTGTGAACAAATGGTAAAATGATAGAGTGTCTCAAATATTTTTCCGACTTTGAACTTATTCTGCTCACACAAATGTCTGGAAATGCGGATTTCTTCCCGGAACAGTTGGATTTGGCTGAATTCTCTTTGCTTCGAGCTGTACAGAGATTCCTATGAATCCTCATCAGGAATCCTCCACGAATGGTAAAGATGACTCAGGATTTTTCTGCTCTCACGCCTTGTTTTCAGGCAGAACAAAGTAAGAGAGAGAGACCAATTGGCTGCTGCTTCTGAAGCAAGTAATATTTTTCTCCGTCTCTGTGTGGAAAAATGCAAGAATGTCAACTGAACACCAAACTGGACCATGTGCCCTCTCGATGTGCATTCTCTGAAATGGATGATAATAAAGTGTATGTTGTATGCAGCATCATTGGTGTAGTTGTGCACAGTGCATTTCATTAGCAAAAGAAAATAATGTGCCCGTTTTATGATTTGATGAGATGCTTATATGCATCTGCGTAATTTTAAAAAATGGGTTGATATCTTCATAATATTTGTGTTAATACCAATGCATTTCATTCAAAATATTATTATGGAACATAGAACATAGAAGAATACAGCGCAGTACAGGCCCTTTGGTCCTCGATGTTGCGCTGATCCAAGCCCACCTAACCTACACTAGCCCACTATCCTCCATATGCCTATCCAATGCCAGTTTAAATGCCCATAAAGAGGGAGAGTCCACCACTGCTACTGGCAGGGCATTCCATGAACTCACGACTCGCTGAGTAAAGAAATTATTATCTAGCTTTAGTCTTCTTAACAAGAGAAAATATGTACCCAGCTGAAAGACTTCTCTGAAAATCGTGGTTCAGTAAGATTTCTCATCTAAGATCTAAACAGATAATCCCCGATAACAAAATGCCTTCATTTCAGGAATGAGTAAAGGGAAGCATCTTTGAACATCTTTGAAAGGAATTGCATCCTTTTGTTAGTTTAGAGGATCAGAACTGCACCAAGTGCATCTGATGTGGTCTCAGCAATGCCCTGTACAGATAAAGTGAAATATTCCTAATTAAACCCAATTCCCGTTGCCACAAATAGCAACAGTCCACTTACCTTCGGAATCACTTGCTGCATCTGCAGACAGACTTCATATGATTCATGTACCAAGAATATGAAAACATCTGCATCCCAGAGTTCTGCAATCTCTCTCCATTTAAATTGTTCCCGACTGCAATAGACAACTCACATGGTATTATTTCTGCTGAGGGTATGCTCATTAACCTTCCCTGTCTACATCATAATGCAGATTCACTACCTCCATTTGAAGATCTATTGAATGATCATTTTGGTGTACAAGGTAGTTCAGCTTTGATCCATTCAGTCCCTTCATCCAGATATTTTCCATAGATTATTGATCATTGATGACCGTACAGTGATCTCTGAGTCAAAACTAGTTACAGTTTTGTTTTAAAATCATATATCACTACTGTCTATTTCCTGTTAGTGACAGCATCCCTGTTCCTGTGCAGCAGTTCAGGCGGGTTGAATGGCCTCGTCCTGGGCTGTGTAATGTACTCAAGGAGCTGAATTACTTCATTCTATATTCCTGTGTAATTCTTTGGAGGGGCAGAATGGTCTCCTCCCGTCTCATTGTAACGATCCAGTCTGGCTGAAAGGGATGGTCCTCTACCCTGTAATCGCAATGAGGGGTGGATTGAGGAAACAACACATGGGGTAGGTGCAGCAGTATATCTCTGTAACAGCCGGAGCGTGAATTGAGGGAACAACACATGGGATAGGGGCAGCAGTATATTCTTGTAACGGCCGGGAGGGTGGATTGACGGCACAACACATTGGAAAGGGATATCAGTTGGCCATTTGGTGGCACGAATCAGAATACTCATGGCTGATCCGAGTGTGTCTGACCATCCGTCTCCTGTCTGTTCCCAACAAACATTGACTCTCCTGTCCGGCAAAGATCAGTCAAGCTCAAACTAAAATACCTAAATTAACCGAGTCTTCACTGCTCCCTGAGGATGAGGACATCACAGATAGCACAACAGTAAAGGGAAAGGGACATCCTTCTTTCATTGTGGGACACATTTTTAAAAACTGCGTTAACCTCATATCAAATCACTGCCCCTTTTTGGATATAGTGGTACAATAACTAGGAATAGACATTAACCATTCTGCCCTCCAATATTTTGCAACCTTACCACTGACTGTTTCCAATCAAATATGTTGCTGCTGCTGTCTCAAGAAGAGAATACCTGATAGCATGACACCACACGAGCATTAAAAAAGAAGCAGAATTAGACCATTTGGCCTATCGAGTCTGATATACCATTCAGACATTTCTAATATGTTCCTCAACATTATTCTCCTACATTCTCCCTAGAATCCTTGATCTCCTTATAAATTAAAAACGTATTTATTTGTGCCGTAATGGCACTCATGTCTGTGTCTCAATGTGTATTTATGTGCGTGTGTGTCCATGTGCTTGTTACTTTTGTATTTGTGTGACTATGTCTGTCTGTCTTTGTATCAGCCTGTTGTTTCAAACTGTGTTTGTGTCTATTTGTGTGTGACTGTTTATGTCTTTGTGTGTTTCTCCATGTGTGCATGCTTATCTCCTTGTATGCATTGTGTATGTTAGTATATTGGGGTATTTACCAATACGTCTGTGTATTTCAATGCCTGCATCTCTGTGCAATGGGCTATCTGTTCTTCTACGAGTGAGAGAGATGAGGTTGGAACTGACAGTAGGTTTGAATTGAGAATTGCTCTTTACTGAACACTGCTCCTTATTCGGTTGGTGGGACGTGGATGTTTTCGAATCTCCACACAAGGCCTCCTGGTCCTCTCTGGAGCTCTCCAGGGTCCTCCCCACATATCAGGGTAGGGGGATGAGGGAACGGATATCCGGCACTCCACCACCCGGCTTGGCCCTTTCTGTCCTATTCCAGGCTGTTTCTCCTGGAATGGGAGAAATGGAGGGAATGAGTGAGGGTGGGAGTGGATGGCCCTGCTGTTAGTGCTAGTCTGGGTGAGGTGTGACATGGTGAGGTGCAGGGAAATGGCCAAGCAAATAACCAATTACTTTGCATCTGTCTTCATGGAGGAAGATCCAGAAAATCACCCAGAAATTTTAAGTCATCATATAGGACTTGTGGATCGAAAGACATAAAGTCAATTTATATTAGTAACAAGGCTCTACTTGAACATACAGCTGGATTGAGCATTGTTAACCTTGACAAACCAGATGTACTTCATACCAAAATCTTCAGAAATAAACCACTAATAGAAGTATTAGTCGCACTGTCGATGACTGTGTTCTCTTACTCAGTGCATTCTGCATAGTCTGGATCCAAGCACTATAGATGTACGGTAGTGATCCAAGCATCTACAAAGGGAAGAAGAGATAGTGTGGAGAACAGCAGACCAATTAACTTGACATTTGTGGGAAACTGTTGGAGTCTATTATGTAGGATGTGATATTCGTTATTTAGATATTTCCAGCAACATTGGAGAGAATCAGTATGCATTTCTGAAAGGGAAATCATACTTGACAAGCTTTGGAATTGTTTGAAGTTGATGCTTACAGCATAGATAATGGGGAACCAGTAGAATTGGTGTATTTTAGATTATCAGAAGGCTTTCTATAAGAACTCACACAATGAGTTCATAAATGCAATGAATGTGAAGGGCATTTGGAGGAATATATGGAAGTGGTAAGTTAAAGTTTGGATTGCCTTCCTTTAAGGGAGTCAGATTATAGATGTAAAGACATGTTGAAACAGTTTAACAGCGTGTTGGTGAGTACTGTACCTGGAATATTGAGTTCAGTTTTGGTCATCAAATCTGAGAAAGAATATACTGACCACAGAGGAAGTTCGATGGACATTCCCCAGATTAATCCCTCAATTGGCGAGATTGCGTGATGCGGAAACTCCGCCTGTGTTCTCTAGAGTTTCAAAGAATGAGAGGTTGGTCACTGAAATGTATAAAATTCACAAAACATGTGACAAGTTGGAAATTAACAGGATGTTTCTCCGGCTGCCTAATCTACATTCAAGGGAAATAATAGCAGGATAAAGGACAGACCATTTAAGACTTCAATAAGGAGGAAATTCTGCACACGGAGGGGACTAACTAACACAGGGGCATGGAAACCTGCTGGCAGGGCAAGATTAGGGAGAATTCCCAGATAATATACAAGTGTGTCCAGCGGAACAGAATGACCAGGGAACAGGTAGGACTCATTAGTGACTTGCCAAATTGCATCCAAATGAAGTTAAGGGTAGGAGACACGAGGTGGTGGTTGACTGCTTGTGTGTCTGGAGGCCAGTGTCCAATGATATACGATAGGGATAAGTGCTGTGTCCCTTATTATTTGTGATTCGGAGGTGCTGGTATTGGACTGGGTGGACAATGCTAAAAATCGCATAACACCAGATTATAGTCCACCAGGTTTATTCGGCGGCACTACCTTTCAAAGTTCTGCTTCTTCATCAAAGCGCACAATCACCTGATGAAGAAGTAGCGCTTCGAAAGTTAGTTCCTCGGAACATACCTGTTGGACTCTAACCTGATGTTGTGTGATTTTCAACTTTAATATTTGTGGTACTCATAAATGATGTCGCTGTGAATATGGACGAGGTGTGGGGAGTGTGATAAGTAAGTTTGTGCTTGATACACAGATTGGCCGGTTGGTTGGTTGAGGAGGAAGGCCTTAAATTACGGGAAGATACAGATAGAATGGTCAGCTGGGAAGGTCAATCTCAGATGTAATGTAACCCTGATAAATATGAGGTGATACACTTTGGAAGAAGGAACCAGACAGGGGAGGACTCAACGAACGGCAGCACACTAGATAGGTCAGAGGGTGCTTCTCCACACATCCCTGAATGTGATGGACAGGTCAATACACAGTTTGGGAAAGCAGAGGGGACTGTAAACATAACCTTGATTCATTGCGGCACAGATTAAAAGAGCTATACGGAACTTTGGTGATGCCAAGATGGAAAACTGTGTGTAGTACAGGGAATCACATTACAGGAAGGATGTGACTGCACTGGAGGGGGTGCAAAGGAGATTCACCAGGATGTTCCCTGGGATGGCGCATATCAGCTATGGAGAGAGGCTGGATAAGCTTGAGTTGCTTAGTTTGGAGGAGAGGAGGCTGAGGGGGACATGATTCAGAAGGAAGGATTACGAGGAGCATGGACAGTGTGGATGGACAGCAGCTGTTCCTTTTAGCCAAAGGGCCACACTTTTAAAGTGAAGGGTTTGGGGTTTAGTGAGGATTTGAGGATTGCTTTTCACCCAGAGTGTGTTGGGGTCTGAAATGCTTTTCTTGAGAGGCGAGTTGTCATGGTAACCTCAAGACTATTAGAAAATACACACTTGTGCACTTGAAATGCCTTAAGATTCACGGCTACGGATATTGTGTCGGAAAGTGGGACTAATGTAGACAGTGCTCTATTTCTGATAGTACAGAGTCTTTGCTTCAGTGATTGTATGGCTGTGGAAGGCCAATCACTGAGTACCTTAAAATAGGAATTGATAGGTTTCTGAAGAATGTCTTAACAAAGTTTATAAGACAGAACTTGTGATATTTTCTGAAAATATGTTAATGGCAAAATTAAGCGAAGAAAATGTGCAGCTTTCCTGCAGTTTGATACCAGATAATTGAGGACCGGGAAATAGCAGAACTATGGAGCAAATACTTCAGTTATGCCTTCACAGAAGAAAACAAAACAAAAAGAAAACTTCCTAGCAATACTAGGGGACTTTAGTGTGGTGAGAAAAGGGGAATAGAATGAAATTAGCAACTAAACAGTTTAGAGAAAGTATCAGACTGAAATTAATGGGCATAGACAAGGTCAACAGAGATTCATGAAATAGGAATCACATTTGAGAAAGCGGCTTTTAGCAAAATTATCGAGAAGCTATCAATGCAATACGAGTGGAATCTCAGAAAGATTTTTGATAAAGCGCCAAACCTATTATGCAAATTCCAATCTTGTGGGACTGGGGCTAGTACATGGTCGTGGTTTTCGAAGGGCAGAGCTGGCAGGAAACAGTGAGTAGGAATAAAACATTGTTTTTTTAATGGAAGGCTAGGTGGATATAGCAAGGATCGTGGCTTGGGCCCCAGCTATTCCCAATACACATCATATATTTGGTTGAGTGTCTCAAATGCAATATTACCAAGTTTGCTGAAAGCACTAAACAATGTCAGCTTGTGAGTGGTTGAAGAGGATGTAAAAAAGCTCCACGGTGACTGAGACAAGTGAAATGACTGGGCAAATACATGGCGAATAGAGAGCAATGGGAGAGATGAGATGTTGTGTACTTTGATGGGAACAATAGAATGGCAGCCTATAATTTGAAAAGGGAGTGGTTGAAAAATGTTGCTGTATAAAGCAACTTAAACTGCAGTTTTGTTTATTTCTGTGCAGCCCCCGAGTCCATGTAGGGGAGTGAGTTCTGAATCCAGGAGTCAATACAGGGAATGGCATTGGCACGCTGACCAGTTATATAGACCCAGCAAATGGGGAGCTGTAACATTGAAAGGAATCTGGATCTCCTTGTACACCAGTCACTGAAAGCAATATTTCAGGAGCAGCAAGTAGGGAGGAAGATAAATGCTGTATTTACCTTCAATTCAGGGGGATTTGAATAAGAGTAGCTTACTGCAGCTGTACGGTGTGAAGATAGAAGATCATGGTGAGACACCATCTCGAACATTGTGCAGCATTGTGTGCAGTTTTGGTCTCTGTTCCTAATAGAGGACATACCTGACATTGAGAGAGAGCAGTAAAGGATGACCAGACTGATCTCTGAGATGACAGACTTGTTGTGAGATCTGAGTTTGGGGGGACTGGACTTGTGTTCCATGCGGTTTAGGAAAATGAGTGAAAATCTCAGTAAAATATATAACACTCTGATTGGGAGAGACAGAATGGAAGCAGGGATGGTAATTCCCCTGGCTCGGATGTCTCAAGTAAGGGGCCACAGTATCAGGTACAGACAGGCTACTTTGCATTGAGGTGAGAATAAATGTTTGCACTCTGAGACTGGTGTACCAGGGGTACTCTCTCCCAGATCTGACTGTGGAAGTCATGGCGCTGAAGATAAATAAGGATTTCTGGAAACTAAAGGGATATGGAGAGAGCAGGAGCACGGTGTGAAGATAGAAGATCAGCTATCATTCCAGGTTGTTCTCCAATAACGTGGTAGTTGTGTTTCTGTGCAACACTGTGTTATAAAAAATCGTGCAATATTAATAATGGGGTCTATGTAAAAAAGAGGTTTAGGGGCTAAATCGCAGAAATATCAGGAAAAACCAAAAATTAAATTTGGTCTTGCACACACACTCGGACAGTCTAAAAAAATCTTTAAATCACATGTTGTAATGGAACAGTGCCGTAAATGTAACACTTTCACACTACAGTCACTCACTGGACCACTGTACCTTTCACCAGAAAGAACGTGGGGATTGACTGACCACATGATGCCGATGCGGCATTCCAGGTCTCCTCAATATTCTCTCCATTCTTTCTAAATGTAGTCTACAATTTCCAGCTTCAGGCTCAGTTTCATTCCTGTTTTAGCTGACCACATTGTTTGTATATTTTGCAGAAGAGAGGATCCTGAGGCACGTTTTTGCAGTTCAGCTGGTTCCCGGCAAGGAATCGCGTCACAGTGAACGGGAATTCACTTTATAGAAAAAGATTCACGAAACACATCGCAGCCAAATTGTATTTAATCAACACGTATTATCGGAAAACTGCCTGTATATTGAATGCAGGAGCAAAACTGATGGGCTGAAAGTACTACAGTAGTTCTCATTTTATATTTCACAAAGTTTAAATATATTAAGGGATATGACTATTGTATGGGGAAAACTGCACTGAGGAGATGTTCGGCCATTAACTAGCACAGGGAAAGCTCAATGTGTTGTATGACCTACTCCTGTCACAATGTTTCTGTGCAGTGTGTGGGAAAGCTCTGCAAATATTGTCATAAGCTCTCAACTGTTAGGAAAGAGGTCTCTGCAGGGTCGACAGGATTGTGTTTCCCATTCCCTTTTCTAATAACGAGGCTGGGGCCTGGTGTTCAGTAGGGGTTTATCATTTAAGACCTTAGTGCAGTTTGATATAATTGAGTGTCTTGCTTGGCCGATTCAGAGACCATTGAAGATTTTATCACATTTCTGTGTGTGTGGAGTCACTTTGAGGCCAGACCAGAAAAGCACTAAAGATTTACTTCCTGAAAGTCCAGTGCGGAAGGAAATCGAAGTTTGTATTGAACACAAGATCACTATTACAGACACCAGATTTTAGATCTTGATATTGTATTAATTGTTTTTAATTTTCACCAGCTGCCAGAGCATTAGCCTGGTCTAGGTTAGTAATCCAGTGACATTTCCACAACAGCACCATCTCCACATGGGGACCTATCGGAAGCCACACTGAGCAGATTATTTCTGTGCTGCTTGACAAGTCTGTCAAATAGGACTCCCAATTTAACTGTTGTGATGGGACTGAAGGACGAGTAAATAATCAGATTGCAGTAATCCTCCTCTTAGCGGATTGGACATAGCTGAGTAATTTTCCACATTGCCAGGGAGTTGTCAGAGTTGGAGCTGGAATGAAACAGCTTCCCCAGGGACGCGGCTTGTTGTGCAGCACAAGTCTTCAGTTCTATTGCAGGAATGGGGTCAGTGCCCATTGCCTTAGTTGTATCTACAGTGTCCAGCTGTTTTTTCAGGTCACGCGCAGTGAATTGAATTGGTTGAAGACTGCCATGTGATTCTGTGGGCATCATGGTGAAGGTGAGGTGGATAATCGACTCAACACATCTGGCTAAGGATGGTGCAGATACTGCATAATTTACACTGAAGCACAGGGTAGTTCCATTATTTAGGGTGCGGATATTTGTGGAGTCCTCTCTTCCAGTAAGTTGTTTAATGGTCCATCGACTTTTATGCATGGATTTGACAGGTCGACAGAGCTGAGATCTGATTTGTTAGTCTTGGTATCATTTCTCCTTCTGTATCAGATGTTAGTCCTGCTGTTTGGAGTGTAACCAGTCAAGTGTGGTCGCATTAATGCGTTATCATCAGGTTTAGGTGCACGTGATTCCGACCTGGCATGTTCACCCACACTCGTCACTGAACCATGCATCGGCTTGATGGTAATGGTGGACTAATGGATTATTCTTAAGAAAAAGTTACAGATTAAAAACAATTCTGCTTCTTCTGCTGCTGTGATCAACAGCATCAGATGATATCCCAGTTTCACCCTCAATATTTACAATTCAGTTCTACTGACTGCCCCCCAGTTCACACCGAGACCTATTCACCCATCAGCCCTGTACTCAGTGACCTACTCTGGTTTCTGATGCGGAAATTCTTCCATTTTCATGCTCTCATTCTGCTGGAAATCTTTCCTTGGTGCCTCGCCTCCAATTTGTTGCATAAACTCAATCCATTTAAGATTCTAATATGAATCTTCTCCTTTCCATAATGCCATCTTCTGTAATTGAAGAGAACGTGTTTCCCTGTTTTTCTCCCAGACCATGATTCAGAGCTCTGTAGTGTCAGTGATGCCAACCTTATGCAATTTCAGAGTCAACGAACTTCTGCACCATGCGTTATTGTTCAGTTCCCAGTGTACGGCGCTCCATGTTGGACAAGAGGTTTCGGCATCTTTGACATACGCCATTGGAAATTGTTCAAAAACAGAAATTGCTGAAGAAATTGCTAAAGGTGTTGCAGCATTTTCTGGAGTGAATGCAGAGTTAAACTTTCAGGTCCAGTTAATCTTCTATAAAGCTACCAGTATCTCCAACATTTTTTGTACTCTCATTTCCAGTATCCATAGTTATTTGTTTAATTGAAAATTTGTTCTGTGCCTATTCATTTCTGGTGAAACGCAGCAGGTCTGTCAGCATTTGCAGAGACAGAGAAACAGTGTTAGCGTTTCCAGTGTGACACTTCTTCAAAACTGAATACAATTGCAAAATGGTCTTTTCATCCCTTGCCAGAAGTCGGGAATAGGTGGCAAGGAAAGGAGGGTGTGGCAAAAGATAAACGGGCTTTTAGCAGTATGGAATGAGAAGATCCTTTAAAAGGGGTTTAAATTAAGGTGTAAATGGGGGAAAGGGGTTCTCTGTATTGATTGCAAGATAAAGAAGGCACAACCACACACCGTCACAGGGTGGCCAGGAGGGAGAATGTTGACCATATGGTATTATATAGATATGGCCACAGATATGTTTTCACTTTAGTGATGATCATCGCCTTTAGACAAAGGAATTCAGATGCTTAACTTCTTATTGGCACTAGTAAGCGTTTCATGTCGCCTTAGTATTGTAACATGAAGAAAAACAAATAACAGTATGAAGATTGGGTTGAGTATTGGTTACCTGTGATGTTTAATATCGCTTCAAATTTGCAGTGCTTATCTTTAAATGCTTGTTCCTGAAGTTAGTATCAGACAGAGTGTAGAAGGTTGCGGGCTGACATTGTCGAAGTTTATAAAATCATGAGAGGAATGGATAGGGTGAATAGATAAGATTTTTCCACGGGCTGGTGGGGTGGTGGTGGTGGGGGGGGGGGTGGGGGGTGGGGGGGTTCAAGCATAGAGAGAATGGGTTTAACGTGTTAGAGGTAATATTTAAAAGGGACGAAGGAACAACATTGCTACACAGAGTGTGTTGTGGGTATGGAATGGGCTGCCAGTGGAAGAGTGGAAGATTGCAACATTTAACATCATTTGGACAAATAAATGACTGGAAACACTTAGAGGCATATGGGCCAAAGGAAAGCAGATGGGACTAGAATAGTTTGGAAAACCTGGCCAGCATGGACATTTAGAAAAGCTTCACGCAGAGTCAGGGTGGTTTTGTGAAAGGGAAATGATATTTTGCCCTGTAAAATCATGCAAAGTACTTCTGGAGATGCCTGTAAGTGTAACAAGCGGACTTGATAAAGGGGATCTGGTAGACGGAAATCTTTCCAGAGATTTTCCACTAGTAATACAAAATGAAAGTTCTTACACAAAACAGAAGCTCTAGGATGTCCGGTACTGTATTAACATGAGATGATGATTGGTTAACACAGAAATCCAAGAGTCAGGATTAATGGATCTTTATGATAAAGGTGTATCTGCTGGAGTACCACGAATATCAGCCCGATGGCATCAGTGATTTACAATCTATGCTGACAACCTGAAGGAGGGAGCTGAGTGCAATATACATCCGAGTTTGAGGATAACACTGAGAATCAAAAGGCAGGCTGTTATTTAATGGAGAGGACTTCCAGAAAAGGTACAGTATAACGGGTTTGAAGTCTTCCTGTGTATGAAACATAAAGTCAGCATGATGATGCAGCAAGTAACTATGTTGGTACATTGGGCATTTTCATGCGATGAAAGGGTTTAGTTATAGAGAATCTCTAAAAAGGTGACGCGATCATTCATTTGGTTTAAATGAATGATGAGTGATACTGCTGAAACATACAAGACACGGCAGGGGCTTGAGAAATTAGATGTTGAGAAGTTGTTTTAATTCTTGGGCAAAGTGTCGAACTCGATGATATAGATACTGAATAAGGAACATCGATTTCAATCTGAGATGCAGAGTAATGTCTTCTCTCCGAAGGTAGTGAATGTCTGGAATTCCCTAACCCAGAGAGGTGTGGAAGGATACAAGGAGTCGGCAAGAAAGTGGGGTTGAGCCCTGGAGTAGATCAGCCATGTTCTTTTTAAATGACAGAGTTAGCTTGAGGGGCCGATTGACCTACTCCTGTTCCTATTTATTCATTTCACATGTCATGCTTTTGGAAAGTAACGGTTATTTTCCTGGAAATCATGTTGTAAAATCATGTTTCATTCAGGGAGCGCAGAGGATTTGTTGTTTTAACCCTGCGTGGGAGGTATGGGTTTGTATTCCCAGCATATCTGGGGCTGCAATATGTTCCTCATTTACAGAGAGAGGAAGCCTGGAAGCAGAGATTGGGGTGGGCGGGGGGGAGTGGCGGGGGCACTTTCTGGCCCAGCCTGCATTTTCCATGTTCATTTCCGCAACTGCACCTAACCATCGGAGTGGCCTCGATCTGCCCTTGTGTAGCAGGTCCGAAGGGCTGAATGGAACATCAGAACACAGGGCTGAGGAACACAAGGGGGCCATTTGGTCCTTTGACACTACTTCACCAGTAAATGGCTCATCTCATTGTGGTCCCAGTTGCACTTTGCTCTCCATGCACCATTATCTCTGATTCACCTGTCTATAGACAAAGCCAGCTTCGGTATAATATAAATATCTGGCCATCCCAAATTCTGGGAAAGAGAATTCCCACGGGAATGAAATACCACTTTGTGATTTCTTCTCACTCCAGTTGTGACTGAAGATGGAGGGTGTCACTCTTTCCTTTTCTAGTCCCACTCTTCCACGGCTTACAACAAATTTGAAATGTAACCAGGTTGGTGATATGGCCGATGATAAAGGTCTCAGACTGGGTCAGACTCAGTGACAGGAACAAGTCAGGCAGATTTCTTAAGTCAGCCACAAGGAACTAATAGAACTAACGGATGCCCATAGTGGATCTGTGGTTTGCACTGCTACCTCCCATCGCCAAGGAGCTGCGTTAAATTCCAACCTCGGGCAACCCTCTATTTGGATTTTGAACATTCTCCCCATGTCAGTGTGGGTTCCTACCAGTGTTCCAGTTTCCTCCCTCAGTCCAAAGATATGCAGCTTAGAGTGGATTAGCCATGCTAAATTGCCCGTAGTGCCCAGGGATGTGTAGGTTAGTGATGGGAAATGCAGGGTTACATGGATAGAGTAGGGGGGTGGGGGGCAGGTCCCGGGAGTGGGGATACTGTTCCTTGGGACAATGTGGACTTGATGGACGGAATGTCCTGCTTCCACACTGAAGAGATTCTATAAAAATGACAAGAAGTTTGGACTATGCCAACACCCAGTGGGTATCTATCTGATCCACTTTCCTCTAGGTTTTGTATGTTTCAATAACATTACCTCTGATTCCAAGAGTAACCTGTTAAAGCCTTCATAATATAAGACCCTCATTCCTGGAATACATGAAGTGAAACATCTCTGAACTGCTTCCAAATTAATTATATCCTTTCTCAGGTAAGGAGACTAAAATGATCTCACACAAAGTTGAGGTTAACTTTTCTTTTCTCAGTGGTGAGAGTATTTGGAACTCTCTTCCCCGCAGATCTTTGGAGGAAGAGATATTGAATATTTTTGAGGCACAGACAGAAGGTTCATAAGTAACAACAGAATCAAGGATTATCGAGGAATGGGCAGCAACTTGCAGTGTAGGGGAAAATGTAGACAGTGATACAAAATCACATTGCTCCAGAACATTCAGGAATATAATGCAAACCGAAATGATAATATCAATAAAATGTAAAGGGGGAATCCAAGATAGTGGCGATCTGGAAGGTCTGCTTTGTTGGGCTCTGCATCACAGCACGGGCAAAGTGGTTCCCTAACCCACTCCATGCCAGCAATTTACTTAAAATTCAACCCTAAAAGAGTGATAGAATCTTTACTGATCCCGTTTTATCATGTGGAAATGACAAATCATGGGAAAGGATCAAGTCAGTCCAAACATACAGTGCACCCGTCAGAAGCATCGAGCATGCCTGAGGCTGTAGCTGCAACCCACTCTGCTCGTTCCATGGACCCAGTTACTCACCAGGCCTTGGTCAATGAGTTCACCAAGTTATGTGAAATGATTGAAGCTATGATTGAAGAAGGGTTCAGCAGAGGCTAGAACCACTACCACTCTCGGACGTGCTCCAAAAACATGAGCAGCAACTTGACAGCCTTAGAAACAAAATGGACGATGTCAAGCGCCGAACTGCATGACCGAGTCTGTGATAATAATTTCCTCACGATAGAGGATCCTCACTGTTGAAAAACAGTTCCGTATCTTAATTGAAAATGATGACGACCTTGAGAACAGGGGCAGGATGAAGAATGTTCATATTGTCGGTCTGCTGGCCCAGACAGCAGGTGGTCAGCCAGTGAGTATTTTTTGAGAACTGGCTGCAGTGATTCCTTCACTTCTAAACTGAAGAGGAATGGGTGAAGACTAAGACAGTTCATCGGGTTACGGTGCACAGATCAGGCTCAGACCAACGCTCTCGCCCTGTCCGCGTGCGGTTACATAGTTATGGGGATAAACAAAGACTAGTGGAATCTTCCGGAACCCAGCAGAAAGATCCAATGCCTTTAATTCACGGGCTCCAGGATTATGTCCTTTCGCAACGTTTTGGCGGCGGTGATTAAGAAAAAAATCTTTTGATGATATAGAACATAGAACATTACAGCGCAGTACAGGCCCTTCGGCCCTCGATGTTGCGCCAACCTGTCATACCAATCTGAAACCCATCTAACCTTCACTATTTCATGTATGTCCATATGCTTGTCCAAAGACGACTTAAATGTACTTAAAGTTGGCGAATCTACTACCGTTGCAGGCAAAGCATTCCATACCCTTACTACTCTCTGAGTAAAGAAACTACCTCTGACATCTGTCCCATATCTATCACCCCTCAATTTAAAGCTATGTCCCGTCATCTTCGCCGTCACCATTCCTGGACAAAGGCTCACCCTATCTCACCCTCTGATTATCTTATTTGTCTCATTAAGTCACCTCCCAACCTTCTGCTCTCTAACGTAAACAGCCTCAAGTCCCTCAGCCTTTCCTCGTAAGACATTCATTCCATACCAGGCAACATCCTAGTAAATCTCGTCTGCAGCCTTTCGAAAGCTTCCACATCCTTCTTATAATGTGGTGACCAGAACTGTACACAATACTCCAAGTGCGGCCGCACTATGTTTTTGTACAGCTGCAGCATAACTTCATGGTTCCGGAATTCTATCCCTCTATTAATAAAAGTTAAATCACTGTATGCCTTCTTAACAACCCTGTCAACCTGGGTGGTAACTTTCAAGCATCTGTGTGCCTGGACACCGCGATCTCTCTGCTCATCTACACTACCAAGGATCTTACCATTAGCCCAGTACTTTGCATTCCGTTTACTCCGACCAAAGTGAATCACCTCACACTTGTCCACATTAAACTCCATTTGCCACCTCTCAGCCCAGCACTGCAGATTATCTATGTCTCTCTGTAACCTATAACATACTTCGTCACTACCCACAACTCCAACGACTTTAGTGCCATCTCCAAATTTACTAACCCAACCTTCTACACACATCCAGGTTGTTTATGAAAATGACGAACAGCAGTGGACCCAACACCGACCCACTACTAACTTGACTCCAGGATGAACATTTCTCATCAACTACGACCCTCTGTCTTCTTTCAGCAAGCTAATTACTGATCCGAACTGCTATATCTCCCACAATCCCATTACTCCGCATTTTGTACAATAGCCTACTATGGGGAATATTATCGAACGCCTTGCTGAAATCCATATACACCACATCAACCCGTTTACTCTCATCTACCTGTTTGGTCACCTTCACAAAGAACTCAATGAGGTTCGTGAGGCACGACCTGCCCTTCACAAAACTGTGCTGACTATCCCTAATCAATTTATTCTTTCCTAGATGATTATAAATCCTATCTCTTATAATCTTTTCCAACACATTATCAACAACTAGAGTAAGGCTCACTGGTCTATAATTACCAGGGTTGTCTCTACTCCCCTTCTTGAACAGGGGAACCACATTTGCTATCCTCCAGTCTTCTGGCACTATTCCAGTAGACAGTGACGGTTTAAAGGTCAATGCCAAATGCTCGGCAATCTCCTCCCTGGCTTCCCAGAAGATCCTAGGATAAATTCCATCCGGCCCAAGGGACTTACGGACTTTCACACTCTGCAGGATTTCTAATACCTCTTCCTTGCGAACCTCAATCCCAACTAGTCGAATAGCCTGTATCTCAGTAATCTCGACAACATTGTCATTTTCTAGAGTGAATATTGTTGAAAAATATTCATTTAGTTCTTCCCCTATCCCCTCTGACTCCACAACAACTTCCCTCTACTGTCTTGATTGGCCCTAATCTTACTTTCGTCATTCTTTTATTCCTTAAATACCTATAGAAAGCCTTAGGATTTATCCTGATTCTATCCACCAACAACTTCTCATGTCTTCTCCTGGCTCTTCTGAGCTCTCCCTTTAGGTCTTTCCTGGCTACCATGTAACGCTCAAGCGCCCTAACTGAGCCTTCACAACCCATCCTAAAATAAGCCTTCTTCTTCCTTTTGACCAGAGATTCCATTTCCTTCCTAAACTATGGCTCCCGCACGCTACAGCTTCCTCCCTGCCTGACAGGTACACACCTATCTTGGACACACGGTAGCTTTTTCTTGAATAAGCTCCACATTTCTTTTGTGCCTATCCCCTTCAGTTTCCTTCTCTCTCCTATGCTTCCTAAATCGTTCCTAATCGCATCGTAATTGCCTTTCCCCCAGCTGTAACTCTTGCTCCGTGGTACACACCTATCCCTTGATATCACTAAAGTAAACATAACAGAATTGTGATCGCTATCACCAAACTGCTCACTTGCTTCCAAGTCTAACACTTATCAAGAGAAGATTAAGGGAACTCGGGAATCAGTATTCCCTCTGGTATCCAACGATTCTCCGTATTGTATTTGATGGATCCATAAACTCGTCTGACTCTGCAGAGAAAGCGAAAACTTTGTGGAAATTTTAAATTCCCCTATCGATTTTTTTAGTTTTGTGGGTTTTTTTATCTGTTTAGTTTTGGAAAGTTTTGAGAGCTTGTCAGTTGTAATAGTGTTAGATTGTGTAGTTTTTAAGCTCTATGAGACTTTGTTTATTAATGTTCAGTAATTCGAGTTCTTCCTCTCTCCAGTTCAAATGTTGCTACAGTCTGTTCTGGAAAAGGATATGCTTAAATGGTGCACCTGGAACATTAAGGGGAGCCATTGCCCAGTCAATAGGAAGAACTTACTTTCTAGTCTTAAAAAAGAGAGGGTGGATTTTGTCCTATTGCAGAAGATGCACCTCGATGACAAGGAACATTTGACGTTTTAGCAGGGCGGGTTTGAACGGGTTTTTATTTTCGTATTTTAATACTAGGGTGGGGAGAAGCCATACTGGATAAAAAGAATCTTCCATTTAAATTACGAGATTGTATTTGATACTCACGGAAGGATCATAATCCCCCAAGCCTTGAACTATGGCAAATAATCCAATATTTTGAATAGTAATTGCGACCCCCATCCCCACCCCGGCACACCATCTTAAAATCCTGGAAGATGCATTTTCCAAATTCAGTTATCTTGCATCATGGCACATTATCGTCGAAGAAGATTTCAACTGTCGTATGGAACCCACGGTGGACAGAAAGTCCGAAGGTCCCTCAATACCCTCGTTATAATGTAACCAATTGGTGGATTTGTGTGCAGAGCTAGAGCTGGTGGATGTCTGGAGGTACATCTACCTCACAAGTAGGGCTTTTAATATCTTCTTTAACCCGCAGAAATGCCACACCAGGTTTGATTTCTTCCCCATCCCAGCAACAATCTTAGATTCGGTGGCATCCTGCACAATTACCATTTCTGACCATACTTATTGAGAAAGATTTAGGGAAACATTTCAGATTCGAGACACTGGCGAATGTATCCCTTTATTGTTAAGACTAGTTAGTTCATTGAGTATTTCTGTAATGAATTCAGATATTTCTTAGCCATTAATTTAGATTCAAACATTAAGCCATCCATTCTATGGGAAATTGCTGAGTCTTATGCCAAGGGAATAATTATCCCAAAGGATGCAGCAGAAGGGGGAGCAGGAACGCTGGTTTGAGGCACGCTGAGGGCAGCCGAGTGCATACTGTGATAGAGCCTCAGTGGCTAAGCTGCAGAGGATCACAATGCTTCGGTTGACAGTGAATTCCACGCTCACACAGACAGCCAGGAAGGTACTTACTTTTGCAAAACAAAGGCTGTTTGAACATGGTGATAAACCAGGCAAGTATTTATTCTATCTTGCCAGGAAAACGAGCGCCCCTCTCAAGCCATTACCTCAATTAGGAAGGTACTGGGATCCTTACCTTCAATTCCAAAAAGATTAATGCCGCCTGTCCGAGATTTTTCTCCGAATTATTTCAGACTGAGCATTATATGAATAGATGGATTAAGATGGAGTCATTTTTCATTTTTCAGGAGTAACCCCTGAATAGGTGGTGTGCCTTAATGCACCATTGTCTGCGCAGGAGGGTGTGAAGCAGCTTCAGAATGTAAAGGTGCACGTTCCCGACAGATTTCCTCGTGAACTTTATAAATAATTTATAAACCTATTGTCAGGGCTAATGTTTAACATGTTCTGTCACTCATACAATCACGAACCCATCCCTCCATCCTTAAGAGAGGCTCATATCTCTCTGATGCTGCAGAAAGGAAGACCCTGGAGGATTGTGCTTTTTACACTCCAATCTCACTTTTAAATGTTTGAATCAAAATCTTGTCTGAAACCCGTGCATTTAGGCTGGAAACTTTGCTGCCTTCCGTTACCAAAGAAGACCAAACAGGGTTTATAAAGGGCCGCAGATCTTCCTACAATGTTAAGAGTTTACTCAATATGATCCAAGAGTATCAATAACAATCTGTCCAGGGATTATTGATCTCTTTAGACGAGAGAAGGCATTTGATTGGGTTAAGTGGCCAGATCTTTTCTGTACATTATAACGGTTTGGTCTATGCAAAGTTTTTATCAAGTGGGTGAAGGTCCTTTACCGCGATCCTCTGGCTGCGGTTCTCACTAATGGTGTGGCCAACCAGTAATATTACTATTTCTCCAGGCAGCCGACAAGGCTGACACCTTTCATCATTCTTGTTTACGTTGGGGATTGAGCCACTGGTGGAGGCCATCCGTAGGGATGCCAACATATCTGCCCCAGAGGTGGGACAGAAGTCACGTAAGGTTACATTGTGTGCAGATGAGGGTCTTATGTTTTTTGTCAAATCCCACAATTTCGGTAGGTCATGTGATGCAATGCATTGATTCGCTTGTTGCCTTTCTGGGCGATAAGAGTAATTTTACAAAGTTGGAGGCCATGCCTATGGGAGGTCTTAGGGAAATACTTGATACTGAGGCCAAATCCTGGTTTTCTTTTAAATGGACACGGCGGTGGTTTCCCTATTTTAGTATATTCACTACATCTGTCTTTGATCATTTATTTAACGTGAACTGTGTCCATTTGTTTGACAAAATTAAACAAGACCTTCAAAGATGGGAGGCATTTCAAATATCCTAGCTAGATCGGATAGCTGTTATTAAAATGAATGTCCTTCCTCATTTCCGACACTCCGTGTGAATGCTTTCTTTTATGTTTCCCAGACAGATACTTAGGAAACAGAATGGCTGGTTTAGCTCTTTTATTTGGCACCATAACCGATTCTTTATCAAGCTAACAAAATTGCAACTTCTCCACAGATTGTCGGGGGGGGGGGGGGGGTGGGGGCGGTGGTAGATCTCCCAGATTAAAATCAATCAATTGAGCTTGTTTTAATCATCCTATGTTCGTGCCTGGGCCGCTGACGACTCGGTGTCAATATGGCTAGGAATTGAGCCCACTCAGACAAAGTGAACCCTTATTAGTCTGTTGTTCTTAGACAAAATGACAATATTTATGGAGTATTGTCAAAAACTAATGTATATCAATACTGTTAAAACGTGAAGAACAATGCGTCAGATTGAGGGCAATGCAGCCAAAAACCATGTTTCTTACCCCTGTAATTGGTATACCGGGTTGTCAACCGGGGATGATGGATTCCAGGTTTAAACTGTGGACAGCCAGGGGAGTACCTTCCTTGGGTGATTAAGAATTAATAGAATCCCTACAGTGTGGATACAAGCCCTTGGGCCCAGCATGTCCACTTCGACCCTCTGAAGAGTAACCCACCTCGACCCATTCCCCTGCCATTCTGTATTTATCCTGACTAATGTCTGAACTTACGGATCCTTGAACACTTTGAGCGATTTAGCAATGGCCAAGTCATCTAACCTGCACATCTTTGTGACCGTAGGAGGAAACCTACGCAGTCACAGTTGAGAACATACTAACTCCACACAGCCAGTCACCCAAGACTGGAACCAAACCCGTGACGCTGGTGTTGTGAGTCAGTGCAAACCACTGAACCACCACGTGTTACTTGAGGGAGAAACAATGCTATAATTTGATCAAATAACTCGTAAGTATGGACGACCTAGTAGAGATTTCTTCTGGTTTTTTTTTCCAGATTAGAGATTTGATTTTAAAAACACACACTTTTAACAGACTCTTCCAGATCCGATACAGAGAAGCGGGTTCTTATTGCTAAGGATACACTCTTTGTCAGTTCCCTTTATCATTTGTTGGAGAGTGTCCCCTCAGACAAGACTGTGCAGCTTCGTGACGTCTGTGCGAGAGAGTTGGGGGGGGGGGTTAGATCTCTTTGGAGACATGGGAGGATATTTGTGAAATTGCTCGAAGGATTTTGATCTGTAATAGGACCTATTCTATGCAGTTGCAAATTCTTCATAGAGTCTATCTGACACCAGATTTTCTCTCTAAATTCAATGTGGGATTATCTTCAGCATGTCCTAAATGCACAATGACTACAGGCACTCTGACTCATTGCATGTGGTCCTGCTGCAGGCTTTGTATATATTGGAGCTCTGTGCTAGGTGTGGTTGAGTGGGTCTTGGGGACCGAATTGTAGATGGACACGGCTTCTCTTTTCCTGGGCCTGCCCAGAGAATCTACACAGATGCACATGGGAAAACAATACCCTTACTTTCTGTGCTAGGAAATAATATTCTGTTGTGTTGGATGTCTGAAACTCCCAGGATGTGTTGGGTCTTTGTAAGCTCATCATGGGGAAAATGCCTTTGGACTTTCTCATCAGTATGATGCACCAAAAAACAGAGATTAATATAAGTCATAGAGTCATAGAGATGCACAGCCTGGAACCCGACCCTTCGGTCCAACCCATCCATTCCGACCACATATCCCAATACAATCTAGTCCCACCTGCCAGCACCCGGTCCTTAACCCTCCAAACCCTTCCTATTCAATATACTCATCCAAATGCCTCTTAAATGTTGCACTTGTACCAGCCTCCCCCACTTCACCTGGCAGCTCATTACATACATGTACCACCCTCTGTGTGAAATAGTTGCCCTGTAGGTCTCTTTCATATCTTACCCCTCTCACCTTAAAATTATGCCCTCCACTTCTGGACTCCCTGACCCCAGGGAAAAGACTTTCCCTATATACCCTATCCATGCCCCTTACTTTTGAAAACCACTATGTCATCCCTCAGCATCTGAAGCTCCAGCGAAAACAGCCCGAGCCTATTCAGCCTCTCTCTATAGGTCAAATCCTCCAATCCTTATAAATCTTTTCTGAACCCTTTCAAGTTTCTCAACATTTTTCCGATAGGAAGGAGAGCAGAATTGCAAGCAATATTCCAACAGTGGCCTAACCAATATCCTGTACAACTGCAACATGACCTCCCAACTCCTGTACTCAATACTCTGACCAATAAAGGAAAGCATACCAAACGCCTTCTTCACTGTCATATCTACTTGCGAATCCACATTCAAGGAGCTATGAACCTGCACTCCAAGGTCTCTTTGTTCAGCAAAACTCCCTGGGACCTTACCATTAAGTGCATAAGTCCTGCTATGATTTGCTTTCCCAAAATGCAGCACCTCGTATTTATCTGAATTAAACTCCATCTGCCACTTCTCAGCCCATTAGCCCATCTTGACAAGATGCTGTAGTAATGTGAGGTGACCTCTTCGCTGTTCGCTGTACCTCCAATTTTGGTGTCATCAGCAAACTTACTAACTTTACCTCTTATGCTCGCATCCAAGTCATTTATGTAAATGACAAAAAGTAGTGAATCCAGCACCGATCCCTTGTGGCACTGCACTGGTCACAGGCATCCAGTCTAAAAAACAACCCTCTACCACCACCCTCTGTCTTCTACCTTTGACCTAGTTCTGTATCCAAATGGCTAGTTCTCCCTGTATTCCATGAGACCTTACTTGGATAATCAGCCTTCCAAGGGGAACCTTGTCGAACTCCTTACTGAAGTCCATATGGATCACATCTATCCCTCTGCCCTTATCAATCCTCTTTGATACTTCCTTAAAAAACTCAATCAAGTTTGTGAGACATGATTCCCCACGCACAAAGCCATGTTGACTATCCTTAATCAGTCCTTGCCTTTCCAAATACATGCACATCCTGTCCCTCAGGATTCCCTCCAATAACCTGACCACTAGCAACGTCAGGTTCATTGGTCTATAGTTCCCTGGCTTGTACTTACCACCCTTTTAAACAGTGGCACCACGTTTGCCACCTCCAGTCTTCCGGCACCTCACCAGTGAATATCCATATTACAACTATCTCAGCAAGAGGCCCAACAAACACTTCTCTAGCTTCCCACAAAGTTCTAGAGTACACCAAATCAGGTCCTAGGGATTTATCCAACTTTAAACATTTAAAGACACCCAGCACTTCCTCCTCTGTAATATGGACATATTGCAAAATGTCAACATCTATTTCCCTACATGTTATATCTTCCATATCCTTGTCCACAGTAAATACTGATGTAAAATACTCGTTTAGTATCTCCCCCACACTTGCTGTGCTATGAAAAGTATTGCGTTGTGTTGGATGTCTGAAACACCCCCCCCCCCCCCCCCGCCTCCCCCCCCCCCCCCACCCCCCGGGTCTGTTGGCTCGTCGTAAGCTCGTCATGGACAATATCCCTTTGGACGTTTTCACCTGTATGGTGCACCAGAAAGCAGAGATTTATATAAGATATAGCAATCTTTTTTGGATTATCACGATTAGGCTTATCTGCCACTCTAAAACTGGCTTTTATATAGAAATGACGATATTGTCTAATGAATCACATGTGAAGAATTGTGAACATATGAATGTGTATCAGTTAATGCTCTCAAAGAACAAGAGCTATCGTTTTGTTATTCTGAGCCGTATAATTTATTTATTATTTATTGTTTATTTTTGTTTGTCTTCTGTCCGTTAAGAGACTTTAACTTGTTTTATCTGTATATGCACATGGGTGTAATTTTGTTCAGTTCTTTGAGTTGTTTTGTTATTGATTTAATATAATAATAAAAGTCCATTTTTCAGTAAAAACAATTGTTAAAAAAAATTAAATTGCCAACATTGATAGAATGGAGTCCCAAAGAGCTCTCATTAGATACACCACTCATGGTCGTTTATGATGAATGTCACGACACTTCGGGTGATGAGGTGAGGTTGAGAGAACATTCCCTTCATGGTCACCTCAGTCAGTGTGGGGAATTGAACCTGCGCTGGTGGCCTCCCTCTGCATCACAAATCAACCATCCAACCAACTGAGTGGGAAACTGTGTAACTGTTGCACACAGAATCAGTCACAGACAAAGGGCAGGGGAAACATTCATGACAAGGAAAAAGGTGTATTTGAGATAACAGTCATGATAACGGCTGAGGATAAAAACGTTCTCTGCTAGAAATTGTATTTTATATTGAGACAAGTGTTTGGAAGCTTTCTTTGGCTGAATACAATAAGGTGAGACAAGTGAAATAACCAGAATGACTAATTGCGATTGGATATCGATAATCATAAAATAAGTGCATGTTTTTGATTGGTCTGTGTAAAGCATGCTGACTATTGTATGAATTTATAAAGCAGATGAAATATATTGTTAGGAGAGTCGGTCCCCATGGGAAATGCCTTCTGAACACATGCAAGAAGAAACACTGGGTAAAACGTTTCTGAGAATCGTCTGCTCGGTAACAGGAAGCTGGGGGTTGAATGACTGAAAATTCCTGTAAGGTGGAGCTGAGAAAACCATCATTTCACCTCCAACCGTATTGAATGTTGGAGCATATTTGAAGTACTGAATGGCCTCATGATGGATTTTAATTGTGTGTGATTTGAAAAACGTACATCTCTACTCCATCCTCTTACATGTCACAGACTGGGGCACTGCCGCTTTACTGAAACTGGGAATAAGTTGGAACATGATCTGGAAAATCCCATAATTGGCATTCTCCAGAATATTCTATAACTCCGTGGGGGCATGAGAGATGCAAGATAGAAAGTGAGGGAAGGTGCTGTATGCAGTAGTGAGAGTGGTAGAGCATGAGCCTTGTTCGGGAACCGGTGCTATAACAGACTTACAGTGGTGTGAGGGAGCAGAGAGAATATAGTGACCCTTATCCTGACAGAGCAGGGAAGGTTATTGATGCTTGTCCTGCATTGCTGGGCATTTCTTCAGACTGCAGATACTACACTGAAGTGGGTGGTGAGCTCAGACAAGGCTCGGTGTGTCTGGTGGAGAGATCCCTCTGGGAAGAGAATGGTCCCCTTCTGTACTAGCTCATCCACCAGGACCTCCGTGCCCCTGTCGACAAACCGTGATGTTATTTCCCCTTATCTGCCATGCTCAGGGTAAACTGTGCAGGGCAGCTCCAAACTGAGAAAACTCAACCATGTGCCCCTTGGCCTTTTAAAGATGGCCCCAGTATCAGGGGTCATGGTATATCCAGGGGCATCCGGGCAATTTTGAGTACCTCCTGTAATGATGGGTGGGAGAATCGGCCTGGCATTGTTTGAGAGGGACACCATGGAGTGGGGTGGGTAGTTAATGAGGTGAGTTCGGTAAGATAGCACCATGAAACTAGCTCAGCCTCGTGCAGACAACCCCTCTGTCACACTCAAAGAAAATGTCACTGAGACAGTTTTTTGTTAGATTCTGCCCAGTGAGGTGAAGACTCTGCTGTCCTCACTCTCAGTTACAAAGCTGCAGACCAAATGTTCATCCAAAACTCTCCATCGCCTTTCACTTATAATTCTTTATAATACTGACCCGTGTTGCATGATACTATCGAAATGTCTTCATTTCAGCATTCTGAGACCTGTGAACATATCCTTCCATGACATTTTTTCTCAGTCTCCCCCACTCTGCCTCCACTCATTTACAGTCATACTGCACGAGACTGACAGGATGACTGGCCATTTGGCCCAGTTGGTCCATACCAACCAAAATGTCCATCCACACTCACCCCATTTCCCTGCCCTTGTTCTGTATCCCTCTAATCCTTTCCGATCTGTGTATTTGTCCTAATGCCTTTTCAATGTTCTTATTGTACCCACCTCAATCACTTCCACTGGCAGCTCAGTCTGTATGCATACCACAGTCTGTGTAAAAACGTTGCCCCTCAGGTTCCTTTTTATGTACTTTTTTCCTTTCCAAACATTAATGGATGTCCTCTAGTCCTCGATTCCGCAACCTTAGGGAAAAAAATTGAAGTATTCACCCCATGCACACCTCTCATGATTTTATAAGAGCTACACTTCTATAAGAACACTCTCAGCTCCTACGCTGTAAAGAAATAAGTTCTAACCTGTCCAACCTCTGCCTGTAACTTAGAGCCTTTAGCCCAGGAAACATCGTTGTAAATTTGTTCTACACTCTTTCTCGTTCAATAATATCCTTTCTAGAGCAAGATGAACAAAACTGAACACAATACTCTAATTGCAGTCTTACCAACATCCTGCACAACTGCAACATAACGTCCCAACTTCTTTACTCAATGTGCTGATGAAGGCCAATGTGCCAACAGCCTTCTTCACTGTCCTGTGTATCTGTGACTCAAATTCCAGACAACCGTGCACCTGATCTCCAATGTCCTTTTGTTCCACTACACTCCTTAAGACCCTCTCACTCATCATTTAACTCCTACCTGGATGTAACTTTCCAAACTGCAAGACGTCATACTTATCTGTATGAAACTCAAATTGCTATTTCTGAGCCCACTTCCTCAGCTGACCAAAGTACTGCTGCAATTTCTGATAATGTTCCTCAGTGTAAATGATGCCTCCTAATTTAGAGTCATCGGCAAACTCACTAAACTTGCGTTGTGCACTCTGGTCCAAATCATTGGTATAAGATAACAAACAGCAATGGGCCCAGGACCGACAACTGAGGCACTCCACTAATCACAGGCCTCCAGTCCGACAAGCATACCTCCACCATAGCCATTTGCTTCATAACGTCAAGACAAATGTGTCACCAATTTGCCAGTTTACATTGGAGTCCATGCGATCTAACCTTCCAGAGAGGCCTACCATGTGGAACCTTATCAAAGGCCTTACTGAAATTCACATAGACTATGTCCACCACCCTGCTCTTGTCAACCTTAATGGTCACTTCCTCAAAAACTCTAACAAAAATTCTAAGGCATGATCTGCCAGGCACAAAGCTATGCTGACTGCTCCAAGTCAAACTCTGTCTTTCCAAATGCATGCATATCTTATATCTCAGAACCTTCTCAAGCGGTTAACCGAAAACAGATGTGAAGCTTACTGGTCTATCTTTCCCAGGCTTTTCTTTGCAACCCTTCTTGAAAAAGGGCACATTTGTTACCGCTCAGTCTTCTGGGTCCTTGGCCCCTGAACTGTCTTCTCTCACCACCTGCAGTGGTCTTAGATATATCTGGTCAGGACCAAGAGATTTATCTGACTTTATGATTTCTAATATGTCCATCAGCACCTCTACTGTGATATGGACTGTACCAAGATATCACAACTAACCTCCCAAAGGTCACATGTCTTCATGTCTTTCTTCATGATAAACACAGAAGGGGAATTCAGGACCTCACCCATCTCTTGAGGTTTTACACATGCATGTCTATTTTGGATTTTAAGGCGTCATATTCTCTCGCTGGTTGTCCTTTTTCTTTCCTATACTGAATTTGGATTCACACGACTCTGCTCAGCCAAGGCTATCTTTACCCTCTTTTCGCCTTGCTGATTTCCTTCTTCAGTAAATCCCTGTATCCCCTGTGTACCTCCAGAGATTCCCTTGGTCCCAGCTGCCTGTACCTGAGCCACGCCTCATTTTTTTTCTGGTCAGAGCCTCAATATTTTTTGTGATCCTGGGTTCTCTCTTTCTGCCTCACTTTCCCTTCATCCTCACAGGAACATATAGACCTTGAACTCTAGCTATCTCACTTTTGTAGCCCTCCTACTTGCCTGGGATCATTTTACCTGGAAACAAACTACTCCAATAATCCCCTGCAATCCCCTGTCTAGTTCCAACAAAATACGCCTTGCCCCAATTTAGAACTTGATTCTGTGAACCAATTGTGTCCCTACCATTACTATTTTAAAACTAGTACAGCTCTAGTCACTATTCCCAAAATGCTCGCCCACTTTACCTCCATTACCTATCCGACCTTATTTCCCAACAGTAGGTCGAGTTTGTCCCTTCCCCAGTATGACCCTCTACATGCTGCTTGTGGAAGCTTTCTGAACACACTTAACAAATTACGTTCCATCTAAGTTCTTAACCATCTGGAAGCCCCAGTCTGTGTTAGGAAAATTAAAATCACCTATTATGACAACCCTATTGCTCCTGCAAGTCTCGCCAGTCTCCCTGAATATTTGTTCCTCTAATTCCCATTGATTATTTGGAGGCTTATAGTACAACCACTATAACATCACGATCCCCCTCTTACTTCTTGCACCGTTCACAAAATCTCATTGGATATTATCTCAGTTATTTCAACTTTAAATACTAGAGTGGTATGCGCCTTAATCAGAACTATTGGTATTTAAATTGTTTCCATTTATATTACTTACTCACATTGATTTTCACATTCACAGCACCCCTTGTCAAGGTAGAGTGCAGATATGGAGCTGGAAATGGATGGGAACTGCACATTCTGTCACTTCCAGCATTGTTTACAAGTTTCCACAAACTGGGCAATGATCTAATACAGTGTTACTGAACAATGCAACAGCCTGTGTTTGTATATGAATGAACCAGTGCGGACTGCACATCTCCCCACGCTGAACATTTAGTCCAGGATTATAAATCAAGTATTGGTGTGGGCTGCACAGAGTTTCACTCTGGACATTGCAGGGTTACATACAGCTGTACACTAGCCGGATCTACACAGTGCTCCGTCCTGAATATGTAATGGATGGGCTGGTTATGCGAGTTAGATTGCGAATGTGAGCGTACGAAACATCTGAAAATACCTTTATGTTGTGTTTTCATTCTTGTCATTGGACCCCTCAAATCCTGACTCATCCCGGTTAGACCCATCCTTCTGGATGAGTCATGGTGAGTGTTGTTGCAGCATCTGAGTCTGCAACATGACCAACAAATGGAGCAGAGGCTACAGAGAGGACAGTCTCCGTAAAATGGAATGAGGGAATCACCATCAGATCAGCCGTGGTCATAGTGAATGCTGGGGCAGGATTGAATGGACCACTAATGCAACCTATTCATATATTTCTGTTTGTTCCAAGCAAACTCCCCTTCTCTCCCAGTGTCCCATACTGGTGGGGAGTGAGTTACCTCCTGCTGTCCTTGCGTAACAGAATGCTGGGTCCTCACAAACCTCCAGATTTCCCTGTGCCCCAGTCTCGAGCTCTGAGTGACTCCCTCCTGTCCCTGTGTCACAGTCTCAAGCAGTTGAATGACTGCGTCCTGTTCCTGTGTCCCAATCTTGAGCAGCTGAGTGACTGCCTCCTGATCCAAGGTTTGCCGAAAGTAAATGTCCTCCTCCTGCTACTGACTAACAGGTTCCAATAGCTCTGTGCTCACCTGCTGCTCCTGTGGAATGGAGTCGAGGGCCCCAATGGCCTCTTCACATTCCTTACAGCTTCTCTTGACTAAAAGCCTTTCCCCTGTTTCTGTAAAACACCATCAAAATCTGAATGATGTATTTTTGTATTTTACTCTCAGCAATTGAACAAACCAGCTGACTGACAGAATTCAGAAGCTGAATAGCCTCTTCCTGTTCCTGTGTCATACACTCAAGAAGCAATAGAGTTTTAGAGATGTTCAGCACGGAAAAATACCTTTCGGTCTGATCGCCCATTCCGACCAAATATCCTAAATTAATCTCGCCTCCCTCCAGCACTTGGCCCATCTCCCTCTACACCCTTCCCATGCATGTATCCATCCAAATGCCTTTTAAATGGTGTAACTGTACCTGCCTCCACCACCTCTTTTGGCTGTTAAATCCATACACACAGCAGTCTCTGTGTGAAAATGTTGTCCCTCATGTCCCTTTTAAAATCTTTCCCCTCTCACCTTAAACCTTTGTCTTCTAATTTTGGACTCGTCTATCCTGGGAATAGACGTTGACTGTTTACCTTATCTATGCCCCTCATGCTTTTATAAACCTCTTTCAGGTCCCCCCTCAGCCTCAACACTTGAAAATAGCCCCAGCCTATTCAAACTCTCCCTGTAACTCTAACCTTCCAACACCTGCAACATTATTTTAAATCTCTTCTGTGCCCTTTCAGGTTTGACAACATCTTTCCGACAGCAGGGATACCAGAATTAAAGGCAATATTACAAAAGTGGCCAAACCAATGTCCTGTACAGATGCAAGACGTCGTGAAAATGTTCAAAGCACAGACCAAAAACGGAAGATCACCAAGTGCTTTCTTCACTGCGCTGTCTACCTGTGACAGCACTTTCAAGGAATGGAGAACCTGCATCACAAGGTGGACACAGTAGCTCAGTGACTAGCATTGCTGCTTCAGAGCGCAGCGATCTGGGTTTAACTCCATACTTGAATGACTGCCTGTGTGGAGTTTGCACATTCTCCTCCGGATGAGTTTCCTCCGGATGTTATGTTTTCCTCCGACAGTATAAAGATATACAGATTAGTGCAGATTGGTCATGTTAAATTGCGTAAGGTACACAAGAATGTGTAGGCGAGGTGGATTAGCCATGGGAAATGCAGGCTAAGAGGGGTAGGGTAGGGGTTTGTCCAGTGGGATACTGTTTAGAGGTTCGGTGTGGCCTCGATGGACGAATAGCCTGTTTCCTAACTGTAGGAAATCGATAATTTCGATGGAGATCTCCTTGATTGGCAGCTTTCGACAGAACCCTACCTGTATGTCTTGCCTTTAATGTTTCTTGGCAAAATGCAACACCTCACATTTAACTAAAATAAACTCCATCTGCCACTCCTCGGCTCACCTCAGCAAAGTCCCATTATAGTCTGAGAGATCATTCTTCACTGTCGACGACACCAACAAATTTGTTATTATCTACCAACTTAATGACCATACTTCATATACTCAAATGTAAATGATTTGTATAAGTAACAAAAGACAGTGGACCCACTATTGATCTTTGCGGCACGCCACTGGTCATAGGTCTCCAAGTTTAATGAACAAATGTCCACTCTCACGGCCTGTCTCCAATATTCAAGAAAAATTTGGATCTAAATGGCGAGCTCTCCATGGATCCCAGACAGTCTAACCTTGCTAACCAGTCTACCATGTAGAACATTTTGGTTTTCTTACTGAATTCCATAAAGACAACATCCACTCTCCTGTCTTCATCAATCATCTTCATCACTTCCTCAAAAAATTCCACCCAGTCAGTGAGACGTGATCTCCAATGTACAAAGCCCTCTTCAGTCCTTGTCTTTCCAAATGCATATCGATCTTTTTCCTCGAAATCCCCTCCAACAATTTAGTCGCCATTGACGTCAGGCTCACCGATCTATAGTTACCTTTTTTTTACTTACTTTCTTAAATAATGACACTATGTTAGCAGCCCTCCAGTCTTTTGATTCCTCACCTGTGGAAATCAATGTTACAAGTATATCAGCAAAATGCTGAGCAATCGCTTTCCTAGCTTCTCACAAACATCTGGGAAACAACTGATCAGGTCCCAGGGATTTGTTCACCGTTATGTGTTTTAAAATATCCAACACCTCCTTGCAATATAGACACTTTCAAGGTATCACTATATATTTCTTCATTCTCTCGCTCTTGTAACCTCCTCCACATTAAATACTGAGAAGAAATACATGTTTCGTATCCCTCCAATCTCCTGTGGTTCCATACACAGGTAGCCTTACTGATCTTAAAGGGGCCCTATTTTCTCCCCAGTTAATCTTTTGACATTAAAGGATTTGTATAATTTCTTCAATACCTTGTTAACTCTATTTCTAAAGCCATCCCTTGTGCACATTTTTCTGGCCTGATTTCCGCATTGACTATGCACTTGCTGCCCTTACACACCTCTCGGGATTCACTTGATCTCAGCTCTGTTTACCTGACATATGCCACCTTCCTTACCTTGATCAGAGCATCAATATATCTAACCATCCAGCACTCCCTGCACCCACCAGCCTTGCCCCTCTCACTAATGGGAACACATTGGCTCTGGACTCTCTGAAACCAAGTTTTGATGGTCTTGCGTTTTCCAACCATCCCTTTACCTGTGAATAGGGTATTCCAATCAGCCTTTCACAGGGCTCGCCTAACACTTTCAAAATTGGCCTTGTTCAAAGTTAGAACTTTAATGTTTACATCAGGTCTTTCCTATTCCATAACTAGTTTAAAACTAATATTTATGTGTAACAGACTTGGAAGTTAAATAAACATTTCCTGTCCCTCTGTTACAGGCTCGAGAGGCTGAATGGGCTCCTCGTGACCCTCTGTAATACACTGGAAAGGCTGAATGGCCTCCTCCTGTCCTTGTGTAACAGACACAAGATATTAAATGCCACAGCAACCCGTGGATTACGAGCAGCCGTTAAACTGTACCTGATGAAGGTCCATCCCTTCTCAATTATAGAAACACAAACAACACATTTTATTCCAGGTGCCCTCTCAGTAGCACCTCTTACAGCTGCAGTGACATGTCTCTTCGTTTTGAATGATTCAGTTGGCAAAATGTGTCAATATTTTAGATTTCCACCTTTTCAAGTAGCAACAGGCTAATATGGGCTGAATGGTCTTCTCTTATCTCTTTGTAAGAGGTCCATAGGGACAGAATTGCTTCGGCCTGTTGCTGAGCAGCAATCTCAATGCTCTGTCGCAAAGTTATGAAAGGATTTGATAACAGGGCACTTAAAACCAGGAGGAGCCTCACACTGGTCAATAAGTATTATACTTTGGGTTAAGGTATCTAGAAACTTGCCCACCTGACTTTTTTTTTATGCAGCCTATCTGTTATTTTATAACTGCCTCCTTTCATAAACAGAGTGGAACCATATAGACCACTGCAGTGCCTTTTAATACTCTCATATACAAGTTTTAAAAAAGATTCAAAAGATTTAAAGATTTTTGGTCCATCCCTCAGCAACCCTCATCCATTCCTTCCAAACCCGGTAAATGTTCCCTTTCATAGTGATATGAAAAGTGATGTGTGGAACTGGTTAACTGAGCCTGTTTGTTTAGTCATGATTTGGAGATGCCGGTGTTGGCCTGGGGTGTACAAAATTAAAAATCACACAACACCAGGTTTTCATCCAACAGGTTTAATTGGAAGCACACGAGCTTTCAGAGCGCCGCTCCTTCATCAGGTGATTGTGGAGGACACATTTCTAAGGCACAGAATTTATCGCAAAAATTTACAGTGTGATGTAACTGAAATTATACATTGTAAAATTCCTTGATTGTTTGTTGAGTCTTTCATCTGTTCGAATATCATGATAGTTTCATTTCTTTTATGTCTAAATTGCATAACTTTTTTCTTTTAAAGTTGCATTCTCAGGTTAGCAGTAACAACGAGTGTTAGTTCGACAATATTTTGAAGGTGTTAGCCCCTGTGTTCTCTGTCTATACCATAATGTTTAGATTGATTCTAATCTGAAAAGTGAGATAACAGAGTTTTACATGAATTAAAGCAGTTTTTGAGCTCAGAGTTCTACACGAATGCATGCAGTTTTTGAGCAAAGTACAATGTAACTCTGCAAGTACGAATTCACCCCACAAAACATATGTGTGCATGTGGGTCTTTGTCTGTTTGTGTGTGTGTGTTTCTCTTAGTTGGGGGTGGTGGGTGTGAGATTGAGTGTATATGTACATGTAGTGATGTAGAGTGTCTTAAGTCTGTGAGGGGGTACATGTGTGAGTGTGGGAGTGTGTGTGTGTCTGGGGTGGGGGGCTTGAGTATCAGTGAGAGAGAGTGTATGCATGAGTGTAGAGTGGTCTAAGTCTCTAAGTCTCTGAGCAGATGCCTGTGTGAGTGTGGGTGTCTGTAAGCGTGTGTATGTGTGTCTGTGTACGTGTCTGTGTACATATGTGTCCGTACGTATGTGTGTGTATAGGAGTGCCTCTGTGTGTGTGTGTGTGTGTGTGTGTGTAGTGCAATGGTGGTCACCTGCAATGTGACATGCACCCAAGGCCCCAGTTGAGGCCCTCCCTATGGGAACTGATATTTGTCATCAGCTTCTGCTCGGCCACTTTTCGCTGCTGCCTATCCTGAAATCTGCCTTGAAGGATGGCCACCAGAATATCCTGGACCACTTAAGTGTTCCCCAACTGGGAAGGAACCCTCCTGTCTGTTGATTGTTTTGCAGTGCCCATTCATCTGTTGTCGTAGCCTTTGCTAATTTTCCCAGTGTTTGTTCAGTGACTGTGCTTAATGCCAATCTCCATGGATTCTCATTATCCCAGTGGAAGGTTTCCATCTTTTAATGATAAATGGGCGCCGTTCAATGTGGTATCCCATAACATGAGTGGGAGCATCACCGACAGCACTAACAGGGAACAGCAGACCCAGAGAGAGGGGGAGGAGAGATCAGAATCTGAGAACATGAGACTGGAATGTTCCAAAAATGTATCAGAATCTGGAAACATTAGACTGGCATGTTCCAACAATAGACAGGAGTTTATACATTTATGTTTGGCGTCTTTCTGCATTTTATTGGTTGTCATTATCATGGCGGATCTATTATGCTCTTCTCATTATTCAATATTTTTATTATCCTTTCCTGGCTATCGTTGGTGTTCCTGGTAAGTGTCAACGTCCAGATTTTTTTGTTCTAAAAGCCGATTATGACTGTATTACTGTTCTTTTATATCGTCTACAATTCTTGCCACTATTATTTTACTGTTGAAACTCTCGTTCCAGATATTTACTCTTCAGACCACTACGAACTACATCAATGCATGTGTTCAATGACTGTCTCCCTCTCTGAGCTGGCAGTGTTACTCACTATGTTGACCTACTCAGTGCCAGCGGAGACCTACAATTTACTGTATCATTTCCTTTGTTATTTAAATATTAAGAGCAGGGAGGTTACTCTCTACTGTTCTGGTTACAAACTCCACTTCCTGCCACTGTTTCCATCCCATCCCTGGCCAATATCTGCGACTGAAGCAGAAAAGTCACAACTGTAGGAGATCCCTTTGACCATGAGCTGATTCATGACACCATATCCTGACCATTTCTAACTTGTAATGCTCACCACCCCAGAATATATCTCACTGGTTTAGTCCATCTGCTGTTTGAACCTTGAGCTATGAAATACCGTCTTAACAAAGCCAATAATCTGCTGACGCTCCTGGCTTCAAACCTGTCGAAGCAAATCTGATTCGAACTCACACCAAACTCCCATCCATCTCTCATTCATGTGCACGCTGATGTATATTGCTATTGTGTCTGACAATGACTTTATTTTAACATTCTCAAACACTTTATCTCATCTGTCCATTAAACTTCTCTCGTTCTCTCTCTGTTGATTAACAAAATGTCTGCCAGTTGTTTGTATTTAAAATAGTTTCCTCCATGGGCGTTCCTTCTCAAACAATGAGTTTCACATTCAACCACGCCAATCCCGCACACACACACTCTCTCTCAGTCTCTGAGGAACACACACACAGTAAACCTTCTCATTGTAGACATTGCAGTAATTTGATGCGAGTATAGTTACCATATGATAGCAAAGTTTGCAATACTCTTTATGCTGGGCAGATAGTGCAGTTTACTGAGCAACACACTAGCATGCTCTGCACAGCTCTCCATGCTGGGCTGTCAACTTATCCCAGTTTATGTTGTTTGTGGTGTTCTGTGAAGCAGATTCAGAATTTGATGTAACAAACCATTCCAGCTGATCTGACAATGCCTTTATTCAATGTTCTCATTCTTTTAAGTTTACTCTCGAAGATTCTCACTTCTCCATTTAGTCCCACTGCCCTGTATTTTTACCCATATTTCCACAACATATTTTCAGTTAATTAACTGTCTCTTTCTGTCTTTAATGTGAATCTTTCTGTCCATCTGTTTCTTTCCCTGATCTTTGTTTATGGCTCTCTCGAGTATCGAGTGCTGGCATTATGTAGCTTAGAAACAGTGAAATGGTATGTGTCAGGCTGTTTTTCACTTCCTAGTATGTCCCATGTGATGGTCCACGGACAGGGGTGTTTCAGAGGTTATGAGACACAGCCTTATAACTTGGTCTGTACCTGTATTTGTCCCTCTCAGGTGATCTTCCGATCGAGGAAGCCCCTCAAATAAAGGGCCAGGGATCTAAAGTGTGTGACAATGCTGTCACTTTTTAAAAAAGATTATTTTCTCCTTTCTTTAAATAAGAGGTCTTAAAGGCCAAACTGCCGACTGAAAACGGCTCAAGTAAATGATTTACGACACTTTTAGGGTTTATAATAAATCGCAGTAACAACGGCTTAGTAACTTATCCCCAACAGTTACACTCTCTGAAACCTGACTTGATGCTGTTTCCTCCTGAATTGGAGAACTGTATGCAAGATTGTATGTCTGAATGTTCCATTTTTCCAAGGGATGTGTTTATGGGATGTTGGTATATTGGAACAGTTCATTTGTAGAATGTACTGTATCCATTATTCGGTTATGGTTTCCAATAATTAAATAATACTAAATTCCTCTTCATTTTGTATGGATTTTCATTAGAGTCTTTAAGTATGTTGTGTTTTGCTTAATGGTGAGTGGTTTGACTTGTAGCATTATATCTGGAACTTCCACTTCACATCTACCTTTAAAATAAGGAAAGATTGGAATCCAAGCTACCTCCTTAAAATAGTTTGAGTCAGTCTAGTTGGTCTATCGCAAACTGAGGTCTCTTGTCTGGTTCTAAATCGATAATACCAAATTGGGTTTAGAATTACAATCCCTACAGTGTGCAAACAAGCCATCCGACCCAACAAATCCACACCGACCCTCCGAGAAGTAACCTACCCAGACCCATTCCTCTACACTATTATTACACATTTACCTCAACTAAGGCACCTAACCCACACATCCCTGAAAACTTTGAACAACTAACCATGACCAATTCACCTGACATGCACATCTTTGGATTGTGGGAGGAAACCAGAGCATCCAGAATAAGCTCATGCAGACACTGGTGAGTATACACCAAGAAACTATTGGGTTCAAAGTTCGCGTATGGTAGTTGTTCGTCTCTTTGGTTCCCGTTGTTGAATTCGGTTGGTTTAAACAGTGTTTATTTATAAAGATTCTTTCAGTCACTGAGAGTTCTTTGGGTGTGGAAGAAATGAAGTTGGGGGTTTTACAAAAGGTAATGAAGGCAAAGCCGTAGGAATTGGCAGACAAGCTGGTGTTGGGGCTGTGTTCGTCTGTGAGAAAATGAGAGATAATTACAGCCCTAGCTTGGCAATTACATTTGGTGGAAGCACCACCAGACTCTTTGGAAATGGCTAGAATTCTATTTCAAATGAGGCGCCTTGAACATGAGAAGGAATTGGAACAGTTTGAATTATGATGAAAAGTAGAAATAAAAGAAAAGGAAATGAAGAAGAAAAAGAGAGAAGAAAAGCAGAGAGTTTCAACTTCAAAAGTTACTAATTAGAGAGGAAAGTTGACATAGAAGGTCGAGATGAAAGTGGATGGTAGGCTGGATAAGGACGATAGTGAGGATGAGCAACCCCATAGTAGCCAAAGGCTTGATGGGAATCTGTTTAAATAAACCCAGGCATTATCTAAATTTGATGAGAAGAATGGGGGAGCCTTTTTAATGTCATTTGAGAAAGTGGCTAAACAAATGCAGTGCCCAGTGACCATGTGGATTTAGTTGATTCAAACAAAGCTGATAGGTATTTGTATCCCTATCGGAGGAGGTGAAGAAAGCCATCTGAAGTGCATATGAGCTTGTGCCAGAAGCCAACAGTGTTTCAGTAATCTTAAATAGTGTCCCTGGTTAAACGCACATTGAGTTTGAAAGAATCTAACAAAGTAATTTTGAAAAGTGGTGAAGGGTATTAAAAACAGAACAAAACTATAGCACTATTCGAGAGATTCTTGTTTTGGAGAAGTTCAACAATTCACTTCCTGCAGTCGTGAGAACTCGTGTGGAAGAGCAGAGAGTTAAAATGGCAAGATTCGAAGCTGAAATGGCTGATGATAATGATTTAGTTCAGAAATCAAAGGCTGGTTTCTGTGAGGGATTGAGAAGAATGTGCGAGATCTTCTTAAAACATATCCCTGTGACAGTAAGGTTTACTGGCATAGGCCAGGAGTAGCAGGTAAAGAGGTTAGAGCATTAAGAGGCACAGAAGCATGTAATCCTTTTATGCTGAGTCATGAGGAGACATGTCATTCAGAAGGACGACTGGAGAGATGAGAAGTGCTGCATTACGGAATGTGTGGTTGGAGTGTCTAGTGGAAACATCAAAAGATTTATTCCACAATGGGGAAGGAAGCCTTGAACTTGGTGTTGGTTTTAGAACATTTCAGCATTTCAACTGCCAATAACATACCTGAGACTAATCTTTATCACTGATCATGACCCCTTAAAGTTATTGAAGAAGTTTAGGGTGACGAATACCAGTCTGTTTCGATTGCACTTATTATTGCTGCCATTCAATTTGAAATTATACCGTTGATAGGGCGAGAAACCTAAGATTTGACACGTTGTGGAGACTTGGATGAAGAAAGACAAAGGCATTCTGTGGCAGGAGTAAAATGACTGAAATCGAATCTAGTTGTGAACATTTGTATGCTCAGAGTCAATGTAATATATATGCATTTCAGTCTACTAATAGAGGAAGGTTAGCAGGTCTAAAATTAATCCATTTTTGCATATTGATGGATCATTTTATTAAAGGTGAGTTGTGAGTTTACTATCACTGTAAAGAGATTATGTTCTCTTAGGTTGTTTTTGAAGGGAGGTTATAAAGGCAGAGGTGCAGAACTGCTGTCTGAACACAGTTTAAGTAAATAACTGAGGCGGCCTTTAGATTTTATTAAATGGTGGTAACAATCGAAGGGTCGTTGCCAGCTCTCCCAGACCAGGTTTTCTCGTTTTGTTTTTATCTGCAGCATTCAGAAGCGGTTGGAGATCCTCGAAGGATTGGAAGTATCAATACATGATCCCCAGCTGCTTTTCTCTCTGAGATCTCTGTTCATGTTGTTTCCTCCTGGATCAGAAAATTGCATGTAACAATCTGTATTTGAATATATCTTTATGCCAAGCAGTGTATACCAAGAAGGTACAGTATCTGTTGTTTGTGTAAGTGTTCCAACATATAAGCTATCCCAAAATGTTCTTTTCTTCGATTGGATTTTAAACAAAGCATTTGAATAGATTATATTTTGCTTAATGTCGAGAGGTTTGGCCAGTCACAACATATCTGGAACGCACACTTCACATCTATGTTTAAAATAAGAATAGGTTTGGGTCTAAGCGGCCTTCTTAAAACATTTTGCTGGGATCTGGTCTGGTCCACAAGACTTGTAGCTGAGGGGTTTCTGACTGACTCCTGTAATTGAAAAGTTAGTGGAGGGGCTGGGGATGGTTTGCTGGAAGTTGTGCTGTGAGCTACCTCAGACAATCAGGGAGATCTGAGGATTTGGTGACCCAACTCTGGATGGAGTATGGGGACTGTAGTTACAACATCTGAGCCTACAACATGAACAACAAATGGAGCAGAGGCTGCAGAGAGGGGAAACTCTGAAACCATGGAGTGAGTGTGTGTGGGGAAAAGGATCTGCTGTATCCAACCCAAGTATTCCATGAACAGCTTCCCAAGCTCCACTTAACCCAGGAGCAGATAGTGAGGGGACCCTGACTGAACAAGGAGCTAGTCACAGAGCGGTGTCACCTCCTTCAACACGTCCTGCAGCATCAGACCAGGGAGCGGGTAGTGCTGCCAGTGGCTGTGAGGGTCACTGTTTCATTCAGCTTCTATGATCCAGAACTTTCCAGGCAGGACTGCGTGACATATCCATCATTTCCCAGTATCTCAACATTGATGTCACCATTCGGTGATGGAGGGTACATATGGTGGATGTGGAAAATACATTGTTTCTCCCACAGCACGGAGCTGCCGGGTGTATTCAGTATAATGGTATTCCCGATGGTGTGCATGGCATCTGCAGAATGCCCATGTCAATGGGGAGATGTAGAGGAACTGAAGGAGCTCTCTCTCTCTCTCTATTAATGTTAAAGTATACCCATGCACAGTACTTCATGTTGGTGAATACCCACTGTCCTGACAGCAGTCATGGTCTCTTCATTCAGAAGCAGTCACCCATTCCCATCGTCACTGGGTCTCCACGTAGAAAGAAATGAATACATCTTGGATAAAGGCCGTCCCCTTGATGCACGTTTCAAAACACCATCCCCACCACTAATCAACTACATTAAATTATTCCATGTGTACGGAGAGCAATTGGGTGACTTGGAGTGTGTGGGAGCAGACGATCAGGAGCAAAACCTCCGATGTCTGAACGGGTCTGAGTGAACTCCGCCCCCCGCCCCCACCCAGTACACAGTATCAATAAGTCCTAAAATCCTTTTCCATTTCAGTAACATATTGCTGGAAATGAAATGACAGGTTATATCATGTTAAAATCCACCTGCCAAACTATTATCTATTGCCTTTACCTCTCTGAATCTATTTGCAGACTCTCCACCCTCTCTTGATAATTTAATCTCTTGCTTACCACAGCGACATCACCAAACTCAGCATCTGTATATCTGTTCCATCCTCCTGATCATTAATATAGACTGTAAATAGTTGAGAACCAAGTACTGGTTACTCTGTGACCCGACTGGTTACGTTCTGTCTAACTGATTGAGACTGATTTATCCTGAGTGCCTGCTCCTTTATGATACCCTCTCCTTCCCCATTCCTATGCAACACAGTCGAAGGGTTGAAAAAGAACAAGGAGCATCTGTGAGGAATCCAACCCCTCGATGAGGTTGATGTCAACGTGGCCTCTGTTCCACTTTCCTGCCATCTTTCCATTCCAAACTCTAGTCTCTTGTAGATTGTGCCACATGAAAAAATATCCACTCCACATCTACACTTTCAATTACTTTTAGCATTTTACAGACCTCAATGAGATCTTCTTTCATTCCTATAAACTCGAGAGTATAGGCCTAAACTGCTCAATTTCTCTTCATTAGACAAACACTTCAAATATGGAATCAATCTGATGAAGCTCTTCTGAATTGCCTCCAATGGAAATATCTCATTCTGCAGGACACTCAAACTGTACTCCAGTTGCAGCCTCACTCATGCCTTGCATAGCTACACCAACACTCCCTACCTTTGTACTCTATCCTTTTATAAATAAACACTGAAATTATGCTTGCATTTCTCATTACTTGCAGTACCTGCAGGCAGGTTTTCTGTGATATGCAAGCAGACACCCAGGTCCCTCTGAACCTAAACACTTTGAACTTTCTCTCCACTTAGATAATAATTTGTCTTTCTATTATACTGGCCAACTTGAATAGCCCCATATTTATTCACTTTAATTTTCCTTGCTAAATGTTGGCCCATTCACCCAACCTATCCATATAGCTTTTAAAACTCTTGCATTATCATTCCGAAGTAATTTCCCACAAATGCTAGTGTCATCAGAAAATGTGGCATCGTATTTTCTATCCCATCAACCGAGTATAGTAATACCATCGATCGCAAATGGTTGAGGCATGAGTAACGAAATCAATGGCACACCACAAATTGCATTTGCCAAAAGAAAATGACACATTTATTCCATCTGACTCCATTTTCTTGATTAACCAATCCTCCATCTGCGCCAATAAATCACTCCTAAACCCATGTTGTCTGATCTTACCATTTACTCTTTGGAGAAGCGACATATCCGATGCCTTCAGGAAGACCAGATATGTTCCATCTCCAGGATTCCCACGCTCCACTTTGTTTGTGACATCTTCAAATAACTCAAGCAAACAATTCAAACACGATTTAGCCTTCGTAAAACCATGTTGACTCTGATGGATTGTGGTTTAACTTTGCAAATGTCCTGAACAATGGAATCTAACAATTAGCCTTAAATTACAATAGTTTATTGTTACACTTTAGTCCTGAATGTATACCATTATTATAAGTTCTTCTCTTTCGAAAACCTTCACGTTTTCTTTGAATTCCTGTTTAATGGGCACACGTTTTTAAGAGATCTGCTCCAATTGCTGTGCAAGGCGTATGTGTGGCTGAATGGGCTCATCATCCTGCTGGTGTACAAACTCGATGGGCTGACGTCTTTCTGGTGTTCCCATGTTGTCATCTAGAAGGCCAGAATGACCTCCTCCTATTGATGCTATAGAGGATTGGGAGATTATGGAATCTTCCTGTTGCTGTGTAACATTTTGAGGAGCTGATGGGTGTTCTCATACTTCTCCTTAACAGGTGGATATACTGAACGGTCTCCTCATGTATCCCAGAGATGGGAACGAGGGAGTGATTGGCCTTCTCTTGTTCCCATACAACAGACACGTGTCGAAATTACCTTTTCATTTCTCATGAAAGAAGTCTCAGATAGTTTTTATCCTTATCCAATTCCCTTGCAATAGGCTCGGTGGGTCTGAATGGCCTCCTGTTATCCCAGTGTAACAAATCTCCAGTCACTGTGTGACCTCTTCCAGTTCCTATGTTACAGACTTGAGGAGGTTGAATGGACTGATCCTGTTGCTGTTTAACAGGATACTGGTGCAGCATGGCCTACTGTTACAGGGTCGAATGGCTGATTGGCCTCCTTCTGTAAATGTATATCAGGCTCCAAGGGACTGAATAGCCTCATCCTGCTTTGATGTAACAGGTTCGAAGGTTTGAATATTCTCCTGTTGTTCCTGTGTAACAGGCTGGAGAACAGAAAGGATTCCTCCACTATCTGTGTAATTCGCTTCACTTGTTGACTCCTTCTGTCATCTATGTTCAAGTCAGATCATCTTTAATTTTTGTCAACTCCAATGGCTACTGGGTCTACCTGATCATCCTTTTGTTACAAGCTAGCACCTTCATTGCAGGAATCAGTTGAGGGAACCACCTCGAGCTGTTTCCAATATAACAAAATATTTTATTGATTGAAGAGATTAAATCTGTACACACTACTCCAGATGTGATCTCACTAAGACCCTGTACAGAAGCAGCAACACTTTACCAGCCTGCTGTAAGGTTCCCACCCAGGTTAGAGCTATCTCAGCTCTCTGGGGAAATACAGAGCATTGTTGGAAGGTCATTGTCCTTCTCTACTCCATCAGCATCACAGGAGACCTGGAGAAATTAAATAGACAATAGACAATAGATGCAGGAGTAGGCCATTCAGCCCTTCGAGCCTGCACCGCCATTCAATATGATCATGGCTGATCATTCCCAATCAGTATCCTGTTCCAGCCTTACCTCCATAGCCCTTGACTCCACTATCTTTAAGAGCTCTATCCAATTCTTTCTTAAATGAATTCAGAGACTGGGCCTCCACTGCCCTCTGGGGCAGAGCATTCCACACAGCCACCACTCTCTGGGTGAAGTAGTTTCTCCTCATCTCTGTCCTAAATGGTCTACCCCGTATTTTTATGTTGTGTCCTCTGGTTCGGCACTCCCCCATCAGCGGAAATATGTTTCCTCCTGCCAGAGTGTCCAGTCATTTCATAATCCTATACGTTTCAATCGTATCCCCTCTCAGTCTTCTAAACTCAAGGGTATACAATCCCAGTCGCTTCAGTCTTTCTGTGTAAGGCAATCCTGCCATTCCAGGAATTGACCTCGTGAACCTACGCTGCACTCCCTCAATAGCCAGAATGTCTTTCCTCAAATGTGGAGACCAGAACTGTACACAGTACTCCAGGTGTGGTCTCACCAGGGCCCTGTACATCTGCAGAAGCTCCTCTTTGCTTCTATACTCAATTCCTCTTGTTATGAAGGCCAGCATGCTATTAGTCTTCTTCACGACCTGCTGTACCTGCATGCTTGCCTTCATTGACTGGTGGACAAGAACACCCAGATCTCTCTGAACAGCCCCTTTACCTAATTTGATACCATTGAGGTAGTAATCTGCCTTCCTGTTCTTGCCACCAAAGTGGATAACCAGACATTTATCCACATTAAACTGCATCTGCCATGCATCTGCCCACTCACCTAACTTGTCCAGGTCACCCTGTAATCTTCTAACATCCTCATCACATTTCACCCTACCACCCAGCTTTGTATCATCAGCAAATTTGCTAATGTTATTGCTGATACCATCTTCTATATCATTTACATATATTGTAAAAAGCTGCGGTCCCAGCACGGATCCCTGCGGTACCCCACTGGTCACTGCCTGCCATTCTGAAATGGAGCCGTTAATCACTACCCTTTGTTTCCTATTAGCCAACCAATTCTCTATCCAATCTAGTACTTTGCCGCCAATACCGTGCGCCCTAATTTTACTTACTAACCTCTTGTGTGGGACTTTATCAAAAGCTTTCTGAAAGTCCAAGTACACTACATCCACTGGATCTCCCTCGTCCATCTTCCAAGTTACATCCTCAAAAAATTCAAGAAGATTAGTCAAGCATGATTTCCCCTTCATAAATCCATGCTGACTCTGTCCTATCCTGTTACTATTATCCAGATGTGCCGTAATTTCATCCTTTATAATAGACTCCAGCATCTTTCCCACCACTGAGGTCAGACTAACTGGTCTATAATTTCCTGCTTTCTCCCGCCCACCCTTCTTAAAAAGTGACAGAACATTAGCCGCCCTCCAATCCTCAGGAACCGACCCTGATTCTATTGAACTCTGGAAAATAATCACCAGCGCATCCACGATTTCCCGAGCCATCTCCTTCAGTACCCTGGGATGCAGGCCATCAGGTCCCGGAGACTTATCAACCTTCAGACCTAACAGTCTCTCCAACACCAAATCCTGGCAAATATAAATTCCCTTAAGTTTAGGTCCTTCAGCCACTGTTACCTCAGGGAGATTGCTTGTGTCTTCCCCAGTGAACACAGATCTGAAGTACCCATTTAATTCCTCTGCCATTTCTTTGTTCCCAGTAATATATTCCCCTGTTTCTGTCTTCAAGGGCCCAATTTTTGTCCTAACCATTTTTTTTGCCTTGGACATACCTAAAAAAGCTTTTACTATCCCCTTTTATAGTCTTGGCCAGTTTACCTTCGTACCTCATTTTTTCTCCGCGTATTTCCTTCTTACTAATCCTCTGTTGTTCTTTAAAAGCTTCCCAGTCCTCAGTTTTCCCACTTATCTTCGCTAAGTTATACTTTTTCTCTTTTAACTTTATTTGTTTCTTTACTTCCCTCGTCAGCCACGGCCACCCATGTCTCCTCCTGGGATCTTTCTTCCTTTTAGGAATGAACTGATCCTGCAACTTCTGCATTAGACACAGAAATATCCGCCATTGTTCCTCCATGGTCTTCCCTGTTAAGGTATTGCACCATTGAACTTTGGCCAGTTGCTCCCTCATAGCTCCATATTTCCCTTTATTCAACTGAAATATTGTCACTTCCGATTGTACCCACTCCCTCTCAAATTGCAGATTGAAGCTTATTGTATTATGGTCACTACTTCCCAATGGCTCCTTCACTTCGAGGTCACTGACCAATTCTGGTTCGTTACACAATACCAGATCCCGAATCGCCTTATCTGTGGTCGGCTCCAGCACCAGCTGCTCTAAAAATCCATCTCTGAGGCACTCCACAAAGTCTCTTTCTTGAGGCCCGATACCATCCTGATTCTCCCAGTCTACCTGCATGTTAAAATCCCCCATAACAACTGTAGTAACATCTTTGCGACAAGTTTGAGAAGATCATAAATGATGTGGCGAGATGATCTCTGCCATTAATCTCCCCAGAGCCCATGTCGCAAAAACAGCAAGGAGGAGAAAATGTTGATAGGAGTTATATATCAAAGTGAAAGCTGCAATACAAATGCTGGACATGTTATAAAACAGGAAATGAGATATACACATTTGTGGGTACTGCAGTAATAATGTACTGTTTACATGATATCTAAACTGTGTTAACCCAATTGAATGCTAATGCTGGGAAAATGGATCTCATGACCACGTGTGAGATGGTTTACATGAATATTATGTCGAGCACTGAGCTGGAGATCAGGTTATTTAGGAATTTGTGTTGAGTGATCAGAAGAGCTAATTGAAAATTTTGCTGTCAAGGACCTTTTGGGAACAGTGACCACAATGTATTGGTTTTCTTTTATGCTGTTTAAGTACACGATAGTTTTTGTTTTATTTGAAGTAAACGTTATAAATCTGAGTCAGGCAAGCCATGAAGGTGTGAGGAGAAAGTGGGGCCTACAGATGCTGGAGATCAGAGTCGAAGAGTGTGGTGCTGGAAAAGCACAGTCAGGCAGCATACTAAGAGCTGATAAATCGATATTTCAGGCATAATCCCTTCATCAGGAATGAAGCTTATGGGCCAAGGAGGCTGAGGGAAAAATGAGAAGGGGGTGAGGCAGGGGGGAGGTAGTTGGGATTGCAGTAGGTAGATGAAGGTGGGGTTGAAAGAGTTAGGTGATGAAGGGAGACAGAACGCCTCATCCACTGCATCCATTAAACCCAATGTAGTCTTCTTTACATTGGCGAGGCAGGAAGTCAGCTTGTGGATCATTTCAGAGAACATCTCTGGGACAGCCATATTGAACAACTCCATCGCCTTGTGGCTGAGCACTTTAACTCCTCTTCCCACTCTGCCAAGGACATGAGGGTCCTAGAACTGCTCCATCGCCAAACCCAAGCCAGCAGAATCCTGGAGGAAGAAAGCCTCCTCATCTACCTCGGGACCCTCCAACCACAGGGGATCATAGTGGATTTCCCCATTTCCCCATTTCCCCTAATCCCAATTTATCCCACTCCAACCTTCCAAGTCAGCACCGCCCTTTTGAATGTTTCTATGTGTCCACCATCCTTTCTATCAATCTGGGCCACCCTCCTCTCCGGCTATCACTTTCAACTCCACCTTCATCTACCTATTAGATGAAAGGAGGCAGCTTAGAAAAATGCCAAGTGTTGCAGTAAGCCAGTGGATTTAGAGAAATGTAGGACCCAGCAAAGGATGACGATGAAACTGAGAAGAAAATCAGAAAGAGAAAAAGCATGCAAACGAAAGAAAAAAATGAAGACAGCTAAAAAAAAGTCTATCAATGTATGAAAAAAATAAAAACAAGGCCAAATGTGGAACAGTTGGTGTGCGTTCATGATAATTTATTGCTGAGAACAGAGAAATTGCAGGGAAAAGAAACAGTTTCTTTGTGTCTATCTTCATGGAAGAATGTCCAGAAATTCTTCCAGAAATACCAAGTGACCATGTGAATTGTGTAAGTAAAGTCTAAGACCATTCTTATCAGTGTTGGGGTCAGCTTTGAAAAGAAAGCTGGATTGAGTATTTATAAATCTGACAGACTAGATGTACTTCATACAAGATTTTCAGAGGAAACAGCAATAGATGTGTTGATCGCATCGCGGATTTTCTTTTTATTTTCCAACACATTCCCGAAAGGCATTTAGCCAATCTGGATAAGGCAAAGATTATAAATATTATCCAACAGTTTAAGAAGAGATGAAGATGGAGAGTGGTGAACTACAGACCAGTTATCTTGTCATCCGCAGTCGGGTGTCTGTTGGACTCGATTACAAAGAACATGCTACTAGATATATAGAAGGTAATAACATAATTGGGGAGTGTGAGAATGTACCGATGAAAGGAAAACCAGAAGTGGCAAACATTTTTTTGGAATGGTTTGAAGAAGATTCTTGTGGACATAGGCAATGAAGAACCAATGGATAACGTATAGTTGGATATTCATGAGATCTTTAAAAAAAAACTCACGCCGTAAGCTCATAAGAAAAGTTGAAGCGAGAGGTATTAGGAAGAACATATGCAAATAGGAAAGTAAAAATTGGGTTTACATTCATGTGAATGTAATTGAAATATAGAGGATGTCTTGCATCAGTTGTATCGAGTGTTCATGACACTACACTTAGATTTATTTGTATCGTTCGGAGTCCCAATCTAAGAAAGAATATAGTGACTACAGAGGAACTGCAAAGGGTATTATCCAGAGTAATGCCTAAAATGGCAAGATTGTCTGACAGGGAAACTCAGCCTGTGATCTCGAGTGTCAAAACATGAGAGGTGATTGCAGTGAAACTTTGAAACATAGCGGGGACTGAATAACAGAGGGGCAAGTACTCTAGGCGAGATAAGGGAGAATCCCACGATACTCTACATGGACAAGTAGAACAGAATAATCAACAAACTGTCAGTGTCCATTGGAAACCAAAGGGGCAATCTGTGTGTCAAGCTGGAGAACATTGATGGATTGTTACATGACACCTTCACATCTATTTTACTTGGGAGAAGGAGGACGCAGGTACAGAATTCAAGAATATGGACTGGAAAATTCTTGAACAGATTGATGTAAAATATGAGCAGGGATTTGAGGTTTTGTTCTGTATAAATTTAGTTCAATCTCCATGTCTGAAAGTGTTGTATCTTAGTCGGCTGTTGGGGTCAAGGGAGAAAAGACTCTGACTGATAATTTTAATTATAATCTGACGATAGGGGAGGTGCCAGAGAACTGGAGAACAGCTAATACGATTCCACTTCACAGTAAGAGTGGGAGAGATAGACCAGGGAAATATAGACGAGCGAGTATTAGATCACTATTAAGGAAACTACAGGAGAAAATAGGGAAGGAGAAAATTGAACCCCAATCAGAGTCACAAGGTTATTTCAGGGATAATCATCATGACTTTATCAGAAGGAAGTCAAAAGTAATGGGTTTGATTGCATTGGTTTGAGCAGGCTGTTTTGTTTTGTAGGAAGGCCTTTGAGAAGATTTCCACCTGGGAAACTGAAAAATAAAGTTAAACCTCACAATATGAAGCATAACTTGACAAGTAACAAAGAAAATTGTCTAAGTGGAAGGACGCAGAGGGTGGTGGGAGAAGGCTGTTTGTGTGCCTGGAGACCAGTGTCCCCTGGTGTACCACAGGGATCAGTGCTGTTTACCTTATTTTATTCATAAAAAAACGTGAATATGGAGGGGGCTAGGTGGAGAGTGGGGGAGGTGTGATAAGTAAGTGTATGTTTGACATTAAAATTAGCTGGGTGGTTAGCAGTGAGGAGGAAGGCATTAAGTTACTGGAAGATGCAGATGATTGGTCAGATGGGCAGATCAATGGCAGATAGATTTTAACCCTGATAAATATGAGGTGATGCACTTTGGAAGAAGGAACCAGACAGGGGAGGACTTAATGATTGGCAGCACACTAGGAAGCTCAGATTGTGCTTCTCCACACATCCCTGAATGTGACTGGACAGGTTAATGGACTAGTTAAGAATTGGACCTTGGGTGATGTGTTTCCTAATCAGGGTGTAGATTATAAGAGCTATACAGGGCTTTGGTTCGGCCAAAATGGAGTACTGTATGTGGTTCTGGGAGCCACATTCCAGGAAGGATGTGATTGTACTGGAGAGGGTGCAATGTGATTCACCAGGATGTTACCTGGGATGGAATATATCAGCTATGGAGAGAGGCTCGATAGCTCGGGTTGTTTACTTTGGAGCAGAGAAGGCTGAGGGGTCCGTGATTCAGAAGGATACGATTATCAGCGACATGGACAGGGTGGATAGACAGCAACTGTTCCTTTTAGTCAGAGGGTCAAGAACAAAGGAGCACACTTTTATAGTGAAGAGTTTGAGGTTCAGAGAGGATTCAAATACTTATTTTTTTCACCAAGTGTGCGTTGGGTTCTGGGATTACTTCCTGAGAGGGGAATTATCACGTGTAAACTCACGATCGTTAAAACGTACTTGGACGAGCTCTTAGAAATATCATAACATTCCTGGCTATGGGCCTGATGTAGGAAAGTGGGACTAATATAGATCGTGCTGTATTTCTGTTGGCACAGAGACTATGCTCCTGTGAGTGTATGGTGTGGAAGGTCAATTATTGAGCAGTTTACGGCAGGAATTGATGAGTTTCTGAAGAGTATATTCACAAGGGTTATAAGAGTGAACTGTAATCACTTGTTAAATTATGTCAATGTGAGAAATATGAGAAAACAAGTGCAGCTTCCTTACAAACTGAAACCAGAGAATGGAGAATGGAGAATAGGGAAATGGCAGAACTATGAAACCATTACTTCAGTTCTGTCTTCACAGAACTTTCTAACAACACTAGGAAAATGAAGTCTGGTGTGGGAAAATGATATAGTACATGGAACATCGAACATTGTAAGTGAATGGTTTAGGAGAAATTATTGGGAGTAAAAATAATGGACATGGACAACTAACATAGATTTATGAAATGGGAATGAAGTTACAGAAACAGACTAGGAGACAAATGATTGAGAAGCAATGGAAGTAAAACATTTGGATTTTCAGAAAAGTTTTGGTGAAGCTCCGAGTCCAGTTTACAAAATCAAATCTGAGTGGATTGGGGCGAATATATGGCCATGTTTCTAGAATGGGACAGATGGCAGGAAACAGTGAATAGAAATAAACAGACTCGTCAAGCAACAGCCTGACAATGTCTGTAAGGTATGATTCTGTGAGATTGGCCATGTCCCAGACTCCCCATCACCTTCCTCGGATATCTCCTGTCTCACCAACACCACAGACAGAGCAGAAGTGGCGGTACAGTGGGATACAGTTGTAAGGGAATTGCTCTGGGAGTCCTCAAAAGTGACTCCGTATCTCACGAAGTCTCATGGCGTTAGTTTACACATGGGAAAGGAAAGCTCCTGCTGATTACCATGTATCAGCCTCTCTCAGCTGATGAGTCAGTACTCCTCCATGCTGATCAACACTTGGAGGAAACACTGAGGGTGGCAAGGGCACAAAATGTACTCTGAGTCGGGGATTTAACTGTCCACCACTAAGAGTAGCTCAGCTGCAGCATTACTGATTGAGCTGGTCGGGTCCGAAAGGATATAAAGGCTCGGCTGGGTCTCCGGCAGGTCATGAAGGAACCAACAAGAGGAAAAGACATACTTGACCACATCCTTACTAATCTGCCAGGTGCAGAAATATCTGCCCATGTCAGTATCGGTAAGAGTGACCACTGCATAGTCACTGTGAAGACAAAGTCCTACCTTCACAATGAGAGTAACATCTATCATTTTGAGTGGTACTATTACTGCGCTCAATAAGACCAACTTCAAACACATCTCGCAGCTGAAGTCTGGGTTTCCATAAGGTGCTGTGTGTCAGCAATAGCAGTGGAATTGTACTCCCGCACAACCTCATGCCCTGGCATATCCTCCTCACAGCAATTACCATCAAGCCAGAGGATCAACCTTGGTTCAATGGAGTGTGCAGGAGGGCAGGAGCAGCACCAGCCATACCTGACAATGAGGTGTTAGCCTGCTGAATCCACCAAACAGGACTATGTGTGCGCCAAACAGCATTAGCAGTAAGTGATAGACAGAGATTAGTGATCCCACAAGCAACGGTTCAGATCTAAGCTCTGCAGTCCATTTACTTCTAGTTGAGAATAGTTATGGACAATTAAACAAGTCATTGGAGGAGGAGATTCCACAAGTAAACCCATCCTTAATGATGGAATAGCCCAGCCCTTCAGTGCAAAAGGTAAGGTTGATGCATTCGTTCGTCAAAAGGACATCTTCAGTCAAAAGTGCTGAGTGGATGAAATATCTCAGCGTCCTACAGTGATCCTCAGCAATTCAGTCACCAGTCCTCAGCCAATTCGATTCAGTCCACGCAATATTCAGAAACAGTTGGAGGCACTGGATACTCCAAAGGGGACACATGGTGACAACATTCTGGCAATTGTACTGAAAACGTGTACTGCTGAACTTGTCACTGACCTAGCTAAACTGTTCCAGTATCTTTACAACAACATGGAAAACTACCCAAGTATCCCCTAGACATAAAAAGCAGAACAAATCAAATCCGGCCAATTACCACCCCATTAGTCTACTTTCGATCATCAGTAAAGTGATAGGAGGTGTCAGTGCTTTCAAGCAGCACCTGCTCAGCAATGTCCTGGTCAATGACGCCCAGTTAGGTCTCCACCAGGGCCACTCAGCTCCTGACCTCATTACCTTGGTTCAAACATGAACACAAGAGCTGAATTCCAGTGGTGGGGTGGGAGTGACAGCCCTTTAAAACAAGGCTGCCTTTGACCAAGTGTGACACCAAGGGGTGTTAGTAAAACAGGAACCAATGGATATCAGGGGCAAACTCCCTGCTGGTTAGAATCATACCTTACCAGTAGGAAGATGGTCATGGTTGATAAAGGCCAGTCAACTCATCTCCAGTTTAAATCTGTAGGAGTCCCTCGGGCAGTGGCCTAGGCCCAAACATCTTCAGGGCTGCTTCATCAATGACCTTCCCTCTATTAGAAGGTCAGAAGTGGGGATGGTCGCCAATGATTGCACCATGTTCAGCAACATTTGTGGCTCCTCAGATACTGAAGCAGTCCATGTCCAAATGTGACAAGATTTGGCCAGTATCCATTCTGACATGTGGCAAGTAATATTGATGCCATACAAATGCCAGACCGTGACCATCACCACTAATATGCAATCTAACACTGCCCCTTGACATTCAATGGTGTTACCATCACTGAATCCACAGTGGACTGCAGAGGTTCAACAAGGCAGCTCACCACCACCTTCTCAAGGGCAACCAGGGACAGGTAATAATTGCTGGCCCAACCAGTCACATCCAGATTCACGAAATAAATATTATTTTTAAAAAGAAACAGAGGAAGGTTGCTGAGATATCACAGAGATCGGTGCTCGGGCCCCAGCTGTTCACAATACCCATTAAACATTTGGTTGTGTGAATCAAATACAATATATCCCAACCTTCTGACAGAACTAAAGGATGTTGGATTGCGAGTGGGTGAGGACGTTGTAAAAAAGCTTCAAGGTGACTAAGACAAGTGGAGTGAATGGGCAAATACGTGGCAGATGGAGAGCAAGGTGTGTAGAGGTGATGGTGTGTCCTTTGATTTGAAGCTTATCGTTTGAAACAGGATTGTTTGAAGCATGTTGATCTACATAGGGACAAATGCTCCTTTTTGTTGTCTCCTTCTACGCAGCCCTCCGAGGTCCCTGCAGCACAGTGAGGTCTGAACCCAGAAGGCAATACTGGGAATGGCATTGGCACGCTGCCCAGCGTACATGGTCCCACCAAGTGGGGAGCTGTAACATTGCAAAGGATTTAGATATCCCTGTAGACCAGTCACTAAAAACAATATTGCAGGAGCATAAAGCAGTTAGGAAGGTAAATGGGTTTTGGCCTTCATTTCAGGAGTAAGGGTGTCTTACTGCAGCTGTACAGGGCCTTAGTGAGACCCCATCCCCAACATTGTCCAGTATAGTGTGCAGTTTTGGTCTCTGTACCTAATAAAGGGCAAACCTGACATTGAGAGAGAGCAGTGAAGGATGACCAGACTGATCTCTGGGATGCCGGGCTTGTTGTGGGAGCAGTGTTTGGGGCGACTGAGCCTGTATTCTATGGGCTTTAGGAAAATGAGTGGTGATCTCAGTGAAATATATAAAACTCTGACAGGGTGAGACAGATTGGAAGCAGGGATGATAATTCCCCAGGCTGTGGTGTCTAAAACAAGGGGCCACAGTATTAGATACAGACAGGCTATTGTGCATTGAGATGCCAATAAATGTCTGCCCTCAGAGACTGGTGAACCTGGGGAATACACTCGAACCATGACACTGAATATAAATACGGATTTAGAGACAGTCGAGATATGATGGGAGAGCAGGAGTACGGTGTGGTAATAAAGGGCAAGTCATCATTATATTGCATTGGGTAGCAAACTCGATGGACCAAAGGGACTACTGCACTTGCTAATTTATAGCTTCCCAAGGTTAATCACATTAACGGATATATTCATTTTGTGGGATAAGTGCATTGCGGAGATATTTGAACATGAATGACAATGAGGACGGCTCAATGTGATGTTTGGCCTACTCCATTCCCGATGTTTCTGTGCAGTCTGTGGGAAAGCTCTGTAAATGCTGTCACAAGCTCTCAGATGTTAGGAAGGAGGTCTCAGAAGGGTCAACAGGACTGTGTTCCTGTTCCCTTTTTCCGATACTGAGGCTGGGGCCGGGTGTTCTGTCTGGGTTTATCCTTTAAGACCTCGGAGCAGTTTGATACAATAGAGTGTCTGGCGTGGCCGATTCAGAGATCATTGAAAAGTTTTATCACAAGTATATGTGTCTGCAGTCATAAATAATCATAGATAATCATAGATAACAGCCTCCAGTCTGACAAGTATCCTTCCACTAAACACTCTGCTTCCTACCATCAAGCCAACTGTGTATCCAATTGGCCTGTTCCCCCAGCATTTCACGTGATGTAACCTTCCAGAGCAGCCTGCCATGTGGAACCTTAACAAATGCCTTACTGAAATCCATGGAGACTACGTCTACCGCACTGTCCTCGTCAACCTTCCTCATAACTTCATCAAAGAACTCTAACAAATTTAGGAAGGATGATCTCGCACTCACAAATCTATGCTGACTGCTCCGAATCAAACCCTTTGTAAGTAATGGGTTCAGACAATGGTATGCTGTCCTTCATTGTAAGATGATTCGAGTACATAAGTAAAGCCATCTTCCTGCTGTTGTAGAGCCTTGCTGAGAGAGCATTCGGGGCACTCTCTACAGATTTAATCTCCTTTGTAAGGAATGATCTCCGTACCACAGATAAGGGTGATGGTAACATGAGGATAGAATAAAGAAGCTAAGTGTTTAATCTGTAGAGCTGTGAGAGATGAAAAAATGGTGACGCTGAAACACGAGGAGTGGCAGCGATCACTTACTTCCAAAAGAGACATTGATAGGGAGAGAAATTCCATACTTTACCCAGGATTGATTGGTTTGATTTATTGTCACGTGTACCTCAGTACAGGGAAACACTTTGTTTATGAGCAGTGGAGACAGATCATAGTAAGCATGGCCAGACAGATCATAGGGTGGAAATAGACTTGAACAGAGTAAGGCATACAGGTTACACTGAACAGGACGTGCAGTAGACAAGGTCAACATGAACAAGATCACTATTATTTGAACTTAGAGAATCCATTCATCAGTCTAACATGACTTTCCTAACAGATTATTTGCCTAAATTAACTCTCCCCATGTTATTGTGCATTCGGTGAGTGAACCCTGTACTGAACATCAGGTTATTCACAATCCCCAACAGCAGCCACAATACCTTCCATCTGAAACAGGTAGCCATTCCCACCAGCTTCCGCCTTACATAGAGAACACCAGGCTGTCTTCTTGGAGATGGAAGGTGCCTTCTTGAGACTTCACACAAGACATAAGGCTTCCCCCCTCACCACTAGAAAACCACGTTAAAGTCCCATGTGTATATCATAAGCAATGGAGCCACCTGGAACAACATGGAACAGTCTGTCTGTGCAGCCTCTGCCCCACTTGGTCATCACGTTAGAGCATCAATTAGGAGACAGTGGGGACTGCCGATGCTGGAGATCAGAGGAGAGCATCAATTGCTGGAAAAGCACAGCAGGTCAGGCAGCATCCGAGGACCAGGAGAATCGATGTTTCGGGCATAAGACATTCATCAGGAATCAGCATCAATTCCCTCATTCTGCCCCCGTGTAAGTGCTTTGAGGTGGGAGTGGCCTCCTACTGTTCCTGTATAAGTGACTCAAGACACTGAATGGCTTCTTCCTCGTCCAATTAGACAGGGCCAAGGGCCTGACTGGTTACCCCTGGCTCCTGTTTGACAGCTTGATGTACTGACTAGAGTGAGGATGCTGCAGCTTTAAGAGTTCATTTTTATCCTGGTTTCTTTTAAGAGAGAGATTGAACGATCGTTACCAAGCTGGCTAGTTAAGACCACTTGAGTAACAGCTAGGGAGACCTTAGGTTAATTTTAATGAAGCCTGAATGGGTGTGGCCAGATCTCACAGATTAGGATCACTGGGTTTTGGTTTCTCAGTAACATCAGAAACTATTGGCGTCTCAACAGAGTTGGAAGCTTCAGGGAATGTTTCCTGGTTGCTACCCTCTCTGAATTTTCTCTTGATGCTGTTTTCTATTCCTGAATGTTCCTTTTTGCCAAGGGCTGTGTTTATGGGAGTTTCCTATGTTGGACTACTTCATTAGTAATAGCTCCTAGATCTATTATTATGTTTAGTTGCCCAATAGAATTACGTAATTCTAAATTCCTCTTTCTTTGGTTTTGTTTTATCTTCCGTGTTTAAGTAGATGGTGTTTCGCTGACCACCGAGTAGTTTGACCAGTCACATTGCATCTGGAACAGACACTTTACATTTCCTTTAAAATAAGAAAACATAAGAGTCTCGGCTACTGCCTTCAAATATTTTCGAGGGGCTCTGGTGTGCCCCATCACACTAGACTCCTTCTCTTCCTGAGTAATAGGCTGGAGGCACTGAATGGGCTGTCCCTGTTCTACTCTAATACTGTCAATAGGCTGAATGGCTTCCTCATATTCCTGTGAAACCAGCGTTAGGTGCTGAATGAACTCTTGTTTAACTGTGACAATGTGCAGTGTCAGGAAATGCTGTTACATGAATGTTATGGACACTTTAAGAGCACAAGTCTCAATGGAGTCTGGGTCTTGTTGCACATGGACGCAAACCAGTTCAGGAACTGACGGGGGACAAAATGTTCTGAACATTGTGGAATCTTCAGTGACCATCCCCACTTCTGACCTTATGGTGGGGAGGATGGGGGTGGTGGTGGTGGCAGGGAGACATTGATGAAGTAGCTGAAGATGTTTGTGAAGTAGAAGCTACCCTGAGGATTTTGCACAGAGCTGACCCAGGACTGAGATGATGAACATCTTCCTTTGTGCCATGTTTGACCGCAAACACTGGAGAGTTTACTCTGATTCCCAGTAAGTTCAGTTTTGTTAAGCTCCTTGATGTCAATAAAAGTCAACCACTGCCTTGATATTGGGGCCAGTCATTGTTACCTGAACCCTTGAGTCAACCTCTTTTGTTCATATCAATAGGCCATGATATAGGAGCAGCAAGGGTTTTCTTCAAACAGGTGGGATTGAATGTCAGGATTTCTCTTCTCAAGAGTGTTCGGGGAGCGAGATGACTGAAAATATTTGAAGAGGAGGGAGATGGATATTGACCTGTCAGAGAGTTGAGGGCGATGAGGAATTGGGTTTGAAAGAGGATTTGAGACCAAGAGCAGATCAGTCATGATCTTAGTGAAGGGCCAAGCAGGCTTGGGGAGTGAACAACATGCCCCTGTTTCTGATGTTCTCCCATTCTGTTATTGGAAAGTTAGTGGGTGTTATTTTCATGGATGTTCTGTTATTGAATGTTTCAGTCAGGGAGACCAGAGGATTTTGTGAGCATTGATGGGCGAGGTATGTGGGCTGTATTCACACTGAATCTGGGTCTACAACATGACCAACAAATGAATCACAAGTTGCAGAGAGGGGAAGCTCTGTAAAGAGAGATGAGGGGCCTCTTTCATACCCAGCCTGGGTTTTCCAATTACATTTCGCAAATCATGTCAAACCGTGTGGGATAGTATTGAAGGGCCGAATGGTCTCCTCTGTTTCAGTGCACCAGGTTATAGGAGTAAGTAGCCTCCAACTGCTCCTGTCCAGTAGGTTTGAGGGGCTGAATGGAACACAGGAACATGGGACTGAGGAGCAGGAGTGGGTCATTAGATACTTTGAGCCTTCTGCACCAGGCACTAAGATTGTGACTGATCAGGTTGTGGACTCAGCCTCACTTTCCTGTCTGAGTCCCATTATGCATGCCTCACTTCTCTGTCAAATATTTACCTAACGCAGCTTTCAATCAACATGAACATCAAGGCACGATAAACTTCCAGCGAAGAGAATTATGACTTGAAAGGTCCTTTCAGAATTTTTTGTCATCCCTCTTATAGAATCAGAGAGTCATACAGAACAGAAACAGACCCGTTAGTCCAATCTGTTCACTCCGATCAGATATCAAATCTGATCTAGTCCCATTTGCCAGCATTTGGTAAATATCCCTCTTCTTTCAGATACTTTTTAAATGTGCAATTGTAACCGCCTTCAGCACTTCCTCTGACAGCACTTTCTGTACACACACCACTCTCTGTGTGAAACATTTACCTTCAGGTCCTTTCTAAATTATTCGCCCTCTCACCTTCTTGTTTTTGAACCCCATATCCTGGTGGAGCAGAGTGTGACTGTTCAGAATACCCATGCACCTGATGGTTTTATAAACCTCTGTAATGTCACCCTTCAGCCTCTGACATTCCAGGAGAAAGCACCTCAAACTAATCAACCTCTCACAAAAGCTCAAACCTCCAGTCCTGGAACATCCGGATAAGTTATTTCTGCAGAAAACCGAATTGTACGCAGTATTCTTAAAGTGGCCTCACCAACATCCTGTACAGATACAACATGCCACCACAACTCCTATACTCAATACTCTGATTGATTTAGGCAAATGTGCTAAATGTGTTCTGCACCACTCTGTCTACCTGCAACTCCACTTTCGAGGAACAATATACTTGCAGCCCTATGCCCCTTTTTTCCACAACACTCCCCAGGATCTCACCATTAAGTGTATAATTTCTGCCCTGATTTACCTTCCTAAACTGCAAAACCTCGTCTTTATCTAAATTAAACTTCATCTTTCCATCCTTGCCCTTTTGTCCCATCTAATTGCGGTCTTGTTGTACTCTGAGATAATCTACTACACCACCTTTCTGATGTAATCTGTAAACTTACTAACTATTGCCCCAATATTCACATCCAAATCCTTTACATAAATGATGAAATGCAGTGAACTCAGTACTGATTCTTACAGCACACTGCTGCTGACAAGCCTCCAGTCTGAAAAATACCCCTCTTCCTTCAAGCCAATTGTGACTAGCTTCTTCTGTATCCCATGTGACTGAAACTTACTAATCTGTCTACCAATCAGAATGAAATACTAGCTATGAAGAGAGGCTGAGTAGGTTAGGTTTATTTTCACTAGAAAAAAAGAGATTGAGGGGGGATCTGATTGAGATTTACAAAATCATGAAGGGTATAGCCAGGGTGGATAGAGACAAGCTTTTTCCCAGGGTGAAGGAATCAATAACGAGAGGTCGTGCTTTCAAAGTTAGAGGTGGAATATTTAAGGGGGATACACGCGGTAAGTACTTCACACAGAGAGTGGTGGGCATTTGGAACGCTCGCAGATGTGGCAGAGGCAGGCACGGTAGATTCATTTAAGATGCGTCTGGACAGATGCATGAGTAAGTGGGGAGCAGAGGGATACATATGTTTAGGAATTGACCGACAGATTTAGACAGTACATTTGGATCGGTTCAGGCTTGGAGGGCGAAGGGCCTGTTCCTGGGCTGTAAATTTTCTTTGCTCTTTGTTCTTTAAATGAACACCTTGTTGAAGTCCATTTAGACAATGTCCACCAAACTGTCTTCATCAATCTTCTTTGTCACCTCTTCATAAAACTCAATCAAATTAATGAGACATGATTTCCCATGCAGAAAGCCACGTTGTCTACCCCGACCAGCCCTTGTCTTCCCAAATGTATGTAAATGCTATCCCTCAGAATCCCCTCCAACAACTTACCCACCACTGACATCAGGCTCACCGGTCTATAGTTCCCCGGCTTTTTGGGGTCACTGTTTCATTTTCTAGTCCCACTCCTCCACTGCTTACAACAAATGTTAAATGTAACCAGTTCGGTGATATGGCCGAAGATATTTGTCTCACACTGGGTCAGGGTCAGTTTTAGGAATAAGTCAGGCTAGTTTCTTTAATCTGCTAAAACAACATGTTTATGATCCAGAGCAATGTTACTCAAACTATGATGGAAAAATGAATGGTAAACTGTTTGGGTATTGCAAATATATAATTAATATTTCCCTGTTTAAAACACTGAGACACACACATACAAAATCTCTGCAACTTTAACTTGAAAGAACTTTGTCCAGATATTATTGGAATACGTGACAAAGTAAAATTGCAAGATTGGCCAAAACGTTATTCTGCTTCTGAAGATATGGTACTCACACAAGCTGCTAGCAATGGGATTTCATCCTGGGAGAGTTGGATTTGGCTGAATTCCCTTTGTTTTAGGCAGTGAGTAGATTCCAGTGAATTCGTGTTAGGGATCATCCAAAGGGTAGCACGGTGGTTAGCACTGCTGCCTCACAGCACCAGGGACTTGGGTTCGATTCCAGCCTTGGGTGACTCCAAAACAGAATGGAGTTTGCACATTCTCTCCTTGTCTGTGTGAGTTTCTAATGGGTGATCCAGTTTCCTACCACAAACTGTGTAGATTCGATGGATTGGTCACGCTAAATTGTCTGTAGTGTTCAGGGATTTCTAGGTTAGATGCATTAGTCAGAGGTGAAAGTTGGTATGGACTTGTTGGGCCAAAGGGCCTGTTTCAGCACTGTAGGGATTCCATCAAAATACGAATGGTAACGATGACTTCAGAGATTTTTTTAGCTCACACACATTGCTGTGATGAGGAACAATGAAGGAGAGAGAGTGTAATAGGCCATTCCTTCTCAGGCAGATTATATTTTCTCCCTCTCTGAGTTGAATCACACAGTAATGTCATCCTCTCCCAAACTGGACCATGTGAGGTCTCCTTGTACATTGTCCAAACTATGTCTCCATCACATTCCCTGTTCAATGTAGGTGCATCATTGCTGCTGTCATACACAGAGCAATACCCTGAGCAGAAAATGGTCTCGGTCAATTTGAAGATATATTTATATGTCCCTGTGTCATTAAAAAATAAAAATGTTTAATTTATTCAGAATACCTGTGTTAAAATGAATGCATTTTTTCAAGAAATACAGAAATTGCTGGAAAATCTCGGCAGGTCTGTCAGCATCCAGATGCCTTTTACATGCTGTAGTTGTACCAGCCTCCACCACTTCCTCGGGCAGCTCATTCCATACGCACACCACCCTCTGTGTGAAAAGAGGCCCTTTCGGCCTCATCAAAACTTTTCCCCTCTCACTTTCCACCAATGCCCTCTAGTTTTGGACGCCCCTAACCTGGGGAAAAAAACCCTGAATACTCACCCTGTCCATGACTATTCTGATTTTATAAACCTTTACTGCTGCGAAATGTGACTCCAATCAACACGAATGGCTGGACTTACAGTCATCCCGGGCCTAAATTCTGAAATGCAATACTGACACCTCTTCCTTCTCCATCAAGTACCAATTCTAAATCTATTTTAATCAGTTTGTTCAGATGTATCCTGAGACACTTCTGTGGGCTTTACACCTCGACCTTTGTGCCCAGAAGAGGTCTCACCAATATCCTGTACAACCTCAATATGACGTTCCAATTCCGATACTGAAAGGTCTGACCAATGAAGACAAGTGTGTTAAACACTTTCTTAACCCCACTATCTATATGAGGTGCAAATTTTAAAGAATTAAACCTGACGGCCCTAGGTTTTCTGTACTACAACACTGCCAAAGGCTCTACTTTTAATTGTATAGGGCCTGTTCTTGTTTGATTTACCTATCCAATGCCTCTCATTAATGCAAACTAAACTCCATCTGCCACCCCTCAGCCCAGTGTGTGATATTACTGCCACCTCCCCCTAGCATCACTCAGCAATACCCATAAAGCTGTAACATTATTCTCCTGTGTGTTTGTTCATCAGACTGCCGTGACATGCTGGGATATACCTCTGCAACAGGCAGGACTTGAATCCAGGCCTTCTAGTCCAGAGCTAGTAACACTACCACACAAGTTCAGGAATTGGAATCAAATCCAGAGCTCTGGCTCAGAGACAGGAACACGACCCAATACATCTACCATACCCAGATTTTGGGTCATATTTTAAGTGCCCACTTTCAGCTCGGTGTGGATGATTATAATCAGGTTGCCATTACTGAATTACAAAAAACACTTCGTATTATTAAACAAATGCAAGATATTTGTCTCAACTGTATGATATTGAGTGTATATGCTATGCTATCAAAATTAACCATGACCATCTTTAATTGCTATTATCTGACGTCTGCATTATTAAGGAAAGAAATCTTGCACTCACACTCTGCCCAATGAAGGGTCTCAAATAGATATTTATTACTGAACACCAGAGACGAAGGAAGAGCTTAATTTCTGACCCCAAAACACCGATCACTCTTACCCACCTCTAACGTGCGACTGCCCTCTTCTGAAAACCATGAAATGATACCAAGCTGCTGATTACTGTCCAGCCTCTCCTCCCCACTGGCTGTGTCTGCAATCTGTCCCTCCTCCCCCTAACCACACAAGGCAAACCAAGCTCAGGGTCTATGTGAAAATCAAGGCCGGAGTGTGCAGGCTTCCTGGAGAGGGATGGGCATTTTAAAATTGAAGGGGTACGGTGAGGTGGCAGTAATATCACTCACTGGGCTGAGGGCTGGCGGATGGAGTTTAGTTTGGATTAATGCGAGGGATTGGATTTGGTAAATCAAACAAGAACAGGACCTATACAATTAAAAGCAGGGCCTTTGGCAGTGTTGTAGAACAGAAACCTAGGCCGTCAGATTTAACTCTTTAAAATTTGCATCTCATATAGATAGTGTGGTTAAGAACGTGTTTAGCACACTTGTCTTCATCGGTCAGACCTTTGAGTATCGGAATTGGGATGTCATGTTGAGGTTGTAGAGGATATTGGTGAGACCCCTTCTGGAATACTGTGTCCAGCCTGGTCACCCTACCCGCTCATTCCATAGGCACACCACCCTCTGGGTGAAAACGTTGCCCTTAGGTCACTTTTAAATGTTTCTCCTTTCACCTTAAACCTATGTCCTCTAGTTTTGGACTCCCCGTACACGAAGAAAATACCTTCACTATTCACTTCGATATTACTGACCTTGATATTATTAAGCTGGAGAGGATTGAGAAGAGATTAACCTGGATGTTGCTGGAAAAGGGGGGATTGAGCTACAAGGAGAGGCTGGATAGGCTGGGACTTTCTTCACTGAAGAATATGAGATTAAGCAGTAACTTTACAGAGGTTTATAAAATAATGGGGGGTACAGAGAAGCTGAAGAGAGGGGTGATGTCTTTTCCCTAGAGTTGGGGATTCAAAACTGAGGGATATTTTAAGGTACGTGGAAAAAGATTTACAAAAGTCATGAGAGGTAAATATTTTAGACAGAATCTGGCTTGTGTGTGGAATGAACTTCCAGAGGAAGTGGTGAAAGCATAGAAACATAGAAAAATACAGCGCAGTACAGCCCCTTCGGCCCTCGATGTTGCGCCGACTGAAGCCTACCTAACCTACACTAGTCCAATAACCTCCATATGCTTATCCAATGCCCGCTTAAATGACCATAAAGAGGGAGAGTCCACCACTGCTACTGGCAGGGCATTCCATGAACTCACAACCCGCTGAGTAAAAAATCTACCCCTAACATCTGTCCTATACCTACCACCCCTTAATTTAAAGCTGTGTCCCCTAGTAACAGCTGACTCCATACGTGGAAAAAGGTTCTCACTGTCAACCCTATCTAAACACTAATCATCTTGTACACCTCTATCAAATCTCCCCTAAACCTTCTTTTCTCCAATGAGAAAAGTCCCAAGCGCCTCAGCCTTTCCTCATACGATCTTCCTACCATGCCAGGCAACATCCTGGTAAACCTCCTCTGCACCTGTTCCAATGCCTCCACATCCTTCCTCTTGTATGGCGACTAAAACTGCACACAATACTCCAGATGAGACCACACCAGAGTCTTATACAACTGCAACACCGGAACTCAATTCCTCTACCAATATAGCCCAGTACACCATATGCCTTCTTCACAGCACTATTTACCTGGGTGGCAACTTTCAAAGATCTGTGTACATGGACACCAAGATCCCTCTGCTCATCCACACTACCAAGTAGTCTACCATTAGCCCAGTAATCCATCTTGTTACTCCTACCAAAGTGAATGACTTCACACTTAGCTACATTGAACTCCATTTGCCACCTTACTGCCCAGCTCTGCAACTTATCTATATCGCGCTGTAACCTGCCACATCCTTCTTCGCTGTCCACAACTCCACCGACTTTCGTGTCGTCCGCAAACTTACTCACCCAGCCTTCAAGTCCCTCCTCCAGGTCATTTATAAAAATGACAAACAGCAATGGTCCCAAAACAGATCCTTGTGGAACACCGCTAGTAACTGCGCTCCAAGATGAACCTATACCATCAACTACTACCCTCTGTCTCCTTCCAACCAGCCAATTCCTAATCCAAACCTCTAATGCACCCTCAATGCCATACCTCCGTAGTTTTTGCATCAGCCAGCCATGGGATACCTTATCGAACGCCTTGCTAAAATCCATGTACACCACATCTACTGCTTTACCCTCGTCCACTTCCTTGGTCACCTTCTCAAAGAATTCAATAAGGTTTGTGAGGCACGACCTGCCCTTCACAAAACCATGCTGACTATCCTTGATCACATTATTCCTATCCAGATGTTCATAAATCCTATCCCTTACAATTCTCTCTAAGACTTTGCCCACAACAGAAGTGAGACTCACTGGCCTATAGTTACTCGGGCTATCCCTGCTCCCCTTTTTGAAGAAGGGGACCACATTCGCTATCCTCCAGTCTTCTGGCACTATTCCCGTAGACAACGATGACATAAAAATCGAGGGACAAAATCAAGGAAAGCAGGGACAGTTACAACGTTTAAAGGACATTTAGATCAGTCCATTGATCAGACATCAGTTTGGATGGTGCTGTGAGCAGCTGCTCTCTCCCTCCCCCTCTCTGAATGAATCCCTGTTGGTTTTCACATTCTGCCAATGTCTGTGCAGTGGCGTGTGGAGGCCAGCAGAGGGTGGCATTGTATCACTTTAAGCATCACAGAGACTGCCAGACCTGCCCCACACACAGACACACAGATACACACAGCAATTGTTAGGACACAACATTGAGCTCATCTGGTAATATAAACTAAACATAAAGAAACGCTCAATTTGCCTTGTAAACTGTTAAAATATGAGTGACAGAGAACTCCCAAATTCCACTGTTTAAATAAAAACATCAATTTATTTTTTTAACTCTGAAACTGAACATTTTACATCAACTATTCACAACTCTGAGACCTCCTTTCTCTTAACTGCTTATTACCCTACTCCAACTTTACAGAAATGCACTGTTTCAAAAAGACACTTATTAAAATTACACAATCGTAAGTTCAAAACCACACAGCAGCTGGTGTTTCATCTGACCTCACACCAAAATCCTTTTTTCCCATCTTTCCTGGGAAGACTGGCTAATGTGACAGGATGCAATCGAAGTGTCTACATTTCAGCATTCTGAAACCTGGGAACACGTCCTTCCATGACACTGTCTCTCAGTCTCCCCCTCTCTGTCTATACCCCAAAATCTTCCCATGTGGTGATATCTAAACTGATTCCCCCGCCATCTCTCCCTGGCAGTGAGGTTCATACCCACAGCACCCCCTTGTCATGGCAACAATGGAGATATGGAGCTGTAAATGGGTGGGAGCTGCACATCCTGTCACTTCCAGCATGGGCTGCAAGTTTCCCCACACTGGGCAGGGATCGAAGACAGTGTTACTGAGCAATGCACTGGGGTGGTGGACACAGTCCTACATGCTGGGAGGGAAACTGCTCCTGGTCTACAGATCAATGCACTGGGGTGGTGTACACAGTCCTACATGCTAGGAGGGTAACTGCTCCTGGGTTACAGATCAGTGTACTGGGGTGGTGTACACAGTCCTACATGCTAGGAGGGTAACTGCTCCTGGGTTACAGATCAATGTACTGGGGTGGGGTACACAGTCCTACATGCTGGGAGGGTAACTGCTCCTGGGTAACAGATCAATGCACTGGGGTGGGGTACACAGTCCTACATGCTGGGTGGGTAACTGCGCCTGGTTTACAGATCAATGTACCGGGGTGGGGTACACAGTCCAACATGCTGGGAGGGTAACTGCTCCTGGGTTACACATCAATGCACTGGGGTGGGGTACACAGTCCTACATGCCGGGAGGGTAACTGTTCCTGGGTTACAGATTAATTCCCGGGCGATCACTGCACATCCTGCTGTGCTGGTCAGACTATCTGCGGTGTATAGATAATGCAATGATGTGGTCAGTGCAGTTCCCCACGCTGGATGGATATGTGGCCTTTGCACAGTACATCATGTTGGTGGGATGGATAGGGGGGGAAGGTCATGGAGAGGTCAAGGAATTCCTCGGAACGTTCTGTCCCCAACTTTCTATAACTGACATTCCCCGGAACGTTCTGTCCCTGACATTCTATTACTGACATTACCCGGAACGTTCTGTCCCTGACATTGTTTGTGAACGGCCGGAAGTCAGTGAATTGAACAAACAATAAGATCCCGAGGGAAGAGATCCCGTTCCAGGGAGAAGGAGACACTGTTCCGAAGGTCCCTCAGGCAGTTAAACGGGGGAATACGTTTTCCCTGCGTTTACATTTCTTCACGACACTGGATCGACCACAATTTAGAGCAAAATACAGGAATTCCCAAACTCCGTTTGTCTTCAGGAAACTGGGAGAGAATCCTTCAGGACAGTAACGTTCCCACCCTCCGTATTAGGAACTGGGAAGGAGTGACCTGTGTCAGCTCTCGAGTGATCGAGTATGTGGGAATATTCTAGAAACCATCTGTCCTTATGGATGTGTCTCTGTGTGTTTGGGGAGGGAGGGTTTCTTGTGGTTGATGTCACATTTTTGTCAGTAATTCCCACCTTCCCATTTGTTATTCCAGCTCCAATTATTTTAATAAATCCCTGAATACAGGGACACATTTGAAAATCTCACTGGGTCCCCGATCAAACGGGTCCCTTTACCTCCAGGCTGATGGATAATGGGTTTGTTTTCCTTCCTCACAGTTAACGTAGTGACCATCTACGTCCTGCTTTATAAAGATTGTGGATTGTCTCCATGTGTCAGACGTTACCTGGGGGCCATGGCAGCGGCGGATCTCCTGGTCATTATCCTCGACCTGATCCTGAGACACATTCCCATTGTTTATCGGGAACAGTTTTATTTCCTGAGGTACTCCGTCCCCGTGTGTAATATCCACGCCGTCCTGCTTTATGCAGCCACTGACTGCTCTGTCTGGTTCACCGTCACTTTCACCTTTGATCGGTTTGTGGCCATTTGTTGCCAGAAGCTGAAAAGTAAATATTGCAGTGAGAAAACGGCGGCTGTGGTTCTGGGAGCAGTGACTGTGCTGAGCTGCTTAAAGAACATTTCCTGGTATTTTATGCTCGAGGCTCGGTATCGGCTGGTGAACACCCCCAGGTTTTGTGATGTAACACTCGCTGTTCAATTCTCCATTGTCTGGGCCACAATCGAGTTCCTCCACCACATTCTAACCCCGTGTGTCCCATTTCTCCTGATTCTGCTGCTCAATGTTCTCACCGTCAGATACATTTTAGTGACCAGCAGAGCCCGCAGGAGACTCCGCGCTCACACCAATGGGGACGCTCAGTCTGACACTGAAATGAGAAACCGAAAAAAATCCATCATTTTACTGTTTGTGATCTCGGCCAATTTCATCCTGTTATTGTCAACGTTAATGTTGTATTCTATATGGTACCGGATGGATGATATTGCATATTCCCCTCTGTATCTCGATTACTTTTTTCAGGAATTGGGCTTCATGCTGCAGCTCCTCAGTTGCTGCACAAACACCGCGATTTATGCCGTGACCCAGACTAAGTTCAGGCAGCAGCTGAAGAATGTGCTGAAATATCCCTTCACCCAAATCCATCCATCTATCAAATTCCCTCATTAATCAATCCATCCGGGATTTTCTCATTTCAGTTCAGTGTTTCAGCGATGGAGCAGCGTGTCACTATGGTAACAGACCGAGGGTAGCACTGGTTTGCCCATCCTTATCCCACAACGGGTAACAGGGAAACAATTCAATGTTTCTCACAACTCAGGGGCCAGTGAGAAAAGGCACCATCCCACTGACTGTATCCATCACTTCCATTTGTAACCAATAAAAATGTTGATTAAAGCGTGCCGAGCAGCAGAGTGACCGATGTTGTTGTGTGTCTTTGTGTTGGAGAAGCTGAGCTGGAGAGAGACAGACTCAACCCCAAGTCCTGGTCCTCAGGGAAGGGGAGGGCACCGCGCCCTGAGCTCAGGAGCTGGGTTTAACTGCCTCTGTCACACCACGTCAGCCTGGCCTCCCCATTACCTCTCCCCTACTCTTTCTCCTCAATTCTCTCTCTTTCTCTCACTTTCAGCACACACTCTCTTTCTCAACCCTCTCCCTCAGCCCCCTCTCTCTACAAACACACACACCCCAACCCCGGTTTCTCCACCTGCCTCCACTCTTCCCTCTCCCCCTCTCTCTCTCATGCCGTCGCTGTCTCCCTCCCACAATTCCATCTCTACGACATTTTCCCCACCTCCCACATCTCACCCCCACCCCCCACACGCAGACTGACCCCCAAACACACCCAGTCTCTGGGTCAGAGGCAGAGACAAGGATCAGGGAGGCAGAGTATGTCAGAGAGAGAGGGAGGGAGGGAGGAACAGGAGGGAGAGAGATTCAGTCAGAAGGAAAGAGAGGGAGGTTGGAAGAGAGAGATACCGAGGGAGGGGGAGAGCGAGAAGGCGTAGAGAGAGATAGGGTGAGGGAGAGACACGGAGGGAGATAATGAGAGAGGGAGTGAGACTGAGAGAGGGGTGAGGGAGGGGGCAAGAGGGAGAAAGGCACAGAGAGAGAGAGGGGCGACGAGAGAGAGAAAGGAGCAAGAGAGATAGGGAAGGCGAGACAGAGAGAAAAAGACAGGGCAGAGAGAGAGAGAGTGAGGGGGCGAAAGAGAGACAGGGGTTGGGTATTGGGGAAAGAGAAAGCGGGATGGCTGGAGAGAGACAGAGGAGGGAAGAGAGAGAGATAGAGGTGAGAAGAGAGAGAGGGTCGAGAGAGGGAGGTAGAGAGAGAGAGAGAAAGACTGGATGAAAGAGGGAATGGGCGAGAGAGAGAGATGGTGAGAGAGAGGAACGGCACAAAAGAGAGAGGGGTGTGTGAGAGGGCGAGAGAGAGAGGGAGGGAGCGAGCGAGAGAGAGAGAGAGAGAGAGGGCGAGAGAGAGAGGAGGGGGCGGGCGAGAGAGTGGGATGGGGGCGAGAGAGAGAGGGAGTGGGACGAAGACAGAATGGGAGGGCAGGCGAGAGAGAGAGAGGGAGGGGGACGACAGAGAGAGGGAGGGGGGATTAGAGAGATAGGGAGACGGGGGCGAGAGAAAGAGGGAGGGAGCGAGAGGGAGACAGAGGGGGGCTGAGAGAGAGAGAAGGAGGGGTACGAGAGAGAGAGGGAGGGGTGAGAGAGAGGGAGGGAGGGGGTGAGGGAGAGAGAGAGAGGTGGGCGAGAGAGGGGGGGCGAGAGAGAGAGGGGGAGAGGGCGAGAGAGGGGGGAGGGGCAAGAGAGAGAGGGAGGGGGTTGAAAAAGACAGAGGGAGGGGAGCACGAGAGAGAGAGGGAGGGGGGCGAGAGAGAGAGAGGGAGGGCGGTGAAAGAGAGAGAGGGACCTAGAGAGAGGGAGTGGACGTGATCGAGAAGTAGGGGCGAGAGAGAGAGGGAGGGGGTGAGAGAGAGAGAGAGGGAAGGGGTGTGAGAGAGAGGGAGGTGTACGACAGAGAGAGGGAGGAGGGTGAGAGAGAGAGAAGGAGGGGGACGGGAGAGAGAGAGATGGGGGGAAGAGAGGTAAACAGGGATAAGAAAAGAGAGAGGGGGGCAAGAGAGAGAGCGAGTCGGAGCGAGAGAGTGAGAGAGGGAGGTGGGATGAGAGAGAGATAGAGGGTGGCGAGAGAGAGTGGGAGGGAGGGGGGTTAGAGAGAGAGGGAGCGGTTGAGAGAGAGAGAGGGAGGGGGCGAAAGAGAGAGAGGGAGGGGGTGAGAGAAGACGGAGGGGGTGAGAGAGGGAGCGAGAGAGGGAAGGTTTGAGAGAGGGAAAGGGAGGTGAGCGAGAGAGAGGGAGGGGGCAAGAGAGAGAGAGGGGGTGGCGAGAGAGAGGGAGGGGAGCGAAAGAGAGAGAGAGGGAGGGGGTGAGAGAGAGAGGGAGAGGGTGAGAGAGAGAGGGAGAGGGTGGGAGAGAGAGGGAGGGCGTGAGAGAAGACGGAGGGGGTGAGAGAGGGAGCGAGAGAGGGAAGGTTTGAGAGAGGGAAAGGGAGGTGAGCGAGAGAGAGGGAGGGGGCAAGAGAGAGAGAGGGGGTGGCGAGAGAGAGAGAGGGGAGCGAAAGAGAGAGAGAGGGAGGGGGTGAGAGAGAGAGGGAGGGGTGAGAGAGAGAGGGAGGGAGCGAGAGAGAGAGTGAGAGAGAGAGATGGGGTGAGAGAGAGAGGGAGAGGGTGAGACCGAGAGAGGGAGGGGCGAGAGAAGAGAGGAAGGGAGCGAGAGAGAGAGGGACGGAGTGAGAGAGAGAGAGAGAGGGTGTGAGAGAGAGAGGGAGGGGGCGAGAGAGTGTGGAAGAGGGGCGAGAGAGAGAAGGAAGGGGCGAGAGAGGGAGGGGGGTGAGAGAGAGAGAGAGGGAGGGGTAGAGAGAGAGAGAGGGAGGGGCGAGAGAGAGAGGGAGGGGCGAGAGATAGAGTGAGGGGGCGGGCGAGCGAGGGAGGGGGCGAGCGAGAGAGGGAGGGGGGAGTGAGAGAGGGAGGGGGATGAGAGTGAGGGCGTGGGTGAGAGAGAGAGAGAGGGACGAGAGAGAGGGAGGGGTCGAAAGAGGGAGGGGGCGAGAGAGGGACAGGGAGGGGGCGAGAGAGGGAGTGGGCGATAGAGAGAGAGGGACGAGAGAGAGAAGGAGGAGGCGAGAGAGGGAGGGGTAGAGAGAGAGATGGAGGGGTAGAGAGAGAGGGAGGGGCGAGAGATAGAGTGAGAGGGATGAGAGAGCGAGGGAGGAGGGCGAGAGAGAGAGACCGAGGAGGGCGAGAGAGAGAGAGCGAGGGGGGCGAGAGAGAGAGAGGATGGGGACGAGAGAGAGAGGGATGGGGTGAGAGAGAGAGGGATGGGGTGAGAGAGAGAGAGGGATGGGGTGAGAAAGAGAGGGAGAGTGTGAGAGCGAGGGAGGGAGAGATCGAGAGATAGAGGAAGGGGGGCGAGAGAGAGCGAGGGGGTGAGAGAGAGAGGGAAGGGGGTGAGAGAGAGGGAGGGGGCGAGAGAGAGAGCGAGGGGTGAGAGATAGAGGGAGAGGGTGAGAGCGAGGGAGGGAGGGGGTGAGAGAGAGAGAGAGGGACGGGGCGAGAGAGAGAGGGATGGGGCCGAGATAGAGCGAGGGGCGAGAGAGAGAGAGCGAGGGGGGCTAGAGAGAGAGAGAGGGAGGGATGATGTGAGATAGAGAGGGAGAGGGTGAGAGCGAGAAAGGGAGGGGCAAGAGAGAGAGGGGGCGAGAGAGAGAGAGAGGGAGGGGGCGTTAGAGAAAGAGGGGAGGGGGACAAAAGAGAGAGGGAGGCAGATGGGAGAGAGAGGGAGGGAGGAGGATGAGAGAGAGAGAGGGCGGGGGAGAGAGAGAGAGGGAGTGGGGCGAGAGAGAGAGGTTGGGGGGGCGAGAGAGTGATTGAGGGGGTGACAGAGAGGGAGGTGGGTTGAGAGAGGGAGGGTGGTGTGCGGGAGAGAGAGAGAGAGAGAGAGGGATGGGGTGAGAGTGAGGGAGGGGTGAGAGCGAGAAAGGGAATGGCGAGAGAGAGTGGGGTGAGAGAGAGAGGGAGGGGGCGAGAGAGAGAGGAAGGGGGCGAGGGGGGGCAAGAGAGAGAGGGAGGTTGGCGAGAGAGAGAGTGAGGGGGCGAGAGAGAGAGGGAGGGGGGCAAGAGGGGGGGCAAGAGAGAGAGGGAGGTTGGCGAAAGAGAGAGGGAGGGGAGTGCGAGAGCGTTGGAGGGGGGCGAGAGAGAGAGGGAGGGTGGCAAGAGAGAGGGAAGATGCGAGAGAGAGAGGGAGGGGAGATGAAAGAGAGTGAGGGTCGGGGGGCGAGTGAGGGGGGGTGAGAGTGGGGGGGGCGAGCGAGAGCGAGAGGGAGGGGACAAGAGAGAGACAGAGTGAGGGGACGAGGGAGGGTGGGGGCGAGCGAGAGATTGATGGGGCTCGAGAGAGAGGGAGGGGCGAGAGAGAGAGGGAGAGGGACGACAGAGAGAGGGCGGCGCGAGAGTGAGCGAGGGGGGTGAGAGAGAGGGAGGGGGTCAAGAGAGAGAGAGGGAGGGTGCGAATGAGCGAGAGAGAGACAGGGATGGGGTGAGAGAGAGAGGAACGGATTGAGATCGAGAGGGGGGCGAGAGAGAGAGGAAGGGGGGTGAGAGAGAGAGGGATGGGGCAAAGAGAGAAGGAGGGGGCGAGAGCGAGACGGAGTGAGAGAGAGAGGGATGGGCGAGAGAGAGTGGTAGGGGGTGAGAGAGAGAGTGAGGGGGCGAGAGAGAGAGGGAGGGGTCAAGAGATAGAGAGAGAGAGCGGGGAGAGAGAGAGATAGGGGGCGAGAGAGAGAGAGAAAGCAGGGCGAGAGAGAGAGGGACGGGTGGCTAGAGAAAGGGAGGGTGGTGGTGAGAGAGAGAGAGAGGGAGGGGGTGAGAGAGAGGGACTGGGGCGAGAGAGAGGGAAGGGGCAAAAGAGAGGGAGGGGGCGAGAGAGAGAGGGAAGGAGGGGGCGAGAGAGAGAGAGGGAGGGGTCGAGAGAGAGAGAGGGAGGGATGGGGTGAGAGAGAGAGGGAAAGGGTGAGAGCGAAAGAGGGAGGAGTGAGAGAGAGAGAGGGTGTTAGAGAGAGAGGGAGGGGGTGAGAGAGTGTGGAAGGGGGCGAGAGAGAGATGGAGTGGACAGGACAGAGAGGGGAGGGGGACAAGAGAGAGGGGAACGAGAGAGAGAGGGAGGGGGTGAGAAAGAGAGAGAGGGTGGGGGTGAGAGAGAGAGGGATGGGGTGAGAGAGAGCGGGAGAGAGAGGGATGGGGTGAGAGAGAGAGGTAGAGGGTGAGAGAGAGAGAGGGAGGGGCGAGAGAGAGAAGAAGGGAGCGAGCGAGAGAGGGAGGGGGCGAGAGAGAGAGAGGGAGGGGGCGAGAGAGAGAGGGATGGGGTGAGAGAGAGAGGGAGATAGAGGTAGGGACGAGAGAGTGTCGAAGAGGGGCGAGAGAGAGATGGAGGGGACGGGAGAGAGAGGGGAGGTGGATGAGAGAGAGATAGAGAGGGGAACGAGAGAGAGATAGGGAGGGGGAGGAGAGAGAGAGGGAGGGGGACGGGACACAGAGGGAGGGGAATGAGAGAGAGGGAGTGGGCAAGAGAGAGAGAGAGGGACGAGAGAGAGGGAAGGGGCGAAAGAGGGTGAGGGAGGGGGCGAGAGAGATAGACAGGGAGGGGGAGAGAGAGAGGGAGGGGCGAGAGATGGAGTGAGTGGGACGAGAGAGAGGGAGGGGCGAGAGAAATAGAGCGAGGAGGGCAAGAGAGAAAGAGCGAGGGGGCTAGAGAGAGGGAGTGGTCGAGAGAGAGACCGAGGGGCGCGAGATAGAGTGAGAGAGATGAGAGAGAGAGGGAGGGGGGGTGAGAGAGAGAGAGTGAGGGGGGGAGCGAGAGAGAGCGAGTGGGGTGAAAGAGGGAGGGGGCGAGAGAAAGAGGGAGTGCGCGTAGAGAGAGAGGGACGAGAGAGGGAGGGTGCGAGACAGGGAGAGGGAGGGGGCGAGAGAGAGAGGGGGTGAGAGAGAGAGAGAGAGAGGGATGGGGTGAGAGAGAGAGGGAGAGTGTTAGAGCGAGAGAGGGAGGGGGCGAGAAAGAGGGAGGGGGCGAGAGAGAGAGGGTGTGAGAGAGGGAGGGGGCGAGAGAGAGTGGAAGAGGGGCGAGAGACATGGAGGTGGCGGGAGATGAGAGGGTAGGGGCATGAGAGAGAGAGAGAGGGAGGAGGACAAGACAGAGAGAGAGAGAGAGAGAGAGAGGGGGATGCGAGATAGGGCATGGGCGAGAGAGAGAGAGAGGGACGAAAGAGAGAGGGAGTGGGAGAGAGAGGGAGGAGGGGGCGAGAGAGAGAAAGGGACGGGGCGAGAGAGAGAGAGAGAGGGATGGGGCGAGAGAGAGAGGGAGGGGGCGAGTGAGAGAGAGAGCGAGGAGGGCGAGAGAGAGATAGAGAGAGCAATGGAGGCTAGAGAGAGAGAGCGGGAGGGATGGGGCGAGAGAGAGAGGGAGGGGCCGAGAGAGAGAGAGCGAGGAGGGCGAGAGAGAGATAGAGAGAGCGATGGGGGCTAGAGAGAGAGAGAGGGAGGGATGGGGTGAGAGAGAGGGAGACGGTGAGACTGAGAGAGGGAGGGGGCAAGAGAGAGAGGGGGCGAGAGAGAGAGGGAGGGGGCATTAGAGAAAGAGGGGAGGGGGATGAGAGAGAGAGAGGGAGGTGGACGGGAGTGAGAGGGAGGGAGGGGGACAAGAGAGAGAGGGCGGGGAGAGAGAGAGAGGGGGAGTGGGGTGAGAGAGAGGTTGGGGGGCGAGAGAGAGAGTGAGGGGGTGAAAGAGAGGGAGGTGGGGTGAGAGAGAGAGGTTGGGTGTGCGGGAGAGAGAGAGAGAGAGGGATGGGGTGAGAGCGAGAAAGGGAATGGCGAGAGAGAGTGGGGCGAGAGAGGGAGGGAGTGGGTGAGAGCGAGGAAGGGAGCGAGAGAGAGAGGGGGGCAAGAGAGAGAGGGAGGTTGACAAGAGAGAGAGTGAGGGGGCGAGAGAGAGAGGGAGGGGGGGCGATAGAGAGGGGGGCAAGAGAGAGAGGGAGGTTGGCGAGAGAGAGAGAGGGAGGGGAGCACGAGAGATTGGAGGGGGGCGAGAGAGAGAGAGGGAGGGGGCGTTAGAGAAAGATGGGAGGGGGATGAGAGAGAGAGGGAGGTGGACGGGAGTGAGAGGGAGGGAGGGGGACAAGAGAGAGAGGGCAGGGGAGAGAGAGAGAGAGAGGGAGTGGGGTGAGAGAGAGGTTGGGGGGCGAGAGAGAGAGTGAGGGGGTGAGAGAGAGGGAGGTGGGGTGAGAGAGAGAGGTTGGGTGTGCGGGAGAGAGAGAGAGAGGGATGGGGTGAGAGTGAGAAAGGGAATGGCGAGAGAGAGTGGGGCGAGAGAGAGAGGGAGTGGGCGAGAGTGAGGAAGGGAGCGAGAGAGAGAGGGGGGGCAAGAGAGAGAGGGAGGTTGACAAGAGAGAGAGTGAGGGGGCGAGAGAGAGAGGGAGGGGGGGCGAGAGAGAGGGGGGCAAGAAAGAGAGGGAGGTTGGCGAGAGAGAGAGAGGGAGGGGAGCACGAGAGATTGGAGGGGGGCGAGAGAGAGAGGGAGGGGGGGAGAGAAAGAGAGAGGGAGGGAGGCGAGAGAGAGAGGGAGAGGGGATGAAAGAAACTGAGCGGGCGACGGGGGGGCGAGTGAGGGTGGGTGAGAGTGGGAGGGGGCGAGCAAGAGAGAGAGAGGGAGGGTGCAAGAGAGAGCGAGTGAGGGGACGAAGGAGGGGTGCGAGAGAGAGAGAGGGAGGGGGACGGGAGAGAGAGGGAGAGGGACGACAGAGAGAGGGCGGGGCGAGAGTGAGCGAGGGGGGTGCGAGAGAGGCAGGAGGTCGAGAGAAAGAGAGGGAGGGTGCGAATGAGAGAGAGAGCTAGGGATGGAGTGAGAGAGAGAGGAATGGGTTAAGAGCGAGAGAGGAAGGGGGCGAGAGAGAGAGGAAGGGGGGTGAGAGAGAAAGGGATGGGGCGAGAGAGAAAGAGGGATGGGGCGAGAGAGAGAAGGAGGGATCGAGAGAGAGACGGAGTGAGAGAGAGAGAGGGAGGGGCGAGAGAGAGTTGTAGGGGGCAAGAGAGAGAGGGAGGGGTCAAGAGATAGAGAGGGAGTGGGGCGAGAGAGAGAGAGAGGGGGGCGAGAGAGAAAGAGAAAGCAGGGTGAGAGAGAGAGGGAGGGGTGGCTAGAGAAAGGGAGGGTGATGGTGAGAGAGAAAGAGAAAGGGGGCGAGTGAGAGAGAGGGAGGGGTGAGAGAGAGAGTGAGGGAGCGGGGGCGAGAGAGAGTGTGAGGCAGCAGGGGCGAGAGAGAGGGACTGGGCAAAATAGAGGGAGGGGGCGAGAGAGAGAGGGAGGGGCGAGAGAGAGAGGGAGGGGGCGAGAGAGAGAGAGGGATGGGGTGAGAGAGAGAGGGAGAGGGTGAGAGCGAGAGAGGGAGGGGCGAGAGAGAGAGGAAGGGAGCGAGAGAGAGAGGGAGGGAGCGAGAGAGAGAGAGGGCGTGAGAGAGAGAGGGAGGGGGCGAGAGAGTGTGGAAGAGGGGCGAGAGAGATAGAGGGGACGGGAGAGAGAGATGAGGGGGACGAGAGAGAGAGAGGCGAACGAGAGAGAGAGAGGGAGGGGTCGAGAAAGAGAGGGAGGGGGTGAGAGAGAGAGTGGGAGGGGGCGAGAGAGAGAGGGAGGGAGCGAGAGAGAGAGGGAGGGGGTGAGAGAGTGTGGAAGAGGGGCGAGAGAGAGATGGAGGGGATGGGAGAGAGGGGAGGGGGTTGAGAGAGAGAGAGAGGGGGATGAGAGGGAGAGGGTGTGGGCGAGAGAGAGAGAGGGATGAGAGAGAGAGAGGGAGGGGGCGAGAGAGGTAGAGGGAGGGGGCGAGAGACAGAGAGAGGGAGGGTGCGAGAGAGAGAGAGGGAGGCGGCAAGCGAGAGAGTGAGAAGGACGGGAGAGAGCGAGGGGGCGAGATAGAGAGACAGCGCGGGGGGCGAGAGAGAGAGAGCGAGGGGGTGAGAGAGAGAGGGGGGCGAGACAGTGAGAGGGAGGGGGCGAGAGAGAGATGAATGGGTTGCGAGAGCAAGAGAGAGGGAGGGGATGAGAGCGAGAGAGGGAGAGGGTGAGAGACAGAGGAAGGAGGGCGAGAGAGAGTGCGAGGGGGTGAGAGAGAGAGAAAGGGGGCGAGAGAGAGAGAGTGAGTGAGAGAGAGAGGGAGTGGGTGAGAGAGTGGGGGAGGCGAGAGAGAGTGGAATGGGGGCGAGAGAGAGAGAGGGGACGAGAGAGAAAGGGGAGGGGGATGAGAGAGAAAGTGGGAGGGGGCGAGAGAGAGAGAGATGGAAGGGGACTAGAGAGAAGGTGGGGGCGAGAGAGAGAGGGATGAGAGAGAGAGGCAGGGGGTGAGAGAGGGAGAGGGAGGGGGCGCGAGAGAGAGAGAGGGAGCGGGTGAGAGAGAGAGAGGGAGGGGGTGAGAGAGAGAGAGAGTGAGGGAGCGTGGGCGAGAGAGAGGGACTGGGGCGAGAGAGAGGGAGGGGGCAAAAGAGAGGGAGGGGGTGAGAGAGAGAGGGAGGGGGCGAGAGCGAGAGAGGGATGGGGTGAGAGAGAGAGAGGGGGAGGGATGGGGTGAGAGAGAAAGGGAGAGGGTGAGAGCGGGGGGGGCGAGAAAGAGAGGAAGGGAGTGAGAGAGAAAGAGAGGGGGCGAGAGAGAGAGGGTGTGAGAGAGAGAGGGAGGGGGCGAGAGAGTGTGGAAGAGGGGCGAGAGAGAGATGGAGGGGACGGGAGAGAGGGGAGGGGGTTGAGAGAGAGAGAGAGGGGGATGAGAGGGAGAGGGTGTGGGCGAGAGAGAGAGAGGGACGTGAGGGAGAGGGAGGGGTGAGAGAGGTAGAGGAAGGGGTCGAGAGACAGAGAGAGGGAGGGTGCGAGAAAGAGAGAGGGAGGGGGCAAGAGAGAGAGTGAGAGGGACGATAGAGAAGGAGGGGGCGAGAGAGAGAGAGATAGCGAGGGGGGCAAGAGAGAGAGAGCGAGGAGGGCGAGAGACAGAGAGTGACGGGGCGAGAGAGAGGGAGGGGGCGAGACAGTGAGAGGGAGGGGGCGAGAGAGTGAGGGATGGGGTGAGAGAGAGAGAGGGAGCGGGTGAGAGCAAGAGAGGGAGAGCGCGAGAGAGTGAGGGATGGGGTGAGAGAGAGAGAGATGGAGAGGGCGAGAGACAGAGGAAGGAGCGAGAGAGAGAGTGAGAGGGACGAGAGACGGAGGGAGGGGGCGAGACAGAGAGAGGAAGGGGACGAGAGAGAGGGATGGGGTGAGAGACAGAGAGAGGGATGGGGTGAGAGAGAGAGGGAGAGGGTGAGAGTGAGAGAGGGATGGTGTGTGAGAGAGAGGGAGAGGGTGAGAGCGAGAGAGTGAGGCGGTGAGAGAGATAGCGAGGGGGCGAGAGAGAATGGAAGTGGGGCGAGAAAGAGAGAGAGGGGACGAGAGAGAGAGGGGAGGCGGACGATAGAGGAAGTGGGAGGGGGACGAGAGAGAGAGGGAGGGAAGGGGAAGAGAGAGAGGGACGAGAGAGAGAGGGAGGAGGCGAGAGAGGGAGAGGGAAGGGGTGAACGACAGAGTGAGAGGGACGAGAGCGAGAGACGGAGGGGGGCGAAAGCGAGAGAGGGGGCGAGAGAGAGAGAGAGGGGGCGAGAGAGAGAGAGGGGAATGGGGTGAGAGAGAGAGGGAGAGGGTGAGAGCGAGAGAGGGAGGGAGCGAGAGAGAGAGAGGGAGGGGGCGAGAGAGAGAGGGTGTGAGAGAGAGAGGGAGGGGGCGAGAGAGAGAGTGAGAGGGACGAGCGAGAGGGGCGGGCGAGCGAGGGATGGGGGCGAGCGAGAGAGAGAGGGACGAGAGAGAGAAGGGGGCGAGAGAGAGAGGGAAGGGGCTAGAGAGAGAGGAAAGTGGAGAGAGAGAGGGAGGGGCGAGAGAGAGAGGGAGTGAGAGAGAAGGAGGGGGTGAGAGAGAATGGAAGTGGGGCGAGAAAGAGAGAGAGGGGACGAGAGAGAGAGGGGAGGAGAACGAGAGAGAAAGTGGGAGGGGGAAGAGAGAGAGAGAGGGTGGGGGCGAACGAGAGAGAGAGGGACAAGAGAGAGTGGGAGGGGGCGAGAGAGAGAGTGAGAGGGATGAGAGACAGGGGGGTGAGAGAGGGAGGGGCAAGAGAGAGGTGGGGGGTCAAGAGAGAGAGTGAGGGGGCGAGAGAGAGAGGGAAGGCGACGAGAGAGGGGGGCACGGTACAGAGAGGGAGAGGGACGAGAGAGAGAGGGCGTGGGTGAGAGAGAGACAGGGACGAGAAACAGTGAGGGGGTGAGAGAGGGGGGGGGGAGAGAGAGAGGGGGAGAGAGAGAGGGAGGGGGCGAGAGAGAGAGAGGGGCGAGAGATAGTGTGAGAGGGACGAGAGAGAGAGGGAGGGGGGCGAGAGAGAGAGGGAGGGGGGTGAGAGAGAGAGCGAGGGGAGCGAGAGAGAAAAAGAGGGTCGGGGCGAGTGAGAGAGAGGGGTGGGGTGAGAGAGAGAGAGAGAGAGAGAGAGAGAGTGAAAGCGTGAGAGCGAGAGCTGGAAGGGGCAAGAGAGAGAGGAAGGGCAACGAGAGAGAAAGTGAGGGGACGAGAGAGAGAGGGAGGGGGCGCGAGAGAGAGAGAGAAAGGGAGGGTAATAGAGTGAGGGAGGGTGCGAGAGAGAGAGAGGGAGACGAATGAGAGAGAGGGAGTGGAACGAAAGAGAGAGGGAGGGGAACGAGAGAGAGGGAGGGGCGAGAGAGAGGGAGGGAGGGAGAGAGAGAGAGGGTGGTGAGAAAGAGAGAGGGTGGGCGGGCGAGAGAGAGAAGGAGTATGCGAGAGAGAGAGAGGGATGGGGCGAGAGAGAGAGGTGGGGTGAGAGAGAGAGAGAGGGAGGGGTGAGAGAGAGAGAGGGAGGGGTGAGAGAGAGAGCCGGAAGAGACAGAGAGGGTGGACGGGCGAGAGAGAGATGGAGTGTGTGAGAGAGAGAGAGAGAGAGAGAGGGAGGGGGTGAGACAGAGAGAGGGAGGGTGCGAGAGAGAGAGGGGGGGTGAGAAAGAGAGAGGGTGGGCGGGCGAGAGAGAGAAGGAGTGTGCGAGAGAGAGAGAGGGATGGGGCGAGAGAGAGAGGGGGGGTGAGAGAGAGAGAGAGGGAGGGGTGAGAGAGAGAGCCGGAAGAGAGAGAGAGGGTGGGCGGGCGAGAGAGAGATGGAGTGTGTGTGAGAGAGAGAGAGAGAGAGGGAGGGGGTGAGACAGAGAGAGGGAGGGTGCGAGAGAGAGAGGGAGGGGGAGTGAGAGAGGAAGGGGGATGAGAGAGAGAGAGGACGTGGGTGAGAGAGAGAGAGGAATGAGAGAGAGAGGGAGGGGCGAGAGGTAGAGGGAGGGGGTGAGAGACAGAGAGAGTGAGGGTGCGAGAGAGAGAGGGAGGGGGAGTGAGAGAGGAAGGGGGATGAGAGAGAGAGAGGGCGTGGGCGAGAGAGAGAGAGGAATGAAGGGAGAGAGGGAGGGGCGAGAGGTAGAGGGAGGCGTTGAGAGACAGAGAGAGGGAGGGTGCGAGAGAGAGAGAGGGAGGCGGCAAGAGAGATAGGGATGAGAGAGAGGGAGGGGGCGAGAGAGAGAGATAGCGAGGGGGGCGAGAGAGAGAGAGAGCGAGGGGGGCGAGAGACAGAGAGTGAGGGGGGCGAGAGAGAGGGAGGGGGCGTGACAGTGAGAGGGAGGGGGCGAGAGAGAGGGATGGGGTGAGAGAGAGAGGGGGAGCGGGTGAGAGCGAGAGAGGGAGAGGGCGAGAGACAGAGGAAGGGGGGGAGAGAGTGCGAGGGGGCGAGAGAGAGAGGAAGGGGCGAGAGAGAGAGCGAGTGAGAGAGAGGAGTGGGCGAGAGAGTGGGGGGAGGCGAGAGAGAGTGCAATGGGGCGAGAGAGAGAGAGGGGAGGAGGACGAGAGAGAAAGTGGGAGGGGGACGAGAGAGAGAGAGATGGAGGGGGACTAGAGAGAGGGTGGGGATGAGAGAGAGAGGGATGAGAGAGAGAGGGAGGGGCGAGAGAGGGAGAGGGAGGGGGCGCGAGAGAGAGTGATGGAGCAGGCGAGAGAGAGAGAGGGAGGGGGCGAGAGAAAGAGAGGGAGGGGCGAGAGAGCGAGGGAGGGGGGAGAGAGTGAGAGACCGAGTAGTGCGAGAGAGAGAGAGCGAGGGAGGCGAGAGAGAGGGAGGGGGTGAGAGAGAGAGGAAGGGGACGAGAGAGAGAGGGATGGGGTGAGAGAGAGAGGGATGGGGTGAAAGAGAGAGGGAGAGGGTGAGAGCGAGAGAGGGAGAGAGCGAGAGAGAGAGAAGAAGGGGGCGAGATTAGAGAGCGAGCGGGTCAGAGAGAGAGAGAAGGGGGCGAGAGAGAGAGGGAAGGGGCGATAGAGAGAGGGAAGGGGAGAGAGAGAGGGAGTGGCAAGAGAGAGCAGGGAGTGAGAGAGAAGGAGGGGGCGAGAGAGAATGGAAGTGGGCCAGAAAGAGAGAGAGGGGACGAGAAAGGGAGAGAGAGAGGGGAGGCGGACGAGAAAGAAAGTGGGAGGGGGACGAGAGAGAGAGAAGGAGTGTAGGGGGCTAGAGAGAGGGAGGGGGCGAGAGAGAGAGTGAGAGGGACGAGTGACAGGGGGCGAGAGAGGGAGGGGGCGAGCGAGAGAGGGAGGGGCGAGAGAGAGAGGGAGGCGGCGAGAGAGAGGGAGGGTGACTAGAGAGAGAGGGAAGGGGATGAGAGAGAGAGGGAGGGGGATGGAACAGAGAGGGAAAGGGCGGAGAGAGAGAGGGCGTGGGCGAGAGAGAGACAGGGACGAGAGAGAGAGGGAGGGGGAGAGAGAGAGCGCGAGGGGGGCGAGAGAGAGAGAGAGAGAGGCAGGGACGAGAGAGAGAGAAAGGGATGGGGCGAGTGAGAGAGAGGGATGGGGTGAGAAAGAGAGAGTGAAAGGGTGAGAGCGAGAGCGGGAATGGGCGAGAGAGAGAGGAAGGGCGACGAGAGAGAAAGGGAGGGGGTGAGAGAGAGGGGTGCGCGAGAGAGAGAGATGGAGGGGGCGAGAGAGAGAATGAGAGGGACGAGGGAGAGGGGTGGGTGAGCGAGGGATGGGGGTGAGTGAGAGAGGGAGGGGGCGAGAGAGAGATGGAGGGTGCGAGAGAGAGAGAGGGAGGGAGATGAGAGAGAGGGTGTGGGCGGGAGAGAGAGAGAGGGACGAGAGAGGGAGAGGCGGGGGCGAGAGAGAGGGAGTGGGCGAGAGAGAGAGAGGGACGAGAGAGAGAAGGAGGGGCGAGAGAGCGAGTGGGCGAATGAGAGAGGGGTAGAGAGAGAGAGAGGGAGGGGCGAGAGAGAAAGAGGGAGGGGTGAGAGATAGTGTGAGAGGGACGAGAGAACGAGGGAGGGGGCAAGAGAGAGAGAGACTGAGGAGGGCGAGAGAGAGAGCGAAAGGGGCAAGAGAGAGGGAGGGGGTGAGAGAGAGAGAGAGGATGGGGTGAGAGAGAGAGGGGGAGAGGGTGAGAGCAAGAGAGGGATGGGGTGAGAGAGAGAGAGGGATAGGGTGAGATCGAGGGAGGGAGAGAGCAAGAGAGAGAGAGAGGAAGGGAGGTGAGAGAGAGAGCGAGGGGGTGAGAGAGAGAGAGAAGGGGGCGAGAGAGAGAGAGGGAAGGGTCGAGAGAGAGAGGGAAGGGGAGAGAGAGGGAGGGGTGAGAGAGAGAGGGAGTGAGAGAGATGAAGGGGGCAAGAGAGAATGGAAGTGGAGCGAGAAAGATAGAGAGGGGACGCGAGAGAGAGGGGAGGCGGATGAGAGAGAAAGTGGGACGGCGACGAGAGAGAGAGGATAGGGGGGTAGAGAGAGGGCGGGGGCGAAGGAGAGAGAGAGGGACGAGAGAGAGGGGGGCGAGAGAGGGAGGGGGCGAGAGAGAGAGAGGGATGGGGCGAGAGAGAGAGGGCGTGGGCGAGAGAGACAGGGACGAGAGAGGGGGAGGGGGTGAGAGAGGCAGAGGGAGGGGGAGAGAGAGAGAGGGAGGGGGAGAGAGAGAGGGAGGGGGAGAGAGAGAGGGAGGGGGCGAGAGAGAGAGGGCTGAGGGATAGAGTGAGAGGGATGAGAGAGAGAGGGAGGGGGTGAGAGAGAGAGAGAGCGAGAGAGAGAGGGGGGCGAGAGAGAGATAGGCAGGGACGAGAGAGAGAGAGGGACGGGGCGAGTGAGAGAGAGAGGGATGGGGTGAGAGAGAGAGTGAAAGAGTGAGAGCGAGAGCGGGAAGGGGCAAGAGAGAGAGGAAAGGCGACGAGAGAGAAAGGGAGGGGACGAGAGAGAGAGCGAGCGGGGCGAGAGAGAGTGGGGCAGGAGAGAGAGAGAGCAGGTGCGAGAGAGAGGGAGAGGGGCGAGAGAGCGAGGGAGGGGCGAGAGAGTGTGTGGGAGGAGGATAAGAAAGAGATGGAGGCGGACAAGAGAGAGGGATGGGAATGAGAAAGAGAGGGCGGGAAACAAGTGACAGAGAGAGCAGGGGCGAGAGAGAGAGAGGGACAAGAGAGAGAGGGAGATGGGCGAGAGAGAGAGAGTGACTGTGCGAGAGAGAGAGGGAGAGGGAGGGGGCGGGAGAGAGAGAGAGGGAGGGGGCAAGAGAGAGTGAGGGAGGGGACGAGAGAGAGAGGGAGGGGGCGAGAGAGAGTGAGGGAGTGGACGAGAGAGAGGGAGGGAGGGTCCAAGAGGGAGCGGAAGGGAGCGAGAGAGAGTGGGAGGGGTGAGAGAGAGCGGAAGGGGCAAGAGAGAGAGGGAGGAGATGAGAGAGAGAAGGAGAGGTCGAGAGAGAGAGGGAGGGGTCAAGAGAGAGAGAGGGAAAGGGGCGAGAGAGAGAGGGGGAAGGGGCGAGAGAGGGAGAGGGAGGGGGCGGGACAGAGAGGGAGAGGGACGGGAAAGAGAAGGCATGGGCGAGAGAGGTGAGGGAGTGGACGAGAGAGAGGGAGGGAGGGTCCAAGAGGGAGCGGAAGGGAGCGAGGGGGGGTGAGAGAGAGGGGGGGCGAGAGAGAGAGAGAGGGAGGGGCGCGTGAGAGAGAGAGAGAGAGAGGGAGACGGACGAGAGAGAGAGGGAGTGGAATGAGAGAGAGAGGGAGGGGCGAGAGACAGAGAGAGGGGGGCGAGAGAGAGAGAGAGGGTGGGCGGGCGAGAGAGAGAGGGAGTTTGCGAGAGAGAGAGAGGGATGGGGCGAGAGAGAGAGGGGTGAGAGAGAGAGAGGGAGGGGCGAGAGAGAGAGAGAGGGAGGGGTGAGAGTGGGGTTTGAGAGAGAGAGAGAGGGTGGGCAGGCGAGTGAGAGAGGGAGGGTGTGAGATAGAGAGGGACGGGGACGAGAGACGGAGGGGGGTGAGAGAGCAAGGGAGGGGTCGAGAGGGGAAACAAGAGAGACGTGGGTGAGATAGGGGGAGAGGTGTGGAGTAGACAGAGTGAGGGAGGGGATGAAACAGAGAGAGGGAGGGTGCGAGAGAGAGGGAGGGGGGAGTGAGAGAGGAAGGGGGATGAGAGAGAGAGGGTGTGGGCGAGAGAGAGAGAGGGTTGAGACAGAGGGTGGGGGTGAGAGTGGGAGGGGGCGAGAGAGGGAGAGGCGGCGGTGAGAGAGAGAGAGAGGGAGGGGTAGAGAGAGAGGGAGGGGCGAGAGAGAGAGGGAGGGGCAAGAGATAGAGTGAGAGGGACGAGAGAGCGAGGGAGGGTTGCGTGAGAGAGAGAGAGAGAGCGAGGGGGGCGAGAGAGAGGGAGGGGGCGAGAGAGAGATAGGAAAGGGACATGAGAGAGAGGGAGGGGTTGAGAGAGAGCCCGATGGGGTGAGAGAGAGAGGGGGAGAGGGTGAGAGCGAGAGAGGGATGGGGTGAGAAAGAGACGGAGAGAGTGAGAGCGAGGGAGGGAGAGAGCGAGAGAGAGAGGAAGGGGGCAAGAGAGAGAGTGAGGGGGCGAGAGAGAGTGGGAAGGGGGCGAGAGAGAGAGGGAGGGGGCGAGAGAGAGAGAGAGAGTGAGGGGGAGAGACAGAGGGAGGGGGACGAGAGAGAGGGAGAGTGCGAGAGAGAGGGCGTGGGCGAAAGAGAGAGAGACAGGGACGAGAGAGAGAAGGAGGGGTGAGAGAGAGAGAGGGATGGGGTGAGAGAGAGAGGGACAGGGTGACAGCGAGAGACGGAGGGAGCGAGAGAGTGAGGAAGGGAGCGAGAGAGAGAGGGAGGGATGAGAGAGAGAGGGAGGGGGCGAGAGAGAGAGGGAGGGGACGAGAGAGTGAGAGAGGGGCGAGAGAGAGATGGAGGGGGTGGGAGAGAAAGGGGAGGGGGGAAATAGAGAGAGAGGGAGGGGGACTAGAGGGGGGGATGAGAGAGAGAGGGCGTGGGCAATAGAGAGAGACGGAGGGGGCGAGAGAGGGGGAGGGAGGGGCGACAGAGAGAGGGACGAGAGAGATGGAGGCGGCGAGAGAGGGAGGGAGCGAGAGAGGGAGAGGCAGGGGGCAAGAGAGAGGAAATGGGCGAGGGAGAGAGAGAGGAGAGGGAGAGGGAGGGGGCGAGAGAGGGGGAGGGAGGGGGCGAGAGACAGAGAGAGGGACGGTGTGAGAAAGAGAGAGGGAGGGTGCGAGAGAGAGTGAGAGGGATGAGAGAGAGGAAGGGGGCGAGAGAGGGAGGGGGCGAGAGAGGGAGAGGCAGGGGGCGAGAGAGAGGGAGTGGGCTAGAGAGAGAGAGGGACGAGAGAGAGAAGGGGTGTAGAGAGAGAGAGAGGGAGGGGCGAGAGAGAGACAGGGAGGTTCGAGAGACAGAGTGAGAGGGGCGGGCGACCGAGGGAGAGGGTGAGAGCGGGAGAGTGGGAGAGCGAGATAGAGAGAGGAAGGGGCGAGATTAGAGAGCGAGGGGGTCAGAGAGAGAGAGAAGGGGGCGAGAGAGAGAGGGAAGAGTCGATAGAGAGAGAGAAGGGGAGAGACAGAGGGAGGGCCAAGAGAGAGTAGGGAGTGAGAGATAAGGAGGGAGCGAGAGAGAGATTGGAAGTGGGGCGAGAAAGAGAGAGAGGGGACGAGAAAGGGAGGGAGAGGGGGGAGGCGGACGAGAGAGAGAGAGGGAGGGTACGAGAGAGAGAGGACGGGGCAAGAAAGAGAGGGCGGGGATGAGAGAGGGGAAGAGTGAGAGAGAGGGAGAAGGAGGGGCGAGGGAGAGTTTGAGGGGAAAGGAGAGAGAGAGAGAGCGAAGGGGGCGAGAGAGAGAGGGGTGCAAGAGAGGGGGGGCGAGAGAGAGAGGGGGCGAGAGAGAGGGGGCAGGCGAGAGAGAGAGGGAGGCAGACGAGAGAGCAGGTGGGGGCAAGTGAGAGAGAGGGAGGGGGCAAGAGAGAGAGGGACGAGAGAAGGAGTAAGAGTGTGCGAGAGAGAGAAAGAGGGGGGGTGAGAGAGAGAGGGAGGGGGACGAAAGAGAGCGGGAGGAGGACGAGGGAGAGTGGGAGGGGTTAAGAGAGAGTGGGCAGGGGCAAGGGAGAGTGGGGGGGCGAGAGAGCGCGGGCTGGAGCGAGAGAGTCAGAGAGAGGGAGGGGGTGAGTGAGAGAGAGAGAGAGGGAGGGAGGCGAGAGAGAGAGGGAGTGCACGAGAGAGAGAGGGAGGGGGCGAGAGTGAGAGAGGGAGGAGGCGAGAGAGTGAGGAACAGTGCAAGAGAGATGGGGTTAATGAGAGGGGGGGGTGAGAGAGAGAGAGGGAGGGGGCGAGAGAGAGTGGGAGGGGACGAGAGAGAGAGGGAGGGGGACGAGAGAGAGAGGGAGGTGGGCGAGAGAGAGAGGTAGCGGCGAGAGAGAGAGGGTGGGATGGCGAGAGAGTGAGAGGGAGAGGGACGAGAGAGAGGGAGGGGGGCGAGAGAGTGGGGGCAAGAGAGATGTGGGTGAGATAGGCTGAGAGGTGTGGACTAGAGAGAGAGAGGGAGGGGGCAAGAGAGGGAGAAGGTGAGAGCGAGAAAGAGGGATGGGGTGAGAGAGAGGGAGGGAGGAGACGAGAGGGAGAGGAAGGGGGGCAAGAGAGAGAGGTAGATGGGGAGAGAGAGAGGGAGGGGGCGAGAGACAGTCGGAGGGGGCAAGAGAGAGAGGGAGAGGACGTGAAAGAGAGGGAGGATGGGGGCGAGAGAAAGAGGGAGGAGGGCGAGAGAGGGAGAGGGGTGTGAGAGAGGAGGGGCACGAGAGAAAGAGGGATGGGGTGAGAGAGAGGAGGATGGGATGAGATAGAGAGAGAGAGGGTGAGAGAGAGGGGGACAAGAGACAGTGGGAGGGGGCAAGAGAGAGAGAGACGGAGGGGCGAGAGAGAGAGAGAGAGACGGAGGGGCGATAGACAGAGAGGGTGGGGGGGCGAAAGAGAAGGAGGGGGCGAGAGAGACAAAGGGAGGGGGCAAGAGAGAGGGAGGGTGGCTGAGAGAGAGAGAGGGAGGTGCGAGAGAGACGGAGGGGGCATGAGAAAGAGGGAGTGGGCGAGAGAGAAAGGGAGTGAGAGAGAGAGGAAGGGGGCAAGAGAGAGTGATGGTCAAGAGAGAGAGTGAGGGGTGGCGAGAGAGAGTGGGAGGGGGGCGATAGAGAGAGTGGGGGCGAGAGAGAGAGTGAGGGTGGCGAGAGAGAGAGAGGGAGGGAATATTCGAGAAAGAGAGAGCTAGGCGAGAGAGAGGGAGAGGTGGCGAGAGAGAGAGAGGGAGGAGGCGAGAGAGAAAGAGAAATGGGGGCGAGAGAGACAGGGAGGGGGTGAGAGAGAGAGTGAGGGAGGGGGGCAAAAGAGAGAGGGAGGGGGCGAGAGAGATAAAGGGAGGGTCGAGAGAGAGTGTGAGGGGGCGAGAGAGAGATAGCAAAGGGGACGAGAGAGAGGGGGCGAAAGAGAGATAGGAGAGGGGGAGGCTGGGAGAGAAAAGGAGTGCGAGAGAGAGGGAGGGGGTGAGAGAGAGATGGAGGGGGGCGAGAGGGATGGAGGGGGGCGAGAGAGAGAGGGAGGTGGTCGAGAGAGAGAGAGCGAGCGGGGCAAGAAAGAGAGGGGGCAGGCGAGAGAGAGAGAGAGGAAGGGGTCGAGAGAGAGAGAGGGAGGGCGTCGAGACAGAGACGGGGAGGGGGTCGACAGCGAGAGCGGAAGGGGATCGAGAGAGGGGAGGCGCGAGAGTCTGGGGTGAGAGAGAGAGAGAGAGAGAGGGTGAGAGAGAGAGAGGTAGAGGCTGAGAGATAGAGGGAGAGGAGAGAGAGAGATAGAGCGGGAGGGGGCGAGACAGAGAGGGGGGCAAGAGAGGGGAATCAAGAGAGAGGGAGGGGTGCGAGAGAGAGGGAATGGGGCGAGCGAGAGAGGGAGGGGGCGAGATAGAGAGAGGGATAGGGAGAGAGAGGGGGAGGGGGAGAGAGAGAGAGAGGGTGCGAGAAAGAGGGGCAAGCGCGATAGAGAGGGAGGGTACGAGAGAGACAGGGCGGGGATGAGAAAGAGAGGGCGAGCGAGAGAAAGAGGGAGCGCAAGAGAGAGAGAGAAGGAGGGGCGAGAGTGAGAGAAGAAGGGGGCGAGAGAGAGTTCGAGGGAGTGAGAGAGAGCGAACGGGGAGTGAGAGAGAGAGCGAAGGGGGCGAGAGAGAGAGGGAGAGCAAGAGAGAGGGGGAGGGGGCGAGAGTGAGGGAGGGGGAGAGAGGGAGAGAGGGAGAGAGAGAGAGAGAGGGAGGGCAAGAGAGAGAGGGAGGGACGAGACAGAATTCGAGGGGGCGAGAGAGAGAGAGGGAGGGGGCAAGAGAGGGAGGGGGCGAGAGAGGGAGTGGGGTGAGAGAGAGAGGGAGTGGAGCGAGAAAGAGAGAGGGAGTGGGGCGAGAGAGAGAGGGGACAGGCGAGAGAGAGAGGGGGAGGGTACGACACAGAGAGGGCGGGGACGAGAAAGAGAGGGCGGGGCGAGAGAGAGAGGGAGGGCAAGAGAGAGAGTGAGGGAGGGGATGAAAGAGAGAGAGGGAGGGTGCGAGAGAGACAGGTAGGGGGGAGTGACAGAGGAAGGGGGATGAGAGAGAGAGGGCGTGGGTGAGAGAGAGAGAGGGTTGAGAGAGAGGGTTGGGGTGAGAGAGGGAGGGGCCGAGAGAGGGAGAGGCAGGGGGTGAGAGAGAGAGGCAGTGGACGAGAGAGCGAGAGGGACGAGCGAGAGAGGGAGGGGGCGAGAGGGGGAGATGGAGGGGACGAGAGAGAGGGAGGGAGGGTCCAAGAGGGAGCGGAAGGGAGCGAGAGAGAATGGGAGGGGTGAGAGAGAGCAGAAGGGGCAAGAGAGAGAGGGAGGGGATGAGAGAGAGAAGGAGAGGTCGAGAGAGAGAGGAAGGGGTCAAGAGAGAGAGAGGGAAGGGGACAAGAGAGAGAGGGGGCGGGGGGCGAGAGAAGGAGAGGGAGGGGGCGGGAGAGAGAGGGAGAGGGACGAGAAAGAGAAGGCGTGGACGAGAGAGGTGAGGGAGTGAGAGAGAGAGGGAGGGGGGCGAGAGAGAGGGGGTGCGAGAGAGAGAGAGAGGGTGGGCGGGCGAGAGAGAGAGAGAGGGATGGGGCGAGAGAGAGGGGGGGTGAGAGAGAGAGAGGGAGGGGCGAGAGAGAGAGAGGGAGGGGTGAGAGAGGGGGGTGAGAGAGAGAGAGAGGGTGGGCAGGCGAGTGAGAGAGGGAGGGTGTGAGATAGAGAGGGACGGGGACGAGAGACGGAGGGGGGGTGAGTGAGCGAGGGAGGGGTCGAGAGGGGAAACAAGAGAGATGTGGGTGAGATAGGGGGAGAGGTGTGGACTAGACAGGGTGAGGGAGGGGATGAAACAGCGAGAGGGAGGGGGGAGTGACAGAGGAAGGGGGATGAGAGAGAGGGTGTGGGCGAGAGAGAGAGAGGGTTGAGACAGAGGGTGGGGGTGAGAGAGGGAAAGGGCGAGAGAGGGAGAGGCAGGGGGTGAGAGAGGGAGAGGGAGGGGTAGAGAGAGAGGGAGGGGCGGGAGAGAGAGGGAGGGGCGAGAGATAGAGTGAGAGTGACGAGAGAGCGAGGGAGGGGTGCGTGAGAGAGAGACCGAGGAGGGTGAGAGAGAGAGAGCGAGGGGGGCGAGAGAGAGGGAGGGGGCAAGAGAGAGATAGGAAGGGGACATGAGAGAGCGCGATGGGGTAAGAGAGAGAGGGAGAGGGTGAGAGTGAGAGAGGGATGGGGCGAGAAAGAAAGGGAGAGAGGGAGCGAGGGAGGGAAAGAGCGAGAGAGAGAGGAAGGGGGCGAGAGAGAGAGTGAGGGAGCGAGAGAGAGTGGGAAGGGGGCGAGAGAGAGTGAGAAGTGGGCGAGAGTGAGAGAGAGGGAGGGGGCGAGAGAGAGAGAGGGAGGGGCAGAGAGAGAGGGAGGGGGACGAGAGAGAGAGTGAGAATGCGAGAGAGAGGGCGTGGGCGAGAGAGAGGGAGGGACGAGACAGAGAAGGAGGGGTGAGAGAGAGAGAGGGATGGGGTGAGAGAGAGAGGGACAGGGTGACAGCGAGAGACGGAGGGAGCGAGAGAGTGAGGAAGGGAGCGAGAGAGGGATGGAGGGGTTGGGAGAGAAAGGGGAGGGGGGCAATAGAGAGAGAGGGAGGGGGACGAGAGGGGGAATGAGAGAGAGAGGGTTTGGGCGAGAGAGAGAGAGGGAGGGGGCGAGAGAGGGGGAGGGAGGGACGAGAGAAATGGAGGGGGCGAGAGAGGGAGGGAGCGAGAGAGGGAGAGGCAGGGGGCAAGAGAGAGGAAATGGGTAAGAGAGTGAGGGAGGAGAGGGAGAGGGAGGGGGCGAGAGAGGGGGAGGGAGGGGGCGAGAGACAGAGAGAGGGACGGTGTGAGAAAGAGAGAGGGAGGGTGCGAGAGAGAGAGAGGGACGAGAGAGAGGGAGGGGGCGAGAGAGGGAGGGGCGAGAGAGGGAGAGGCAGGAGGCGAGAGAGAGGGAGTGGGCTAGAGAGAGAGAGGGACGAGAGAGAGAAGGGGTGTAGAGAGAGAGAGAGGGAGGGGCGAGAGAGAGACAGGGAGGTTCGAGAGACAGAGTGAGAGGGGCGGGCGACCGAGGGAGAGGGTGAGAGCGGGAGAGCGGGAGAGCGAGATAGAGAGAGGAAGGGGCGAGATTAGAGAGCGAGGGGGTCAGAGAGAGAGAGAAGGGGGCGAGAGAGAGAGGGAGGAGGCGATAGAGAGAGAGAAGGGGTGTAGAGAGAGAGAGAGGGAGGGGCGAGAGAGAGACAGGGAGGTTCGAGAGACAGAGTGAGAGGGGCGGGCGAGCGAGGGAGAGGGTGAGAGCAAGAGAAGCAGAGAGCGAGAGAGAGAGAGGAAGGGGGCGAGATTAGAGAGCGAGGGGGTCAGAGAGAGAGAGAAGGGAGCGAAAGAGAGAGGGAAGGGGCGATAGAGAGAGAGAAGGGGACAGACAGAGGGAGGGCCAAGAGAGAGAAGGGAGTGAGAGAGAAGGAGGGGGCGAGAGAGAATGGAAGTGGGGCGAGAAAGAGAGAGAGGGGACGAGAGAGAGAGGGAGAGTACGAGAGAGAGAGGACAGGGCAAGAAAGAGAGTGCGGGGATGAGAGAGGGGAAGAGTGAGAGAGAGGGAGAAGGAGGGGCGAGGGATAGTTTGAGGGGGAAGGAGAGAGGGAGCGAAGGAGGCGAGAGAGAGAGGGGTGCAAGAGAGGGGGGGCGAGAGAGAGAGGGGGCGAGAGAGAGAGGGGGCAGGCGAGAGAGAGAGGGAGGCGGATGAGAGAGCAGGTGGGGGCAAGTGAGACAGAGGGGGGCAAGAGAGAGAGGGACGAGAGAAGGAGTAAGAGTGTGCGAGAGAGAGAAAGAGGGAGGGGGTGAGAGAGAGAGGGAGGAGGACGAAAGAGAGCGGGAGGAGGATGAGGGAAAGTGGGAGGGGTTAAGAGAGAGCGGGCGGGGGCGAGAGAGCAGGTGGGAGCGAGAGAGTCAGAGAGAGGGAGGGGGTGAGAGAGAGAGAGAGAGGGAGGGAGGCGAGAGAGAGATGGAGTGCACGAGAGAGAGAGGGAGGGGGCGAGAGTGAGAGAGGGAGGAGGTGAGAGAGAGAGGAACGGTGCAAGAGAGATGGGGGTTAATAAGAGGGAGGGGGTGAGAGAGAGAGAAGGAGGGGGACGAGAGAGAGAGGGAGGCGGACGAGAGAGAGAGGGAGGGATGGCGAGAGAGTGAGAGGGAGAGGGACGAGAGAGAGGGAGGGGGGCGAGAGAGTGGGGGCAAGAGAGATGTGGGTGAGATAGGCTGAGAGGTGTGGACTAGAGAGAGAGAGGGAGGGGGCAAGAGAGGGAGAAGATGAGAGCGAGAAAGAGGGATGTGGTGAGAGAGAGGGAGGGAGGAGACGAGAGGGAGAGGAAGGGGGGCAAGAGAGAGAGGGAGATGGGGAGAGAGAGAGGGAGGGGGTGAGAGACAGTCGGAGGGGGCAAGAGAGAGAGGGATGGGATGAGATAGAGAGGGAGAGGGTGAGAGAGAGAGAGGGGGAGGGGCAAGAGAGGCAGGGCGCGAGAGAGAGAGGGAGTGAGAGAGAGAGGGAGGGGTGAGAGAGTGATGGTCAAGACAGAGAGTGAGGGGTTGCGAGAGAGTGGGAGGGGGGCGAGAGAGAGAGTGGGGGCGAGAGAGAGAGTGAGGGTGGAGAGAGAGAGAGAGGGAGGGAATATTCGAGAAAGAGAAAGCTAGGCGAGAGAGAGGGAGAGGTGGCGAGAGAGAGAGAGGGAGGAGGCGAGAGAGAAAGAGGGGGCAGGCGAGAGAGAGAGAGGAAGGGCTCGAGAGAGAGAGAGGGAGGGCGTCGAGACAGAGAGGGGGAGGGGGTCGACAGCGAGAGCGGAAGGGGATGTGGAGAGGGGAGGCGCGAGAGTCTGGGGTGAGAGAGAGAGAGGGTGAGAGAGACAGAGGGAGAGGGTGAGAGAGACGGAGAGGAGAGAGAGAGAGAGAGCGGGAGGGGCGAGACAGAGAGGGGGGCAAGAGAGGGGGATCAAGAGAGAGGGAGGTGGTGCGAGAGAGAGGGAATTGGGTGAGCGAGAGAGGGAGGGGGCGAGATAGAGAGAGGGATGGGGAGAGAGAGGGGGAGGGGGGAGAGAGAGAGAGGGTGCGAGAAAGAGGGGCAGGCGAGATAGAGAGGGAGGGTACGAGAGAGACAGGGCGGGGATGAGAAAGAGAGGGCGAGCGAGAGAGAGAGGGAAGGCAAGAGAGAGAGAGAAGGAGGGGCGAGAGTGAGAGAAGGAGGGGCGAGAGAGAGTTCGAGGGAGTGAGAGAGAGCAAATGGTGAGTGAGAGAGAGAGAGAGCGAAAGGGGGGAGAGAGAGAGGGAGTGCAAGAGAGAGGGGGAGGGGGCGAGAGTGAGGGAGGGGGAGAGAGAGAGAGGGGGAGAGAGAGAGAGAGGGAGGGCGAGAGAGAGAGGGAGGGACGAGACAGAATTCGAACGGGTGAGAGAGAGAGAGGGAGGGGGCAAGAGAGGGAGGGGGCAAGAGAGGGAGTGGGGTGAGAGAGAGAGGGAGTGGAGCGAGAAAGAGAGAGGGAGTGGGGCGAGAGAGAGTGGGGACAGGCGAGAGAGAGAGAGGGGGAGGGTACGACAGATAGAGGGCGGGGACGAGAAAGAGAGGGCGGGGCGAGAGAGAGAGGGAGGGCAAGAGAGAGAGTGAGGGAGGGGATGAAACAGAGAGAGGGAGGGTGCGAGAGAGAGAGGGAGGGGGGAGTGAGAGAGGAAGGGGGATGAGAGAGAGAGGGCGTGGGTGAGAGAGAGCGAGGGTTGAGAGAGAGGGTGGGGGTGAGAGAGGGAGGGGGCGAGAGAGGGGGAGGCAGGGGGTGAGAGAGAGAGGCAGTGGGCGAGAGAGCGAGAGGGACGAGCGAGAGAGGGAGGGGGCGAGAGAGAGAGAGGGAGGGGTAGAGAGAGAGAGTGAGGGGCGAGAGAGAGAGGGAGGGGCGAGAGATAGAGTGAGAGGGACGAGAGAGCGAGGGAGGGGTGCGTGAGAGAGAGACCGAGGAGGGCGAGAGAGAGAGAGCGAGGGGGGCGAGAGAGAGGGAGGGGGCGAGAGAGAGATAGGAAGGGGACACGAGAGAGAGGGATGGGGTGAGAGAGAGAGGGATGGGGTGAGAAAGAGAGGGAGAGAGTGAGAGCGAGGGAGGGAGAGAGCGACAGAGAGAGGAAGGGGGCGAGAAAGAGAATGAGGGGGCGAGAGAGAGAGGGAAGGGGGCGAGAGAGAGAGAGGGACGGGGCGAGAGAGAGAGGGGGGGAGATAGAGAGGGAGGGGGACGAGAGAGAGAGGGAGAGGGCGAGAGAGAGAGGGCGTGTGCGAGAGAGAGACAGGGATGAGAGAGAGAAGGAGGGGGTGAGAGAGAGCGAGGATAGGGGTGAGAGATAGAGGGAGAGGGTGACAGCGAGAGACGGAAGGAGCGAGAGAGTGAGGAAGGGAGTGAGAGAGAGAGTGAGTGAGGGGCGAGAGAGAGAGGGAGGGGGCGAGAGAGAGAGGGAGGGGACGAGAGAGGGATGGTGTGAGAGAGAGAGGTAGGGGACGAGAGAGAGTGAGAGGGGGGCGAGAGAGAGATGGAGGGGGTGGGAGAGAAAGGGGAGGGGGGCAAGAGAGAGAGAGGGAGGGGGACGAGAGAGTGGGGATGAGAGAGAGAGGGCGTGGGCGAGAGAGAGAGAGGGAGGGGGTGAGAGAGGGGGAGGGAGGGGCGAGAGAGAGAGGGACGAGAGAGATGAAGGGGGCGAGAGAGGGAGGGGGCAAGAGAGGGAGGGAGCAAGAGACGGAGAGGCAGGGGGCAAGAGAGAGGAAGTGGGTGAGAGAGAGAGGGAGGAGAGGGAGAGGGAGGGGGCGAGAGAGGGGGAGAGACGGGGCGAGAGACAGAGAGAGAGGGAGTGTGTGAGAAAGAGAGAGAGAGAGAGTGCCAGAGAGAGAGAGGGACGAGAGAGAGAAGGGTTGTAGAGAGACAGGGAGGGAGGGGCGAGAGAGAGACAGGGAGGTTCGAGAGACAGAGTGAGAGGGGCGGGCGAGCGAGGGAGAGGGTGAGAGCAAGAGAAGCAGAGAGCGAGAGAGAGAGAGGAAGGGGGCGAGATTAGAGAGCGAGGGGGTCAGAGAGAGAGAGAAGGGGGCGAGAGAGAGAGGGAAGGGGCGATAGAGAGAGGGAAGGGGAGAGAGAGAGGAAGGGGCAAGAGAGAGCAGGGAGTGAGAGAGAAGGAGGGGGCGAGAGAGAATGGAAGTGGGGCGAGAAAGAGAGAGAGGGGATGAGAAAGGGAGAGAGAGAGGGGAGGCGGACGAGAGAGAAAGTGGGAGGGGGACGAGAGAGAGAAGGAGTGTAGGGGGCTAGAGAGAGGGTGGGGGCGAAGGAGAGAGAGAGGGACGAGTGAGAGAGGGATGGGGCGAGAGAGAGAGAGAGAGAGGGAGGGGGCGAGAGAGAGAGAGGGAGAGGGAACGAGAGATGGAGGGTGGCGAGAGAGCGAGGGAGGGGGGTGAGGGGGAGGGGTGAGAGAGAGAGGAAGGGGGCAAGAGAGAGTGATTGTCAAGAGAGAGTGAGGGGTGGCGAGAGAGAGTGGGGGGGCGAAAGAGAGAGGGAGGGAATATTCGAGAAAGAGAAAGCTAGGCGAGAGAGAGGGAGAGGTGGCGAGAGAGAGAGAGGGAGGAGGCGAGAGAGAAAGAGAAATGGGGGCGAGAGAGACAGGGAGGGGGTGAGAGAGAGTGAGGGAGGGGGGCGAAAGAGAGAGGGAGGGGGGCGAGAGAGATAAAGGGAGGGTCGAGAGAGAGTGTGAGGGGGCGAGAGAGAGGTAGCAAAGGTGACGAGAGAGAGGGGGCGAAAGAGAGATAGGGGAGGGGGGAGGGTGGGAGAGAAAAGGAGTGCGAGAGACAGGGAGGGGGTGAGAGAGAGATGGAGGGGGGGCGAGAGAGATGGAGGGGGGCGAGAGAGAGAGGGAGGTGGTCGAGAGAGAGCGAGTGGGGCAAGAAAGAGAGGAGGCAGGCGAGAGAGAGAGGAAGGGGTCGAGAGAGAGAGAGGGAGGGCGTCGAGACAGAGAGGGGGAGGGTGTCGACAGCGAGAGTGGAAGGGGATCGAGAGAGGGGAGGCGAGAGAGTCTAGGGTGAGAGAGAAAGAGAGAGGGTGAGAGAGAGAGGATGAGAGAGAGAGGGAGAGGAGAGTAGAGAGCGGGAGGGGGCGAGACAGAGAGGGGGGCAAGAGAGGGGGATCGAGAGAGAGGGAGGGGGTGCCAGAGAGAGAGGGAATGGGGCGAGCGAGAGAGGGAGGGGGCGAGATAGAGAGAGGGATGGGGAGAGAGAGGGGGAGAGGGAGAGAGAGAGGGTGCGAGAAAGAGGGGCAGGCGAGATAGAGAGGGAGGGTACGAGAGAGACAGGGCGGGGATGAGAAAGAGAGGGCGAGCGAGAGAGAGAGGGAGGGCAAGAGAGAGAGAGAAGGAGGGGCGAGAGTGAGAGAAGAAGGGGGCGAGAGAGAGTTCGAGGGAGTGAGAGAGAGCGAACGGGGAGTGAGAGAGAGCGAAGGGGCGAGAGAGAGAGGGAGTGCAAGAGAGAGGGGGAGGGGGCGAGAGTGAGGGAGGGGGAGAGAGAGAGGGAGAGAGAGAGAGATAGGGAGGATGAGAGAGGGGGGGCGAGACTGAATTCGAGGGGGCGAGAGAGAGAGAGGGAGGGGGCAAGAGAGGGAGGGGGTGAGAGAGGGGGGGAAGTGGAGTGAGAAAGAGAGAGGGAGTGGGGCGAGAGAGAGAGGGGACAAGCGAGAGAGAGAGGGGGAGGGTACGAAAGAGAGAGGGCGGGGATGAGAAAGAGAGGGTGGGGCGAGAGAGAGAGGGAAGGCAAGAGAGAGAGGGAGGGACGAGAGAGAGGGAGGGAGGGCGAGAGCGAAGGGGGCGAGAGAGAGGGACAGGGCGAGAGAGCGAGGTGGCGAGATAGAGAGGGAGTGGGGCAAGAGAGAGAGGGAGCTAGTTGAGAGAGAAAGGGGGCAGGTCGAGAGAGAGAGTGGACAGGCGAGATAGAGAGGGAGGCAGACGAGAGAGCGGGCGGGGGTGAGACAGAGAGAGGGAGGGGTCGAGAGAGAGAGAGAGGGATGAGAGAGCGAGAGGGGGGCAAGAGAGAGAGAGAGGGAGTGTGCGAGAGAGAAAGTGAGAGGGAGGGTCCGAGCGAGAGAGGGAGGGGGACAGGAGAGAGAGGGAGGGGGATGAGAGTGAGAGAGGGAGGGGGCAAGAGAGAACGAGAGGGAAGGGGGGGTGAGAGAAAGAGAGGGAGTGCGTGAGAGAGAGAGAGGGTGGGGGCGAGAGAGTGAGAGGGAGGGGATGAGAGAGAGAGGGACGGGGCAAGAGAGATGGGGGATTTAAAGAGATGGAGGGGGTGAGAGATTTAGGGAGGAGGCAAGAGAGAGAGGGAGGAGGCGAGAGAGAGAGAAAGGGAGGGGAGAGAGAGAGCGGGGGAGGGTGCGAGAGAGAGGGAGGGAGGGGACGAGAGTGACAGGGAGAGGGGCGAGAGAGAGAGGGAGGGAGTGAGAGAGAGGGGGTTGAGAGAGAGGGAGGGAGGCAAGAGAGAGAGGGAGGGGGTGGGCGAGAGGGAGAGGAGGGGGCGAGAGAGATTGGGAGGCGGATGAGAGAGAACAGGCGGTGGCAAGAGAGAGAGAGAGGGAGGGGGCGAGGGAGAGAGAGAGAGGGACGAGAGAGAGGGATGAGGGAGAAGGAAGGGGGCGAGAGAGAGAGGGGAGTGAGAGAGAGGAAGAGAGGACGAGAGAGAGAGAGAAAGGGGGCGAGAGAGAGGGAGGGGGTGAGAGAGAGGGATTCGAGAGAGAGGGAGAGGTACAAGAGAGAGTGGGAAGGGGCGAGAGAAAGTGGGAGTGGGGCAAGAGAGAGAGGGAGTGGGCGAGAGTGAGAGGGAGGGGGGCAAGAGAGAGAGGGAGGGGGCGAGTGAGAGAGGGAGCTGGTGAGAGAGAGGGGGGTCAAGAGAGAGGGAAGGGTACAAGAGAGAATGGGAGGGGGCGAGAGAAAGTGGGAGTGGGGCGAGAGAGAGAAGGAGTGGGCGAGAGTGAGAGAGAGGGGGCAAGAGAGAGAGGGCGAGTCTGAGGGGGACGGGGGGGCGAGAGAGAGAGGGGGCGCGAGTCTGACAGGGAGGGGGGCGAGAGAGAGAGGGGGGGTGAGAGAGAGGAGGGCGAGTGAGAGGAGGGCGAGTGAGAAGAGGGCGAGTGCGAGAGAGCCAGAACGAGAGCAGGAGACACAGAGAGATGAACAATTTGTGCGAGCAAGTGAGCGAGCGAGCACATGAGAGGAACAGCGAGAGAACGAGGTGGCGAGAGAGAGAGGTGCTAGAGAGACGGAGAGAGGGGGCAAGAGAGAGAGAGTAAGAGACAAAGAGAGAGTGAACACGATAGAGAGAGATGGTCGAGAGAGAGAGCATTGGTAGAGAGAGAGGAGGGGGCAGGATAGAGAGAGAGGGCTACAGAGAAAGAATGGGGGAAAGTGAAATTGTGAGAGAGAGGCCGCGAGAGAGAGCCGGAGCGAGAGAGAAGGGATAGTGAGATGGAGAGACGGGGCGAGCAAGAGGTAAAGCAATGAGAGATGGGTGAAAGAGAGAGAGAGGAGGCGAGAGACAGAGGGGTGAGACAGGAAGCGAGAGCGATGAGGCAAGAGTGAATGAGGGAGTGAGGTGGTGAGAGAGAGAGATGTGCCAAAGAAAGAGTGGGGCAAGAGAGAGAGATACGGGAGAGAGTGGGATAGAATGGAGAGAGAGAGACAGAGAGAGAGAGAAGCGAGATGGAGAGAGGGGGGAGTCATAGAGAGAGGGAGAGAGTGACCGAGAGTGAGTGAGAGAGAGAACGAGTGAGAGAAAACGAGAGAAAGAGGGAGAGAGTTGCAAGAAAGAGGGAATGAGGGGGCAAATACGAGAGAGAGAGTGAGAGAGCGAGGGAAAGAGAGAGGGAGAGAGGGTGTGGGAGAGAGGGTGAGGGAGAGAGTGATTGAGAAAGAGCAAGGGAGGGGTGAAAGAAGGGCGACAGAGAGAGCGAGAGAGAGTGAGAGGAGCGAGAGGGAGAGGTGATAGAGAAGGATAGAGAGAGAGCGAGAGAGGTGAGTGATGGTGACAGGGGGAACAAAGAGAGAGATATATAGAGAGATGGGCGAAAGTGTGTGTAAAAGAGAGAGAGGGTCACGTGCAAAAGAGAGAGAGGCAAGAGATGGTGACAGTGATGGGGGAGAGAGAGGAGAGAAAGGGGATGTGATTGAGGGGAGAAAGGAGAGCAAGAGAGATAAGGAGTGAGAGAGAGAGGAGTGAGAGAGAGAGATGGGGAGAGCGAGAGGGCGAGAGAAACAGGGGTTGAGTGAGCGACAGAGGGATGAGAGACAGAGTGGTGTGAGAGAGGAAGGGAGGGCTGAGACAGAGAGCACGAGCAAGAGAGAGCGCAAGAGAGAGATGCAAGAAAGAGCAAGAGAGAGAGAGAGAGGGCAGATACGAGATAGAGCGAGAGAGAGAAAGGAGAGAGCGAGATTGGCAGAGTGGGAGCATGGAAGCGTGGGAGCGTGGGAACGAGGGAGTGAGGGAGCGAGAAAGAGCGAGAGTGGCAGAGTGGCTGTGAGGGAGCGGCAAGAAAGAAAGTGAGAGAGATGGGGAGGGTGGATAGAGGGAGGGGGTTAGAGGGAGGGGATAGAAGGAGGGGGTCGAGGGAGAGGGAGTAGAGGAAGAGAGGGGTAGAGGGGGGTAGGGGGGTTGGAGAGGGAGGGGGAGAGCATGGGGGGTAGAGGGAGGGCAGGTAGTGGGTGTAGAGGGAGGGGGTAGAGGGAGGGGGGTAGAGCAAGGGAGTAGGGGGATAGAGGGAGAGGGGTAGAGGGAGGGGGTAGAGGGAGGTGGGAGAATTGGTGCGAGGGGGTGCGGGGGAGCGAGAGGGTGAAAGCAAGAGGGGAGTGACAAGAGGGGGACGACGAAAGGGGGGCGATGGGGTGGGAGGGAGTGGGGAAGGGGGGAGAAGGCGTGAGAAGGGGTGGGGGGGCGAATGGATGGCCCGGGCGTCCGGGGGGGTGCGAGAGGGGGGGCAAGGGGGGGCGAGTGGGGTGGCGAGGGGGGATGAGGGGGGGGCGTGAGTGGGGCGAGGGGGGCGAGGGGGGAGCGAAAGGGGAGGGATCGAGGGGGTGAGAGGGGGGGCAAGAGGGGGGTAGAGAGGGGGTGAAAGGGGGGGCGAAGGGAAGAGAGGGGGGCGAGGGGTGGCAGGGGGTGCGAGAGGGTAGCAAGGGGGGGCGAGAGGAGGAGGCGAGGGGGTTAGTGGGGGCAAGTGGGGGGTGAGGGGGCAAGGGGGCGAGAGAGGGTGAAGAGGGGGCGAGAGGGGAAAGAGAGGGGTGGGGTGATAAGAGGGGGGTGCTGGGGGCATGCAAGAGGGTGGGGGAGGGGGGTGGTAGGGGAGGAGAGAGGGGGAAGAGAGTGGGGGAGAGACAGAAGGAGAGTGCTGGCTATGGCATTTCATCATCTGTGAAACACATTAAGACCGGCGAAGGCCCTCATCCTGATGATTTTTTGGTCAGGACTCCAGTCACTAACTTGCTGCCAGGTTCTGATAAATAACCAAAAACACAACAGGAGTTGCACTTGCAGACAATAAGGGAGCCATGGTTACATCAACATCAGAGCACGAGGAGGCTATTTAGTTCCGTGAGCCTATTCCACCATTCACCCAAATCATGGTAATCTTCCTCATCATGACAAATCTCTGTCTTTGTCCCATAATCCTTCAGCATTTTCATTCCAAATCTACCAATCTCAGATTTAAAATTTGCAAATGATTTCCAATCAATCGCTGGTTGTGGAACTTTATCCATTTCTGTGTATAAAAGTGTTCCCCGATATCAATGTTCTGACTCTAACACTTTATCTGTTTAATCTTTCTTCTTAAATTAAGCCTTGGAATCCAAGTATCACATCAGTAAATCTACACTGCACTTCCACTCAGAGTGATACTCTCCTTAAGCCATGGTGCCCAGCCCTGACAGCTTGGTCTAACTAGGTTCGGATTTGCTGAAGCATGACTTCTAATCCTTTGGTATCTCGTCTTCTGTCGAGATCAATGTCAACATTCTACCGGTCCCTTGGTCACTTTTCTGAACCTGTCTGTGACATTTTCATAAACTATACAGCTGGATCAATCACTCTCTCTCTATTTTCACAATCAAGAAATATCCTATTTTGATCCAATCTCTCACTTGCCGACAAAAACTCATCTGTCATTGTTTTTCTCATTTACTGAATCTATCAAGATTGCTTTCTAATGCTATGCTTCCATCTATCTACACTTGGAATCGCTGTAATCTGCAGAGTGGCCCCAAATTTTGAATGTGGTTTTCCTTTCATTATCAATAGTGAATAAATAGGGCTCCAACATCGATCCGTGCAGGATATCACTAACCATATCTTTCCAATGTGAATACGTCTTATTATCTACACAAATGTCTCTTGTTCAAATCAAATTCATCTGCAAGGACATATTTTGCATCTTATTACCTTTAATGGACAGTAGAAAGGTGTAAATTCAGGGACATTCTTCGCAGACAAATTTGCCTTGTGTTTATCTGATTGGGGGAGCAATGAATACCATTAAATATTAATCTTTGTCTTCACCACATGGTAACTCGATTACAAAGATTGACAATGTGAAATATTTATTCTCCTTCATGATTGATAAACTCTGGGCACATTGTTACCGAGTGGTACTCGCTTTTTTTTCAAAAACACAGGCCCCGCCCAACTGTTGGCTCACACCTGTTACACAATGTGGTCCTCGTCCTCTCCATCTGAATCTCATGGCAAGATACCTTGAACATGGAGAGGAGCAACTATTCCAAGCACTGAGATCCCAGTAATTGGTACCACCACTCACCCTAATCCATTGGAGAAGCCGATTGGTCCCACACTATGTCCTCATCTGAATCATCCTGCTGGCTGCGTTTCTTCCCCTGATTAAAGTGGTGATGGCTCTCTGATGGCAGAACGAACGGAATGATTTCTCTTCAATCTGATCTTTAGTCATTGACTCGTCGAACTCATGGGAGTTCGCAGTGGGAACAGAAGTAGATTCTGGAGAGACAATAAATGATTGATATTGTTCTTTGTTATTTTGCATTGCTCACTGAAAGGTTTATAAATTGAACTTGAAGTTAAGGGCTGAGCTAGAATCCTTGGGTTAATTATCTGCTCAAAGAGCAGAGTGGGGCTACAATTATTGATTCAACACAACTTTGATATTGAATCAGACATTGTTTAAGTTTCCTTATGCACAATCACAGATCCAAGGGAAACACAAGGAAGTTGGATTGAATAGCTTAAGCACATGACTGAATAAAGGAAGCTTGAAATAAATCAGTGACAGGACATGTGCCTATTTGACCCACATATCCTTTGGGTAGGGAAGGAGTGCTAACGTAGCAAAAGATTTGATTGATTCAAATCATCTAACTGAAGAGACACATTTCCCCGCTTAAGTCATGAGATCAGTGAAAGGACAAAACATTATTTCTGGTTAAAGAATTCACCTTTCTCACCAGGTAATGAAGGCACACTGTCTCTGCGGATCGAGTCGTTGGCCACTGTTTGAACCACCTCCTCAATAAAGCTATTTCCCTTTTGTGTGGCCAGAGGTTCTGCTTTTCTCCAAGAATGGTAAGGGTGAGCTGCCTTGTTTACTGCTGCCTCTGCTGCTCCTATAGAAATAGAAATGTCACAGAACAACACAGATGTATAGCTTCAGGACACAAAAACAGGTTCTCAGTATTTGTGATTAACACAGACTTCCTTCTCAACCTAAACACATCAAGATAGTTTTCTTCGATTTCTTGTATTCCAAGCTCCTCCTTGAATTCATCTGTTATTTGCTTCAATTATTCCTGATGAAGTAAGTTCTACATTCAAACCCCTTTTTGGTAAAGTCTTTGTCGCCCTCTGCAAATTCCCCATTAGATTTAATAATGATTACAATTATATCCTCAGATCCAGTGGATTCTGTCATTCACAAGCAGAAACATCTTTTCCATGCCTACCCGATCAAACGTAACTGGACCATGTCACTCTTTTTCAATGAGACCACACTGCTCAATCTTACTTGATGAATTCAAACTCATGTTTGGATATAATTCCAGTAACTATTCTTTACCTTCCCCGATCCAAACTGTGTGCAGTGCTCCAAGGGTGACCTGTCCATGGTCCTACACAGATCGAACACATTTCCATTCTGTCGCCCCAGAAATAAACCCATGATTCACTTCTCCATCTAACCTCACAAACCGGTGCCATTTGCTGCCAGTGACTCATTCCTATCTCCGGATCCCTCTGCCCTATTTAAGGACATATTTCCAAAGAGGAAGTGGTCTCTTTAGTCTTTTGACCACAGTGTACTACCTCACACATGGGTGGAGGTTAATCTTCCACAGCTTTGACTGCAATATTCCCTTAACCAAATCTTCCCAACAGTAAGTCTTCCTAATAGCAAAACTCCAATATATTAATGTACTTAATCTCATCAACTATTTCTTATTTGAAAAGCACTAACTGTCCAGCTCAGTTTTGAACAAACATCCTCTACCACAGTTATTAAAATGTCACAAGCTGAACTACAACCACTATTTGCATTCATATTCATTGCAGCCCAAGAATAAGAGGTGGTATCATTGAGGGTCTATAAAGTGGTCAAGGGATTGACCAAGAAGATGCAGAGAAGGTGATTCAATCTACAATGAGTTGTCGTAAGTTTACAATAAAGGGAAAGTTGGAGGAAATACTTCTCTCAGAGGATGGTGAATCTTGGGAATTCACTACCTCAGAACAATGTGGATTCTGGGACATGAAGTAAATTTAAATAAGAGCCACCCAGGTTTTTAATTAGTAATGGGTTGAAGGGTTAAGGAGAGCTGGCAGGAAAGTGGTGTTCAGGCCAAGATGAGATTAACCATGTCTGTATCAAATGGCAGAGCAGGTACAAGGGGCTGGATTAATACTCCTGCTCCTACTTCTGATGCTCTAATGTTCTTATTTCAAAAGGAGGAAGTAAGAGGAATGGACTATTACAAGGTGTTTAATGGGCCTGGTATTGGAAAGACTATGGTGAGAGGCTGTTTGATTTGGTGAGGTGAGGCACAATATCTCTACTGTAGTGTCAGCAGACCAGCTGGACCCAGCACAGAGAAAAGACCGTGATGTCTCCTTTGAAGCATCTTTCCCCTCCTATCCATTTCTAGCCTCTACCTTATTCCCCCCTCCCCCCTTTCAGCCTGAAGCTCCTTCACCAAAAACCTTGCAGCCTCTTTCTCCAAACCCACCATCACCGAATCCCCCACCATCAACATTCTGGGGGTTTACTATTGACTAGAAATTGAAGTGGCCTTTCCATATAACTACGGTTAGGAAACCACCCTCCAAATCTCTGAAGCCTGTCCACCATCTACAAGAATCAACTCAGGAGTGCAATAGGATATTCTCTACTTGGCTAGGTTTGGGTGCAGCTCCAAGAACACTCAAGAAGCTTGACAGTGTCAGGAAAAAGCAGACTGCTTGATTGGCACCACATTCACTCCCTCCTCCACTGCTGCCCAGAGCAGCACTATGTACTATCTACAAGATGCATTACATCAATTCATAACATTTCAATAGCATCTTCCAAACCTATGACCAATACCAAATAAAAGGAAAAGGGAAGCAGATTCATGGGAACATCACCTCCTGCAGGTCCGCTTCCAAGCCACTACCATCTGGAGTTGAAAATCTTTCAGCAGTCCTGAAGTGCCATTGAGCCAAAAATCTGGAATTCCCTCCCAACAGCACTACCAATAGGCCTACAACCCACACGGACTACAGTGATTCAAAAAGGGAGCTCACAACCACCTTCTCAAGGGCATTAAAATGAGGCAATAAATGTTCGCACAGCCAGTGACACCCACATTCCATAAATTCATTAATTCCTTCATGCCTCCTCCTTCCTTCCACAACACCCCACCCATAGACAGCTACGCTGCGCAAACACAAAGCCTTGAGCAGCATGTGGTTACCCATAAGAAGGCCCAAGCTACATTCAAGCTGTGCTCAGACAGGGGTGGTCCTGAACGAACAATCATCCCCAGTGATTCACACACCGTAGTCAACAGTGAAACTATCAATTGCCAACGTTTTCACAAAGAGATTGGTTGGGACATGGGATGAACGGCCAGAGGAAGTAGTAGATGCAAGTACAGTTACAACATTTAAAAGACATTTGGAGAGGTACATGAATAGGAAAGATTGAGGAATATGAGCCAAATGCAGGCAAACTGCACTGGCATAGTTTGGGAAGTTTGGTTGACATGGATGAGTTAGACCGAAGGGTTCATTTCCATGTTGGTGACTATGATTCTATTCTTTTCAGCCACAGTGGCATTTTGGAATTGTCCTAAACTATGGTGTAATTGAACAAGTTAATGGAGGCTTTTGACACCAGGGCCACAGTATTCTGTAGGTAAGGTGTTGAGTAGTAGCTGCAATTTAGTGGACATTCAATAAACAACATAATGAAGAAGTATAGAAGGAAATTACTACAGATGGTGGAACCTGCACTGAAAACAGCAAATGCTGGAGCTGACAGCAGGTCAGAAAGCATCCCTGGAGACCAAGCAAGTTAACGATGTGTCTCGATGACTCGATCAGAGATCTGATGAAGAGTCATCTGGACTCAAAATGCTCGCTTGGTCTCTCCATCGATTTTTTTTAAAAACAAGTTCATGGGATGAGGGTGTCATTGGCTCAGCAGCATTCATTGTTCATCCCTAATTGCCCAATGGGCAGTTAAAAGTCAAGCTCATTGCTGTGTGTCTGGAGTCACATGTAGGACAAACTAGGTAGGGATGGTAGCTTCTTACTTCAAGCAAGTTAGGGAACCAGATGGGTTTTCCGTAACCCGACAAAGGATTCATGGTCATGAGATTCTTAATTCCAGATATTCACTGAATTCAAATGCCACCATTTCCTGTGGCAGAATTTGATCCTGGTTCTCCAGAATGCAACCTGGATCTTTGGATAAACAGTCTAGCAATAATACCACTCAGCCATCGACTCCCTCCTGTGATCTTCAGTATTTGTTGTTTTCAGTTCTCAAGAAATATGTTATGCATTAATTTTGAACTCTGTAAAAGCATCCACAGTGAACACAAAAAGCCCATCTCCAGTCATGATGTTTGAGTCTGGATGACTCAGTCAGACTGGCTGATGAAGCAGAGTTACGCATTTTAATATCTGGCAGTTTCTCCGCACTTTCGGCTGGTGTTGGGCTGCTCTCATTCCTTCTGCGATGAAACAAACAAAGAAATGACAGGCTATACTCCCCACTAAGTCTCTAAATTCAATTGCACCGCAACCAAAGTAACTGGTTTAAGCCCTTGAACAGGTTATCAGCTGATCTGAGTTTTCAATCTTGTTCTTTGACAGATTGCAACATATTTTGCACAAGGGGGCATGCAGACAGGACAAACTTCAATTATACTCAACACAAGAAAAGGCAATTCCATTTAAATGAGTCAGATTAATTGAGATCAGGCCTCAGGTGAGGATACAAAACAGTCAAGTTTGGAATTCCCAGAGACCATCAAGATTGTCCATTCAATGACTGAAGTTTGTCTCATATTGCTTTCCCAATCAACCTATTCCAATGCATTATGACACCCCTGGAACAGGTGGGACAGTTCCAGGCCTTCTGGCTCATAGTTGGAGACACGAACACAGCATCACAAGAGCACTGTGTTTTAGGCTGAGTAACTGGTGGGTTAATTTGCCCAATTATCTTACTAATCCAGAAGCTACTGTTACCACCCTAATGCTGGGAAATAAGCAAGGTATTAAATGGGAGCAAAGATGTTACAACAGTCTCTCTGACAAAGGACAAAATATCTTCCATCTTGTTGTTTTGTTCATCCTTCGACAGTTTGAAATTTTTAAACCTTATGGTCTACCATCATCTTTGCAGTTTTGTACTTCTTTTCTTTCAATTTGATGTCACTCATAATTCCCTCAGCTATGCACCGCTGTTCATCGTGCATTTCTGTTACAAGTTAATATATAGTTGAGAATTATAAAATAACTGAATATATTCTTCTGCTTTAACATTCTAACTATAGTCCCATTCCAGTTTAGGGAACTACTACCTCATCCCCTTGTGACTGCCTTTAAGTTTAGATACTAGTTGAAGAACCAAATTCCTCACCCTAAAGCTAGATTCTATCATGCTGCATTGCATCTTACCAAAAAGGTCTTTTACTTTGAGCTCATTAATCAATCATATTATCAGGTCTAAAATAGCTGTTCCATGATTGGTTCCAGAGCATCTGTTCTGTAAAATTGCACAGAGCAGTCTACCTCAAATTGTTTCAGAAGGTAGCATAAGCACAGTGCACAATACTATTTGAACTAACAGAGAACCCTCTGAATACCAGGATTCTATTAGATCCCCAAAATTACTCAGAGCATGGAACCCTTACATTGTGGAAACAGGCCCTTCAGCCCAACAAATCCACACCGACCCTCCAAAGAGTATCACAACCAAACATATTCCTCAATGTTTACCAAAACTGTGCATCGCTGGACACTATGGCAATTTAGCAGGACCAATTCACTTAACCTGCAGTTCTTCGGATTGTGGGTTTGCAGCCCTGGTTCGCAGTTGCTTCGTGAAGTCTGAATGTTGTTGCCTCTATTAGTCCAACAACACTGTCACTGACACAGGAGCTGTTCCCCCAAATCGGTTTGTGGCAGTCAGAGATCCTGCTACAACCTGCGCACATGCCAACCCAGTCATCTCAATCAGAAAGAATTAGTACAGCACAGATTAGAAGACAACTTAGATCACATTGTGCTTTTGAAGTCAGAGGCTTTTGAAATGTTCTAACAGTCTTTGTTACAAGGGACAAAGTATTGACCATCTCATGGGACTGAAGGCAGACAGGACCTAATGGCCTGGATCAAACATTTTAAAGGCAACTGACTGCAGAGATATTCAAGGCATCGATTGGAATATTCCAGAATCAGGGGATACAGGAAGCATCCAGTGGATTGATGCACCTGTTCAAGAAGGGAAGGGAGACAGAAATCAGGAAACTACAGACTAGTTAGTTTAATATCTGTTTTTGTAATACGGCAGAGTCGAATATTAAAGTAATAAATAGCAGGACATTTAGAAAAGCTTATAATTAAACATGGTAGACTGGGTTTTGTGAAAGGGACACGATGACATATTTGCGACAGTTCATTGAGGAGATAACAAGCAGGGCTGATAAAGGGCAATCCAATGATGTTCTGTATTTGGATTTTAAAAATGCAAATGATAAGGTGCTACAGAAAAGTTAATTGCATAATACAGGAGCTCACTGTTTCAGGGGTAAGGTATTTGCATGGAGTGAGGATTGGTTAACCACACTGGCTGTTGCTGAGACCTCACTTGGAGTACTGTATGCAATGTTAGCTCCCATATTTAATAAGGGATAAACCAGTATTGGAGACCATTCAAAAAAAGATTCAGCTAGCTGCTTCGAGGACAAAAAGGTTGACCTATCAAGAATAGCTAAACAGGTTAGGTCATTATACAATAGAATCTCAACAAACAGATTACATACAATGTGGAAACAGGCGCTTTGGCCCAACAAGTCCACACCGATCCGCCGAAGCACAACCCACCCAGACCCATTCCCCTACATTTACCCCTTCACATAACACTACAGGCAATTTAGCATTGCCAATTCACCTAGATTGTGGGAGGATACCGGAGCACCCGGAGGAAAGCCACGCAGACAACGTGCAAACTCCACACAGAGAGTCACCTGAGGCAGGAATTAAACCCAGGTCTCTGGCACTGTGATACATCAGTGCTAACCACTGTGCCACCCACATAATATAAGGGGTGATCTTATGGAAACAAGATTCTGAGGAGCTTGACAGGGTAGATGTTGACTAGATCTTCTAGCACCAATGAAGTCTCAAACCAGGGGACATTACATAAGGTGTTAGAAACGAAAATCGCTTCTCAATAATCGCTCTAGACAAATTCAGGAAAACAAAGTTTTATTTACAAGTCTGCAGAGTTGGGCACCCTTCTGAGAAAAAGGCGCGCCGAGGCTTACAAAGTTTCTCATTATATACAGCACAAGTCCCTCCCCTCCTTGGCTCTAACGAGCCACGAGGTTCACATTCTAAACCATCAGTATTCTCCATTTTGCACCCTCATCACAAAGTCTGCAACAAATGTCTCCAGAGTTGTTTTTTTTACCCTGTAGTCTTATCAGTCAAGGACTTATTCTTCTCTGTCTGTGCTAGTGGTCTTATCAATCTGTAGCAGATGTCTCTCGAGTTGTTTTTCTATCCTGCAGTCTTATCAGTCAAGGACTCATTCTTCTCTGTCTGTGTTAATGGTCTCATCAATCAAGGACTTGTTTTTACTCTGCTCACAAAATGTCAGCATTAGCACAATTTAAATTATCCCATTTTTGAGTATACAAAATGTTTTAGAAAAGAAGCATGTCTTGTCTTTTATTATAGAGAAGCCTGTTGGGTCAGGCACATCTTAATTGTTTGAACCGAAATCGCCTCTCACATAAGGGAACATTCATTTTGTAAAAAATGTAAAGAATTTTTTTCTCTCAGTGATTGGCTAGAATTTTCTAGCCGAAACAATGGTGAAAGTTAAATGTGGTAGGGGAATGGATCTGGTTGGGTTACTCTTCAGAGGGTTGTGTGGCTTGTTGGGCCAAAGGGACTGTTTCCACACAGTAGGGAATTTATGATTCTATCTCAAATTATTCTAAAAGAGGGCAGATAGATTTTTGAAATATTGAGCAGTTGAGGGGTATGCAGATCAAGCATAAAAGTGGTGTTGAGGTCTGGGTTTGCCCAGCCATGATCTGATAGAATGGGGGGAACAAGCTGGAGGGGATGAATGCTCTACTCCTGCTCCGATTCCTTGAGGCTCCATCTCATGCTTTTTTTATCTCCAAAGAAGTGTGATACAATGTGCTAAAGATCTCAGATATTGTGAAAATGGGGTGTTTATGTACTGATTCAGATGGCATTGATTCATCAATCACAGCTATGCAGTCATGAGTAGGAAGGCAATTCCCTCCATGAATAAAGGAAATCTACTGCAGAGCTCACACAAAGGGATCCTTCCCCTCAGTGAACTCTCCCATCACATTACCCAACATATCAGCAAAAACAGGACGCACTACGCATGCTCTAGCCAACAAAGGGACCCCGGGTGATTGATGTCAGCTCCGGACCAATGAAAGGACAGTGGGCGGATATGGAGGACAAGGCGGAAGCTTGGTCCTCCAACCAATCAAAGTGAACTAGGGGCAGAACTGGACTAAACCACGTGATCACCCTCGCGCGCGAGGAGATTCGCTGAAATGAATGGTCAGGAAGTTATGGAGCGAAAGGATACGGTAAGGAAATAAATAAATAAACAGAGGGAAACGGGAGAAAAACTGTGTTGCTATGAGCGGAGAGGTTTTACAAACATGTTGTGCACGTCGGAAAGCACAAATTTGAACGTCCCAGTCCCGTGTTTGGAGTAAACGGGGAATTGCCTCAGCGCGGCTGCAGGCCTGAGTGAGCGCCGCCATCTTCATTCGGGGCAACGATTCGCTAGTCACGTGCGCGGCCGCCATCTTTGTAGGGGGCAAGGTGCAGCCAGGCGCATGTGCAGCCTTTCTCTGGTACAGAGTCATTGGGCAGGATTTACACAAAGCACATTCAAACTCAGAGAAATGGATGTTTATTTCTGGATTTCTTTCGTCATTCATTTAAATGACTTGCAATCGTAACTGAGTTTGCAGGTCATTCAAAATTGGAGGTATTGTGCATAGTGAAGAAGGTTACCTCCGGTTACAGTGAGATATTGATCAAATACGGATTAATTTAGATAAATGTGAGGTGCTGCATTTTGGAAAAGCAAGTCAGGGCAGGATGTATACACTAGGGGAAAGTGAAGACTGCAGATGCTGGAGATCAGAGCTGAAAAATGTGTTGCTGGAAAATCACAGCAGGTCAAGCAGCATCAAGGGCTCATGTCCGAATCGTCGATTCTCCTGATCTTTGGATGCTGCCTGACCTGCTGTGCTTTTCCAGCAACACGTTTTTCAGCCCAGGACTTATACACTGAATGGCAAGGCCCTGGAGATGCTTGCGGAACAAAGAGACCTTGGACTGCACATTCATAGTCCTTGCGAGTCAAGTTGCAGGTAGATAGGATGATGAAGAAGGTGTTTAGTGTATTTTCCTTTATTGGTTAGAGCATTGAATATAGGATGTGGGAGGTCATGTTGCTGTACAGGACATTCGTTAGGCCACTTTTGGAATATTGTGTATAATTCTGGCCTGCCTTCTATCAGAAGGGTGCTGTGAAATTTGAAAGGTTTCAAAAAGACTTACAAGGGTGTTGTTAGGGTTGGAGGATTTGAGCTACAGGATTAGGCATAAAAGGCTGGTGCTGTTTTCACTGGAGTGCCATAGGCTGAGTGGTGATGTTATGGAGGTTTATACAATCATGAGCATGAACAGGGTAAATGAACAAGATGTTTTCCCTCGAGCAGTGGTGTCCAAAAGTAGAGGACATTGCTTTAGGGTGAACGGGGCAAAAATTCAAAGGTGCCTAAAGGGCAACTCTTTCATGCAGTGGGTGGAATGAGCTGCCAGAGGAAGTGGTGGAGGCTAGTACAATTTAAACTTGTTTAAGGCATCCAGCTCGACACATTATACGATTAGGAAGTGTTTACAGGGATATGGGCCAAGAACTGGCAAATGGGAATAGATTAGGTTCGGATACCGGGTTGGCATGGATGAGTTAAACAGAAGGGTCTGTGTCGGTGCTATACGTCTCTATGACTGTAGGATCATAACAGCTTATACAGCTCTACTTCATCTCTGGGCTCCCTTATGAGCACTTTGTCAATATCTAGCTTGCTCAGAATCGAACAATGGGTGTATTTTTGGTCTGTTTAGTATTTTACGATTACTTTTACAGACATTTTTGTAAGTTAATTTTTCTCTGCTGCCCAGCCCCTGACCATGTGCTGCTTATAAATTTTTTCTGGAAAATCTTTGACAGTCAAGAATTCTTTTTTCCAATAAGCAAGTGTATTTTCCTTCCATTTCTGACTATCAAATTCTGCACCATTTTCATTCCCTTAATCTGTTTTGCACTCCCTGAAACATCAACTGTGTTTCTCCTTCCACAGACACCAGTGATTAATGTCAAAGTCCTGTTGCCTGTGGAGAGGGTGATGTTTGACTTTCTTATACAGCTGCAGTTTATGTGGTGAAGGTACTCCCACAACGTGATTAGGTAAGAGACATTATAGAGTATTCTTTACAGCAATAGTGATGATTTGAATGTAATGTCCAAATCAAGAACAGTTTGTAGTTTTATCATCATGCTTATAATTTCACAAAAATATTTTTGGGAACTTTCGACATAAAGTCAGAGACTGATGATATTAGGTCAGGTGACCAAAACCATTGCCAAATAAGCAGGCTTTGAGGAATGTCTTAAAGGGGGAAAGCAGACCTGTGAGGTTTTGGCTGCGAATTTAAAATGTTGCTTTGGCAACTGTAATAGCAGCCACACAGGTGAAGTAATGAATTAACAGGTCATTAGGAATCTCAAACAGAATGGGTTGTCGAGGTCTTCAAGGATGTGGCGAGCTAGGGATGATCACAACCAGGAATTAAATCAAGAGTGAGATTTTTAAACTGAGCGATGTGGGCTGGATGCTGGCAGGTGAGACGAGATTGGGTTGGAATATCTGGTCAGCATGGATGGGTTGGATTGAAGGGTCTGTTTCCATGCTGTACGTCTCTTTGGCTCTATGTTGTTGATTATGAATAGGAGCCTTTTGATGGATCAACAAGTGTTGGTACGAGGGAGCACTTGGGCAGCAGAGATTTAGGTTTTCTTAAGATTACAGGGAGATTGAATGTGGGAAGCTGGCCAGGAGTGTGTTTGGATACTGAAGTCTGGAGATAACACAAGGTGGATGAGAGTATATGAGCTGAGACAAGGGTAGACACAGCTAGAAATAGTAGTCTTGTAGTGGGACTGGGCTGTCACACTCACCTCACCTCTGGGATTCAGCTGGTTGTCAGGTTGTGAATTAGGGCGGTAACACAATCGGGAGCTGAGTGGCCCTGGTGGAGCCTAAAATGAGTGTCGCTCAGCTGGCTGTTGCTGAGCAGCTGCTGCTTGATAGCCCTGTTTATAATATCTTCCATCACTTTATTGCTAATCGAGTGTGGACTGAGAGAGGGAAATTGGCTGGGTTGGATTGCCCTGTGTTTTTGTGTTGAACATTCCTGGGCAATGTTCCATATTGTCGGTAGATGCCAGTGCTGGAGTGGTACTTGGCTTGGTGGGTGGCAAGTTCTGGAGCTCAAACCATCAGTATTATTGCCAGAATATTGGTAGGGCCCGTAGCCTTTGCACTACTTAACCATTTCTTGATGTTATTCAAACTGAATCAAACTGGCTTAAAACTCCCATCTGTGATGTTAGAAACCACTGGAGAAGGCTGAGATGGATCATCCCACTTTGCACTGCTGGCTGCAGATTGCTGCAAATGCTGTTGTCTTATCTGGTGCGTGGGCGTGTAAGACCCCTTCACCGGTAAGGGTGGGGATATCTGTGATGTTTCCTCCAGTGAGTTGTTTAATTGTCCATCACCGTTCACAACTGGGTGTGGCAGAACTGCAGAGCTCCGATCTGACCTATTGGTTGTGGGATCGTTTAGCTCTGTTGCTTGCTGCTGATGCTGTTTGACATGAAATAGCTTCAGGAAATGGTTTAAGTAGAATCCAAAGAGATGAAACAAATATATCACAGACAAAAGATGAACTGGACCATAGAATAGGACCCCTTAAAGATTAACGAGGCTGTCGATGGAACCACCGGGGGTGGGAAAGATATGCGAATATTTCACGTCCTTTTTACTGGAGAAAGATATGGAAGCTCGAGAGTTTGGAGAAATAAACAGAGAGAACTTGAAAAGTATCCATGTTACAGAATAGGTGTTACTGGATGTCTTGAATCCATCAAGGTGGATAAAGCCCTGGGACATGATCAGATGTATCCCGGAACTTTCTGGAAATCTAGGGAAGTGATTGTTGGGCCTCTCCTGAGGTATTTGTATCATTGATAGTGACAGGTGAGGTGCCATTATTTTAAAAAGGTGATAAGGAGAGGCCATGGAACAAGAGAACAGTGAGCCTGAAGTCAGTGGCAGGCAAGTTGTTGGAATGGATTCTGAGGGACAGGATATCCATCTAATTGGAAAAGTAAGGAATAATCATTAACTGTTTTCAATGTGGAGCTGAAAATGTGTTGCTAGAAAAGTGCAGCAGGTCAGGCAGCATCCAAAGAACAGGAGAATCGACGTTTCGGGCATCAGCCGTTCTCAAAACGTCGATTCTCCTGTTCCTTGGATGCTGCCTGACCTGCGCTTTTCCAACAACACATTTTCAGCTCTGATCTCCAGCATCTGCAGTCCTCACTTTCTCCTGTTGTCAATGTGACTTTGTACGTGCACAATCGTGTCTCGCTAACTTGACTGAATGTTTTGAAGTGACAAAGAAAATTGATTAAACCAGGCTGTGAACGTTGTTTATATGGACATTCAACAAGGTTCTACAAAGCAGACTGGTTAGCAAGGTTAGATAACATGGAATGAAAGGAGAACAAGCCATTTGGGTACAAAACTGGCTTGATGGTAGGAGACAGAGGGTGATGATGGAGGTTTGCTTTGTGGACTGGAGGACTGTGAGCAGCAGTGTGCTACAAGGATCGATAATTGCGTCCTTAAATAAATGACTTGGATGTGAATATGGAGGTATGGTTAGTAGCTTTATTCAAGACACCAAAATTGGAGGTGTAGTGGACAGTGAAGAAGGTTAGTTCAGAATACAACAGGATCTTGATCAGTTGGGCCAGTGGAGCAATTTAGAGTTCAATTTAGATAAATGTTAGCTGTTGGATTTTGGAAAGGCAAATCAGGGCAGGACTTATACACTTACTGGTAAGGTCCTGGGGAGTGTTGCTGAGCAAAGAGACCTTGGAGTGCAAGTTCATAGTTCCTTGAAAGTACAGTAACAGGGAGGGAACGGAGTGAATGCAGCGTTTGTTATGCTCTCCGTCATGTTGTGGCTGTACAGGACATTGATTAAGGCTCTTCTGGAATTCTGTTTTCAGTTCCAATCTCCCGGTTCCAGGAATGATATTGTGAAACTTGAAACATTTCAGAAAATGTTTGCAAGGACTTTGCCAGAGTTGGACAGTTTGAGGCCAGTGCATGTTTGGAGTGAGCTGCCAAGGGAAGGGGTGGAGGCTAGTACAATTTCAACATTTAAAATACATTGATTAAGCCACTTCTCGAATTCTGTTTTCAGTTTGAATTTCCCTGTTGTGATGCTGTGAAACGTGAAAAGGTTCGGACAAGAATTATAAAAACGTTGCCAGGTTTGGAGGATTTGGGCTACAGGGAGAGGCTGAATAGGCTGGGGTTAATTTCCCTGGAGAGTCCAAGACTGAGAGGTGACTTCATGGAGATTTATAAAATCACGAGGGGCGTGGGTAAGGTGAGCAGCCGGGGTTCTTTTTCCTCAGGTGAGGTGGGTCCAAAACTAGAGCACATGGTTGAGAGGGCAAGGATTTAAAAGGAATCTAAGGGCAACGTTTTCAAGCTGAGTGTGGTGTGTGTATGGAATGAGCTGCCAGATGAAGTAGTGGAGGCTGATAAAATCACAACATTTAAAAGGCATCCGATTGGGTACGTGAACAGGAAGGGTTTTGATGGATACAGGCCAATAGCTGGCAAATGGGACTTCAGTAGTTTAGGATTCCTAGTTGGCATGGATAAATTGGACCGAAGAACTGTTTCTGTGCTGCCTATGTCTATGATGTTAATAAACTAAGATACGTTCCTCTTTTGTGGAGAGCAAGCTGCAGTACAGATAATTGTCCTTGCAGCTGAGAAGGTGAAGCAGTGATTTTGACCTTGTGCAGATTTGGTTCCAAGGTCTTGAATTTGCGGAGAGAGAGGAATTGTTAACACTGTCACAACTTTTAGTAACTACTTTCAAGTAATTGGCAAATAATACAAAGTGAAAATGTGAACATTATTGTACTCAGTAAGCTCTGAGCATCTGGAACATTCTGAACGACACAGATTCAGCAGGTATTCTGAAACAGACTTGGAATTTTAATTTTTAAGGAAAGATTTGGGGGGGCTGTGGGCAAATAGGAGGGGAATTGGGACAGATTTGCAGCATCTCCAAAGGGAGACAGTACAGCCCCAATGGGCTGAATAGCCCCCAGGCCCTGTGCTCTGTGATACTGACCCATTCACTGTGAATGATGAAGCTCATCCCAGGGCAGAGAGAGGGATGACCCCTCTTATCACAATGGGGCCCGGCTGATTGAGAGCAGCTCCAGACCAATGGGAGGAGAGTCTGTGTGGTCCTCCAGCCAATGGGAGTGAATGAGGGGTGTGGCGAGCAAGACAACACCTGTCCATGAGCTGTGCAGGTGCAGTGTCACTGTTTGGGGTTGGGAGAGACAGCAGGCTGTGGGACCTGAATTACAAACTCCTGGTAAATTAGAACCAAAAGAACTGCAGATGCTGTAAATCAGAAACAACAACCAGGAGGTTCTGGAAAAGCTCAGCAGGTCTGGCGGCATCTGTGATGAAAAATCAGAGTTAAAGTTTCAGATCCGGTGTCCCTTCCACAGAACAGATACTGAGAGAAAAAATGTTGGTTTATATGCAGAAGGTAGGGTTTAGGGGAGGATGTAAGGAGTAAAGGATAGGTGGGGATAGAGCGAGAAGAAGGGTTGGATAAAGGAGTGGATAACGATCTGGCTGGGGGAGGGTGACGAGCTGTTAGTGGCTAACCATAGGTAGTATGTAATGACAGGCTGTGAGAACAAGGCCTGGTTTGTGGGGTAGGGGGGCTAGGACATGGGGTTGCTAAACTATGGTTAGCCACTAACTGTCTCCGTTGTAAGTTGTTCTCCACAGACATCACTCCATGATTGGAGCTGCAGAGGACAGTTGCAGATGGGCGGCACGGTGTCATAGTGATTAGCACTGCCACCTCTCAGTGCCAGAGACCCGGGTTCTATTCCCGCCTCAGGCAACTGTCTGTGTGGAGTTTGCACATTCTCCCAGTGTCTGCGTGGGTTTCCTCCGGGTGCTCCGGTTTCCTCCCACAGTCCAAAAATGTACAGGTTAGGTGAATTGGCCATGCTAAATTGCCCGTCGTGTTAGATGTAGGGGAATGGGTCTTGGTGGGTTGCTCTTTAGACGGTTTGTCTGATCTAAAAACCTCTTCAATATCCTTCCCAACCCCCTCTGTACTCCTCAAAGATGTATCTTAAAGTTGTTCTCTTGAATCAATGTTCCCAGCATTCGTGAAGCACTTTAGGAGAATTGTCAGTGTGAAAGGCTCCATACAATGCAGGTCGTTGTTGGTAATGTCTGACATTAGGAGAAACAGGAATGAACACTCTCTCTTATCCCTGATGAACAGCAGCAAAAGCAGGAAGCACTGAGCATGCTCCAGCCCACAAAGGGCCTCTGGTGATTGATCTCAGTGCAGGACCAATAAGAGGATGGGAATGGGGCTGGAAGACAAGGTAGTGCCGGTTGGTCTGAGTGAATGAGGGGTGTGGCTACACTCAACCACGTGATAAGCTTCTGGATTAGTGGTGCTGGAAGAGCACAGCAGTTCAGACAGCATCCAAGGAGCAGCGAAATCGACGTTTCGGGCAAAAGCCCTTCATCAGGAATAAAGTGATACCACGTGATAACCTTCACTGGCAGCACTGTGATGTTGTGACCAAGGCATTGGAAATGTGTGAAGGTGCAGGGCATGTTTAAGGAAAGACATATTGACCAGGAAGAGAAGGAAATTTTAATGGAACGGGCTGAGACGTTTTACAGAACTTAGTGCACATCGGAAAACACAAATTTGAAAATCCCAGGCCTGTGTTTGTGGCAAACGGGAAAATGCTTCAAATGGTGAAAGGTGTGAGTGATCACCGCCATCTTTATTGGGAGCAGTGATCCGTGGGACACGTGTGTGGCTGCCAACTTTGAGAGGGGCAAGCTGTAGGGGGACGCATGTGCAGCCTTCCTTGGCAGGGAGTGATAGGTCAGGATTTAAACAGTGTCAGAGTCAGGATGTTTTCAATGTCAAAGTGTGTGATGCTAGAAAAGCACAACAGGTCAGGCAGCAGCCGATTGGTGGGAAGGAAGATGGAGACGTAGGACAGGTCAAAAGGGTAGTGCCGAGTTGGAAGGCTGGATCTGGGATAAGGTGGGGGGAGTGGAAATGAGGAAACTGGTGAAATCCACATTGATCCCATGTGGTTGGAGGATCTGAACACAGATGATGAGGCGTTTTTCCTCCAGGCATCAGATGCCTGGGATTTGGCGGTGGAGATGGCCCAGGACCTGCATATCTTTGGGGGAGCGGGAAGGGGAGTTAAAGTCTTTGGGCACAGGCTGTTTGGCTTGTTTTGTGTTTTACTGTTACTTTCACAGACCTTTTGTAAGTTAATTTTCCTCTGCTGCCCAATCCCTGACAATGTGCTGCCCTCTCAACGGACTAAATTTTCCACAGTATCTTTGACAGTGAATAATTCCTTTTTTCAACAAAAGAGTGCATTTTCCTTCCATTTCTGACCATCAAATTCTGCAACATTCACACTTCCTGTAATACATTTAGCACTCCCTGAAATATCAACTGTTGTCTCTCTCCACAGACACCAGTGATTAATGCCAGAATCCCATTGCCTGTGGAGAGGGTGATGTTTGACTTCCTTGTCCAGCTGCAGTTCGTGTGGTGAAGGTACTCCCACAATGTTCTTGGGTAAGAGATGTTACAGATTATTCACTCAGCGACAGTGAAGAGTTGACAATGTGTGTGCAAATCAACAACAGTTTGTATTTTTATCATTTTTATAATTTCACAGAAATTGAGAATTTCTGACATAAGGTCACATATTAGGTCAGGTGATCAAAAGTATTGCCAAATAAGCAGGTTTTCAGGAATACCTTAAAGGAGGAAAGCAGGTCTGAGAGGGTCAGGGTGAGAATTCCAGACTGTGTTCCCTTGACTGTGTCGAAACAGCCAGACTGGTGAAGCAATGAATAAATGCATCTTTGGGAGTCTGAAAGAAAATGAGTTGTCGAGGTCTCTCGGGTTGTGTGGTGCAGGGAGACAGGGATGTTCACAGCCAAGAATTACATCAAGGTAGAGAATATTAAATTGTTGCTTGTTAATAGGAGCCTTTTGATAGATCAACAGGTTTTGGTACAAGTGAGCACTTAGGCAGTAGGGTTTTAGATACTCTTGAGATTAAATGTAAGTTGAATGTGGGAGGCTGGCCAGGAGTGTGTTTGGATAATGAAGTCTGGAGATAACACAGGGATGGACGAGTATTTCAGTAAATGAGCTGAGACTAGGGTGGAGTTGGGTGATGTCACTGATGTAGAAATAGTGCTTTTGGAGTTGGGCTGCTCCTCCTCCTCATCACTCCCCCTCCCCAATTCACAGATATTGTTCCTTGTTCTGTCTGTCTTTTCTGGTTATGTCCTTCTCTCCAATTCTGCTAAGAACTAATATTTGACCTCAAGGTTGTTGGAAAATCCTGCTCCATCTCCACTCTCCCTTTCCTTTCTGAATTCCTCATATGTGGTGTCCATCCAGGATCTATCTTTGTCCCTTCCTGTATCTCACCTACATACTGCCAGGAGGTGACATCATATTGGTTTCACATGTACACTGACAATGCCCAACTCTCTCTCCCCCATCATCCCTCTCCATTGCTCCACTGTCACTCATTCATCAAACTGTTTACCACTCAATTGGCTGCAATTTCCTCCAATGAAACACTGCAGTGGTTAAACCCATTGCCTTCAGTTGCTATTACAAATTCCTTTCCCTTACTGCTGAGCCCCTCCCTCTCACTGGGAAATGCCTGAGGCAGAACTACACTCTTCACAATATTGCTCTCATATTCTGACCCCAAGGTGATCTTCTGATCAGACGTCTACACAATTGCAAACACCAGGAATTCCAATCTCTAAAATGTTGCTTTTCTCCACCTCACCCCAGCTCCATTGCTCCTGAAAGCCCTTACCCATGTCTGTGTTGCATTAAAGTTGACAAATCTAAAACTGAACCCTTGATTCTGCAACTGACCCAGAGTCTGGTTCTAGGTTAACACATGATGGGACACATCCTCTCAGTATTTACCCTGTCATCCCCCGTAATAAGCCTATATGTTTCAATAAGATCCCCTTTCATTCTCCCCCAAATCCAGTGAGTCGAGTCCCAACTTCTTCAGCCTTTTCTTAAAAGATAGTCCCTGCAAACCAGGGATCATCCCAGTCAATCTTCTCTAAATGCTTCCGATGAAGTGATGTATTTCCTTCAATAAAGGGACCAAACCTTCTCTCATTACTCCAGATGTGGTCTCACTCGCACTATATAAAGTGGCTCTCAGGTATATACTCCAAACTCTTATACTGCAAATCCCCTGAAATCAGGAATAATATTCCATTCCCCTTCCTGATGACCTGTTGTAACTGTGTGCTAGCTTTCTGTGTTTTCTGCACAGTTGCCCCCTGGTCCCTTTTGTGTTGCAGCTTTCTACACTTTCTACCATTTTAAATAGTCCTCTTCTTTTATTACCTCCAAAATGAACAACTTCACATTATCCCAAGTTATGCTCCATTTACCAACTTGTCCACTTCTCCAACGAATCCCTCTCTGTAAACAGTTTATAATCCTTTTGGAAGTTTACTGTTCTGTATTTTCTAGGAGATTCCCCCCTCATTCTTCTAAACCTTTCCAGGGAGCACCAGGCAGTGGGAAGCATGCTGAGTTGGTGTCTTTTCAGAGAGACTCTTTGGAATGACTGGGAGGAGCTGGCTGCCCATTGGTCAGAATGGAGACAACTTGCCCATCAAGCTGCATGAGCCTTCCCCCCCCCCCACCTCCCCGCCATGTCTTATTGATGAGGCACAGTGGCAGCACGGAAGGAAAGAAGAGGAAGCAAATCCTACTCACCGTATCTCACTGACTCTTGGAACATTCTGTCCCATGTGTCAAAGATCTGCCCTGTTCAGTCACATGAAGTCCCAAGGTGGAAACTCAAAGAAACCCACATAGACCTTCCCCTGAACTGACTGCCGGTCTCCACAAGGGGTAATGTGTACAGTCATCCTGGACCAGGATGAGGGGATGGTGTGAGTTTCTAACCTGACCTGAGAGTGACAGATTTTATAAACTTGTATTACAGGATAGTACAGGTGGATATTCAGATGGGAATCTCAGTCATTGTAACGCCAAACTCTGATTGAAATACTCCATTCATCAGGACCTGGATATTTGCACTGAGTGTGAGTATTTTGTTTCAGCTTAATTCCATTTTCTCCATAAAAATTCTCCTTTGAATCAAACCACCCTGTCAATAGATCTCCCCGAAATCTTCAATATGTGTCCAGTAATCCTTTTATGATGAGTTGATGAGTGTAAGGTTTAACATCCTGATGTATATGTTTTGTAAGCACTTGTCTCTCAGCTCCCCTCAATTTCCTTTGCTACAAGGAGAACAATCTCAGTTTCCCCAAACCCCTGATTCACCAATGTCTGTTTGTTATCTATAAGGTACACATCAGGATCGTGTTGGAACATTCTCCACTTGCCTTCATCAGTGCAGCCCTCAACAGTATTAAAGAAAGTGAACATCCTCCAGGACAAAACACTGTGCCTGAGTGGTGTCCCATCCACCACCTTCAGCATTCCCTCTCTCCACCCCCGATGCACAGTGGCATCACTGTGTAAAAGGTAAAGTCAGCATTGTCCTACCAGACCTTAGGGCTGCTTTCTCATTAGGGAGAGATGTCTGGTGGTGGTTCAACCTGAAGTTTACCACAGCCCAGGCAGGGGGAGAGGTTGAGAATGAGAGTCCATCTATTATAGATGGATATTCTTGATATGTATTAACAACACCCATGCCCTGCAACTGCAATCCCCCATTCCTTGAACCATCCTGGTAACTCTCCTGTGCCCCCTCTCAGGGACCCTGCCATCCTTCCCAATGTGTGGGCGACCTCTGGATTGCACAGACCCAGCTGCTCTGTGTTCCTGTGGGTGATGTCATCATCGAGCAGCAGTTGCACTAAACCTCACTGTCTGTGAGGGTGGGAGACATAAATCCCCAAAACATTTGAGATGTATTTAGTGTGCACTTGCTATGCCATGATAGATGACACTTTTCCACAAGTACTGGAAAATAGATGAGGACAGTTCGGTGGTAGTTTTCTTTCTCACAGACCCGATGGACCACCAGAGCATTTTTCTGTTCTGTAGACCGCTGAGATGTTTATTATAGGAATATGACAGGCTCCATTGGACATCAGGTCAGAAAAGGTGATACTAGAATAGATGACACGTGATTGGTCGATTTTCTTGGGAAGAAAGTGAGACGCAGAGGTTTAAGAGGAAATTCAGAAGCTCAGCGCAGGAATTGTAAAGGGCCATTATCAAGTGAGAAATAAACATTGGGCATCCTGAAAGTTGGAAATAAAGAAAGGCACATATAGCAGAGCTTTGAGAGACTGGAGGGGATTAGACATGGAGAGGATAATGAAGCTGGAGGAGATGCAAGTTGGAAAGGATTGTGAGGATGGAGGATGTTACAGAGATAGAGATATTTGTGATAGAGGTTTTTGGATTTTGAGGCTGGAGTGGAATTATAGAGATGAGGAGGATTTGTAAGGCTGGATGAGGTGGCACTTATAGGGAGAGTTCCAAACATAGAGGAATTTATAGAGATAACGACTCAAAGTTACACAGCATCGACACAGACCCTGTGGTCCAACCAGTCTGTGTCGACCATAAATTCGAACTGAACTAATCGCACCTGCCTCCACTTGGTCCAAGTCCATCCTAGCATTCCCTATTGATATACGGGTCCAAATGTTTTTTTCCTATTAGAATCCCATTCCCCTACCCTTTTGCTCTATATTTACACCTGACTAATTCACTCAACCCAATCATCCCTGAACACTATGGGCAATTGAGCACGGCCAGGTCACCTACCCTGTACATCTGTGGATTGTGGGAGGAAACGGGAGCACCTGGAGGAACACACACTGTCATGGGGAAGAATATGCAAACACCACATGGACAGTGACCCAATACAGGAATTGAGCCTGTGTCCCTGGCGCTGAGAGATAGCAGTGCTAACCATTGAGCCACTGTGCCACACTGAAATTGTAATTGTATTCACAGCTACCATGTCCTCTGCAAGTTTATTCCACGTGTGAACCACTCTGTGTGCAGAAACCAAAAATAAAATCCAGAACTTCTTTTTAAAGCCTTCCTTTTCTCACGTTAAAAAGTATGTCCCCAATCTTGAATCGCGCCCCCTCCTGGAAAGGGCATCTGCTGTTCACATTACTGAAACTCTTCAGGATTTTATAAACCTCTAATAAGGTCACCCCTCAGCCTCCTGTGCTCCAGTGAAAAAGGACCCACCTATCCAGACTCTGCTTATAATTCAATCCCTCCGTTCCCATTACCATCCTGGTAAATCGCTTCTGAACCTGCTCCGATTTAATAATATCCTTCCTATAACAGCACAACTAGAACTGGGCACAGTATTCCAGAATTCCAGAAGAGGCCTCCCCAACATCCTGTACAACCTCAACATAACGTCCCAACTCTTATGTTCAAAGATCTGAGCAATGAAGGCAAATGTGCTAAAGCCCTTTTGAACCACCCTGTCTGCATGTGACACATAGTTCAAAGATCTGAACCCCTCGGTCTCTTTGTTCCAAATCACTATCTGAGGCCCAACTTTTAATCAGTGTAATTCCTGCCCTCGTTAGTTTTACCAAGATGTAATATTTTGCGTTTATTCCAATCCAAAAATCACAAACATCCTTCGAGTATAATGGCAAGAGGAGCATACTTCAGAGTAAAATCAGTAAGGCAAAAAGGGGACAGGACACCGCTTTGGTGAATAGAGCGGTTTGGACAAACCCGGGAACTACAGACGCTGTGCTGGACTAGGTGTTTGAGGGAGCCCTGAGCGACAGGATTTGCGTGTATTTGGAAAAGCACAGACTGATTAGGGATAGTCAGCATAACTTTCTGCATGGGAAATCATGTGTCACATACTCGATCTGGTTTTTAAGAAGTAACACAGAGGATTGAGGAGGGCAGAGCAGTAGATGTGATCTATATGGACTTCAGTAAGGCGTTTGACAAGGATCGGTGCTGGGTCCACTTCTTCTCATAATTTATATAAATGAATTGGATGTGAACACGGGAGGTATAGTTAGTAAGTTTGTAGATGGCACCAAAATTGGACGTGTAGTGGACACTGAAGAAGGTTACCTCAGATTTCAATGGGATTTTGATCAGATGGGCAAATGGGCTGAGGAGTGGAAGATGGAGTTCAATTCAGATAAGTGCGAGGTGCTGCATTTTGGAAAAGCAAAGCTTAGCAGGACTGATACACATCATGGTCAGGTCTTGGGGAGTGTTGCTGAACAAAGAGACCTTGATGTGCAGGTTCATAGCTCCTTGAAAGTAGAGGCGCAGGTAGATAGGATAGTGAAGGTGTTTGGTAAGATTTCCTTTATTGGTCAGAGTATTGAGTACGAGAGTTGGGAGGTCATGTTGCAGCTGTTCAGAACATTGGTTTGGCCACTCTTGCAATATTGTGCACAATTCTGTTCTCCACCTAGCACAAGGATGTTGTGTAACTTGAAAGGTTCACAAACGATTTATAAGGATATTGCCAGGGTTGGAGGGTTTGAGATATAGGGAGAGGCTGTACAGGCTGGGGCTGTTTTCCCTGGAGTGTCAGAGGCTAAGGAGTGATCTCAGAGGTTTATCAAATCATGAGCATGGATCAGATAGATAGACAAGGTATTTCCACTGGAGTGGGGGAGTCTAGAAATAGAGGGCAAAGATTTAGCATGAGGGAAAAGATATAAAAGGGACCTAAGGGGCAACATTTTCATGCGACAGTGTTGCGTTTATGGAATGAGCTGCCAGAGGGAGTTGTGAAGGCTGGTCCAATTGCAACATTTATTAGGCATCTGAATGGGTATATGAATAGGAAGGGTTTAGAGGGATATCGACCAAGTGCTGGCAAATGGGACGAGATTAGGTTCGGATATCTGGTCGGTATGGACGAGTTTGACAGAAGGGTCTGTTTCCGTGCTCCATGTCTGTGACTCGCAGCTGGGGATCAGCTCAGTGGGGTTCAGTCTCTTAAAAGGTAAATCTTACTCTGCTTTACTTTTTGAAATCCGCAACATTCAGTAGGGTGAGTGTTTACTAGTTTAAGTGCCTCTGTTATGATCTTTTGGTTGAATGTTTTAAATATAAAATACAGGTACCAATGTATTCGAGAGTAGTCTTTTGTAAAGCTGTAAGACTCTGCCTTTTTCTGGGTCTACAGATTAAGGTGCAGAGATGGCCATTTGTACAGTGATGTGCACTTCCTGGAGGAGAGTAGGGGGAGTTTGAATGATCCTGATGATAGCCTGCAGGAAGTGATGCAAATCCTCTTGGATCACATGGATCAGTGGAGCGGTGCTTAATGGTAATGAAGAATTTACAAGAGTCAGGGTGTGTGATAGGTGGCAGTTTCAGGCCGGAAAACTGCAGATACAGTCAGGTAGATGGGTTACCTCTCGGAAAGGTAGGAGAGGGAGGTAGGTAGAGCATGAGTCTCCTGTGGAGAAAGTGAGGACTGCAGATTCTGGAGATCAGAGCTGAAAACTGTTTTGCTAGAAAAGGGCTTATGCCCAAAACGTCGATTCTCCTGCTCCTTTAATGCTGCCTGACCTGCTGCGCTTTTCCAGCAACACATTTTTTCAGCCATGAGTCTCCTGTGGCTATCCCCATCTCAAACAAGTTTACTGTTTTGGATAATGTAGGTTGTCATAGACTTTCAGGGAATGTTGCACTGACAGCCAAGTTACTGGTACTGAGATTGGCTCCACTATAATCAGAGGTCTATCAGATCCCAAACGCTCAAGGATGATAAGGGATTTTCTAGTTGGGCACAGACTGCTGTTTCTGCAGCTGACAGTGAGACATCAGAATGGGGTGGTACCTCCTTGGTGCCAGGATCAAGGATGTTTCGGACAGGGAGCAGAATATTCTCAAAGGAAAGAATGACCAGTGGGAGGTCATTGTACATTGGTACCAATGACATAAGAAAGGGAAAAGATAAAGTCCTGATGAGAGAATATAGCAAATTAGCCTGGAATATAATAAACCAGGTCCTCGGTCATAATATGTGGATTACTCCAGGTGCTACATGCTCGTGAGAGTAGGAATAGCAGGATGGAGGAAATGAAGGATTGGCTAAGGAGCTGGTGTAGGGCAGAAGGATTCACATCTTTTGATCATTGTAATCTCCTCTTGAGTAGAGTTGATGTGCATAAGAAGGATGGATTGTACCTGAATTGGAAGGTGTCTGATATCTAGGCAGGGAGATTTGCTCGTGCTACTCAGGAGTCATTAAACCAGTGAGGGAGTGTGGGTAAACTCAAAGAGATAGTGAGAAAAGAGGTAAGTCTGAGGCTGGTACAGTTCAGAAGTCAGACAGGCAAGGCAGGCAAGGGCAAGGCACAGAACCAGGTAGAACTGACAAGTTACACTGCATTTACTTCAATGCAAGACACCTGACACGGAAGGCAGATGGGCTCAGGGTATGGTTTTGAATGTGGCACTGGGATATCATGGGTATTACAGAAACGTTGCTCAGAGATGGGTAGGACTGGCAGCGTAATGTTCTGGGGTATCGATGCAAGAGGAAGGATAGAAAGGGGGACATGAGAGGGGGCGGAGTGGCCTTTTTGATTAGGGGTAGCATTACAGTTGTGCTGAGGGAGGATATTCTGAGATTACGTCCAGCGAAGTTATTTAGGTTGACCGGGGAAATAAGAAAGGGATGATCACCTTGTTGTTATTACCTGCGTGGGTTTCATCTGTTTGCTGTGGTTTCCTCCCACTATCTAAAGATATGCAGGTTGTGTGGATATTCCAGGCTTAATTGCCCATATTGTTCAAGGAGGTGCAGGACAGGTGGATTAGCCATGGGAAATGCAGCGTTACAGGTTTAAGGTAGGAGGCTTTGAAGGTCAGTTTGGATGTGATGGGCCGAATGGCCTGCTTCCACACTCTCAGGATTCTCTGATAATTCTACTAATTTTAAAATAGTTACAGAAAATAATAAACCAGATCTAAACGGTGTTCTAAATTGGACAAAGGTGAATTTTGATGGTACAAGGCAAGAACGTTCAATATTTCTTTGCTATTCCCAGGTAAAGGGACAGCTGGAAAGTGGGAACATAAGAACAGAAGGAAGAGGAGCAGGAGTAGGCTACCTGGCCCCTCAAGCCTGCTCTGCCATTCAATAAGATCAGGGTTGATCTTTTCATGGCCTCAGCTCCACTTTCCTGCTCTCTCACCATAACGCTCAATTCCTTTCCTGTTCATAAATCTACCTTTTGACCTAACGATAGTCAAGTTGATAACGTCAACTGCTGCACTCAGCAGCAAATTCCACAGATTCACAGATTTATCTGAAGAAGTCCATCCTGAACTCAGTCCTAAATCTGATATCCCCTTATTTTGACTCTCTGCTCCCTAGTTTGCTCTGCCCCCAGTGGAAATCACCTCCCTGCTTCTAGTTGATCTACTCCCTTAATAATTTCAATTTTTTTCCTATCCAACCCCCCATACTTCGAAATTCCAATGAGTATAGAACTAGTTTTCTCAATGTCTCCGCATACGCCAACCCTCTGAAGTCCTGACTCAAACTAGTGATCCTCCACTGCACCCTCTCCAGTGCCAGTACATCCTTCCTGAAGTAAGGAGACCAAACCTGTACACAGTACTCGAGGTGTGGCCTCTCCAGCACCCTGTACAGCTGCAGCATCACCATCCCTCTAGCAATGAAGGACAACATTCCCTACACTGTCTTATTTACCTGCTGCACCAGCAAACCAACTTCCTGTGATTCATGCACAAGGACACCCAGCTCCCTCTGTACAGCAGCGTGCTGCAAGTTTTCACCATTTTATCAGTTAGCTGTTAGTCCGAGCAAAATGGATGACCTCACATTTCCCAACATTGTCCTCCATCTGTTCGACCCTTACCCACTCACTTAACCTATCCGTATCCCTCTGCAGACTTACATTGGCCTCTACACACATTGCTCTACCACTCAGCTTAGTGTTGTCTACCTTTCATGAATCAATGCTGTGCCTGAGCTGAGACCATTTCTATCCAGATAGCTCACTATTTCTTCCTTGAGAGATCAAGCATTTCCCCCACTGCATAAGTTATGCTAACAGGTCCATTTTAAAATATTGGCATCACATTTGCAGCTATCTAATCTGTCAGAACCGTCCCAGAGTCCAGCACATTTTAGTGAATTATCACGAGTGCGTTTGCTATTCATCCTCTGCCATCTGTTAAAGTCCCCTGGGATGCACTCCATCACGGCCAGACGACACATCTACCTTTAGGCTGTTATCTTTCCCAACACCACCTCTTTACTGAAAATGATTGCTTCTCTGTCCTCATCTGCCATTGCATCCATAGGCCTGCAACAACGAGAGTACACAGACAGTATGCTCCTGTAAAGGCCAAGGCTGGGAGGTGTAAGGAATGCTGCCTGTCAAGAGAAATTGAGGGCCTGGTCAAGAAAATGAAGGAGGGATATGGCAGGTACAGACAGCTGGGTTTGCGTGAATCCCTCCAGGAGTAAAAGGGCAGTAGGAGTATAGTCGGGGAAAACCATGAGGGCTAAAAGGGAACATGAGATAGCTTTGGGAAGTAGGTTTAAGGGAGAACCCAAAGAGATTCGACGAATACACCTAGGACAAAAGAGTAACCAGGCAGAGATTAGGGACCCTCAAAGATCAGCAAGGCTGTCTGTGGAACCATCGGAGGTGGGAGGATTTCATGTCAGCTTTTACTTAGAGGATGTGGGAGTGAGACAGTTTGGAAAAATAAATAGGGATAACTTGACAAGTGTCCATATTACAGAGAATGAGGTTCTGGATATCTTATAATACATAAAGCTGAATAAATCCCTGGGACCTGATCAGGTGTGACCCAGAAGTTTGTGGGAAGTTAGGGAAGTGATTGCCGGGCCCCTCGCTGAGATATTTGTATCACCAATAGCCACAGGTGAGGTGCTGTAAGACGGGCGCCATTATTTGAGAAAGGTGGTGAGGAAAGTCCAGGGAACAATACACCGGTGAGCCTGAAGACAGGCAAGTTGTTGGAAGGGTTTCTCAGGGACAGGATTTGGTTGGAATTGGAAAGGCAAGAAATAATTAGGGATAGAACACATTGCTTTGTGCATGGAAATCACTAACTTGGTCTTCAGAAAGATGTTCAACAGGTTCAACATAACAGACTGGTTAACAAATTATACAAAATTGGAGACAGAGTATAGTGGTGGAGGGTTGCTTTTCAGACTGGAAGCCTGTGATGAGCAATATGGTGTAAGGATTGTTGTTGGGTCCACTGCTCTTCATCATTTATATAAATGATTTCTATGTGAATGTAGGAGCTATGATTAGTGACTTTACATAGACACCAGAATTGGAGATGCAGTGGACAGGGAAGAAAGTTACCTCCGAGTACAATGAGACTTCAATCAACTGGGCTGAGGAGTGGCAGATGGAGTGGAATTCAGATAAATGTGAGGTGCTGCATTTTGGAAAAAGAAATCAGGGCAGGACTTATACATTTAATGGGAAGGGCCTGGGGAGTATTGCTGAACAAAGAGATGTTGAGGTGCAGGTTCATAGTTCTTTGAAAGTGGAATAGGCAGGGTGGTGAAGAAGGCATTTGGTTAACTTGCCTTTATTGGTCTGTGCATTGAGTATAGGAGTTGCGACATTATTTTGTAGCTGTACAGGACATTGATTCAGCTATTTCTGGAATTCTGCTTTCAGTCCTAGTCTCCCTGCTATCGGAATGATATTATAAAGCTTGAAAGGATTCAGAAAGATTGTGCAAAGATGTTTCCAGGGTTGAGGGTTTGACCCATACAGAGAGGCTGAATAGGCTCGGGCTGTTTTAACTGGAGCATCGGATGCTGAGAGGTGACCTTCGAGGTTGATAAATTTTTGAGCGGGAGCAGCGTCGAAGTAAAAGAGAACCCGGGAGACTACAGCAAAGGTAATACAGTTTGTTTTAAAATTGCTTACCTGTAGCGGGCAGCGGTGTTTTTTTTTCCCTCTCTCTCCACAGAAAGAGCGGGAGCTGCAGAGGAAGTGACGGCGAGCAGAGGGGCAGCCGGGACGGAAAAGTGAGTATATAAGTCCGGAAGTCGGATAAACCCGAGATTCTACACCTGCAGTATCTCCCACCCGCCCTCCTCCTCTAACCTTAACTACTGTTTTTTTTCTTTTAAGGTAAGAATTTTTATTTCTTTACTGGGGACTAATTTAAAAATTACTTCGTGTTTTTTTTTGTGTGTATACATCAAGTCCTTACTTAGGGTAAAAAAAACTATAGCAGAGAGGTATCAGAAGGTATTCTAACTCATACTTGTACTAAGTAAGTAATTAACTAACTAAGCAGAGATGGCTGGGCAGGTGATGTGCTGTTGCTGTATGATGTGGGAGCTGGCTGATCCCATTGTGAACGGCAGTGACCACATCTGCAGTAAGTGTTGGTTGCTGGAAGAACTCCGGATCAGAGTTGATGATCTGGAATCTGAGCTTCAAACACTGCGGCACATCCGGGAGGGGGAGAGTTACCTGGACGCTTTGTTTCAGGAGGCAGTCACACCTGGGAGATTAATTAATTCACACTCAGCTAGTGATCAGGCACAAAAGAGTGTGACTGTAGTGAGGCAGGTAGGGGGAACCAGAGTTCAGGAGTGGAGGAGCCTCAGCCCTTGACCTTGTCCAACAGGTACGAGATTCTTGCTCCCTGTTCGGATGAGGAAAAGGGCTCTGGACAGGATGAGCCAACTGACCAAGGCACCATGGTGCAGAAGGCCATTCAAGAGGGGGGAGCTAATAGACAGGTAGTGGTTATAGGGGATTCTATAATTAGGGGGACAGATAGTATCCTTTGCAAGCCGGATCGGGAGTCTCGCATGGTGTGTTGCCTGCCCGGTGCCAGGGTGCGAGACATCTCTGACCGGCTTGAAAGGATATTGGAGCGGGAGGGGGAGGATCCAGTTGTTGTGGTCCACGTTGGTACCAACAACATAGGCAAGACTAGGGTGGAGGACCTGTTTGGGCATTACGAAGCACTAGGCAGGAAATTGAAGCACAGGTCCTCAAGGGTCATAATCTCCGGATTACTGCCCGAGCCACGTGCCAATTGGCATAGGGACAAGAAAATTAGGCAAGTAAACACGTGGCTACGGGATTGGTGTGGGAAAGAGGGATTCCACTTCATGGGGCATTGGCATCAGTTTTGGAACAGGGGGGATCTGTACCGTTGGGACGGTCTCCACCTGAACCGATCAGGTACCAATGTTCTGGCGAAGAGGATAAATAGGGTGGTCAGTAGGACTTTAAACTTCTGAGTTGGGGGGAAGGGAAAGTGAAAGCGACAGGGAGTATGGAGGTAAATGGAAAGATAAGCAGCAGGATAGCATGTTTCCAGGCGGATTTAAAATTGAGCAAGACTGAGAATGCAGAAAAAAGCAAGGATAACTTAGGACATATGACTTACAACATCTCTAATAAGGAAGTTAGCATTAAGGCACTTTACCTGAATGCTCGTAGCATTCATAACAAAGCCGATGAATTAATGGCACAGATAATAGTGAATGATTATGATGTAGTAGGCATCACAGAGACTTGGTTACAGGGGGGTCAGGACTGGCAGTTAAACCTCCATGGTTTTTCAACTTATCGAAAAGACAGAGAGGTGGGCAGAGGGGGTGGGGTTGCCTTGTTAGTTAAGAACAAAATTAAATCTATGGTATTGAATGACATTGCGTCGGATGATGTGGAGTCTGTGTGGGTGGAATTGAGGAACCACAAAGGCAAAAAAACCATAATTGGAGTTGTGTACAGACCTCCTAACAGTGGTCAGGACCAGGGACGCAACATGTACCGGGAAATAGAGAAGGCATGTCAGAAAGGCAAGGTTACATTGATCATGGGTGACTTCAATATGCAGGTGGACTGGGTAAATAATGTTGCTAGTGGATCTAAAGAAAGGGAACTCATGGAATGCTTACAGGATGGCTTTTTGGAACAGCTTGTCATGGAGCCCACAAGAGAGCAGGCTATTCTGGACCTAGTGCTTTGCAATGAACCAGACTCTATAAAAGATCTTAAAGTAAGGGAACCCTTAGGAAGTAGCGACCATAATATGGTAGAGTTCAGTCTGGAGTTTGAAAGGGAGAAGGCGAAATCTGATGTAATGGTGTTACAGTTGAATAAAGGTAATTATGAGGGCATGAGAGAGGAACTGACTAAAATAGACTGGAAGCAGAGGCTAACCGGGAAGACACTAGAGCAAAAATGGCAGGAGTTTGTAGGTATAATTGAGGACACTGTACAGAGGTTCATTCCCAAGAAAAGAAAGATTAACCGGGGAGGGATTAGACAACCTTGGCTGACAAAGGAAGTCAGGAAATGTATTAAAGAAAAAGAGAGATCCTATAAAGTGGCTAAGAACAGTGGGAAATCAGAAGATTGGGAAGGATACAAAAGCAAACAGAGGATAACAAAGAGTGTAATAAGAAATGAGAGGATCAAATATGAAGGTAGGCTAGCCAGTAATATTAGAAATAATAGTAAAAGTTTCTTTCAGTACATAAGAAACAAACGACAGGCAAAAGTAGACATTGGGCCACTTCAAACTGATGCAGGGAGCCTAGTGATGGGAGATAAGGAAATAGCAGGAGAACGTAACAAGTACTTTGCGCCAGTTTTCACAGTGGAAGACATGAGTAATATCCCAAAAATTAAAGGGTGTCACGGGGCTGAGTTGAGTATGGTTGCCATTACGAAAGAGATAGTGCTAGAAAAGTTAAAAAGTCTTAAAATTGATAAATCTCCTGGCCCCGATGGGATACACCCTAGAGTTCTGAGAGAGGTTGCTGAGGAAATAGCAGAGGCATTGGTTGAGATCTTTCAAGAGTCACTGGAGTCAGGAAAGGTTCCGGATGATTGGAAGATGGCTGTAGTAACCCCCTTGTTCAAGAAAGGATCAAGGCAAAAGATGGAAAATTATAGGCCAATCAGCTTAACCTCGGTTGTTGGTAAAATTCTAGAATCCATCATTAAGGATGAGGTTTCTAAATTCTTGGAAGAGCAGAGTCTGATTAGAACAAGTCAACATGGATTTAGTAAAGGGAGGTCATGCCTGACAAACCTGTTGGAATATTTTGAAGAGGTAACAAGTAGGTTAGACCAGGGGAACCCAGTAGATGTGGTCTATCTGGACTTTCAAAAGGCCTTTGATAAGGTGCCACACGGGAGACTGCTGAGCAAGGTGAGGGCCCATGGTGTTCGAGGTGAGCTGCTGGGATGGATTGAGGATTGGCTATCTAACAGAAGGCAGAGAGTTGGGATAAAAGGTTCTTTTTCAGAATGGCAGCCGGTGACGAGCGGTGTCCCGCAGGGTTCGGTGCTGGGGCCACAGCTGTTCGCATTATATATTAATGATTTGGATGAGGGAACCGGGGGCATTCTAGCGAAGTTTGCCGATGATACAAAGTTAGGTAGACAGGCAGGTAGTACTGAGGAAGTGGGGAGGCTACAGAAGGATCGAGACAGGTTGGGAGAGTGGTCCAGGAAATGGCTGATGGAATTTAACGTGAGCAAGTGCGAGGTGTTGCACTTTGGCAAAAAGAATATAGGAATGGACTACTTTCTAAATGGTGAGAAACTTAATAAAGCCAAAGCACAAAGGGATCTGGGAGTGCTAGTCGAGGATTCTCTAAAGGTAAACATGCAGGTTGAGTCTGTGATTAAGAAAGCGAATGCAATGTTGTCTCTTATCTCAACAGGGTTGGAATATAAAAGCAGAGATGTACTACTAAGACTTTATAAAGCTCTGGTTAGGCCCCATTTGGAGTACTGTGTCCAGTTTTGGTCCCCACACCTCAGGAAGGACATACTGGCACTGGAACGTGTCCAGCGGAGATTCACACGGATGATCCCTGGAATGACAGGTCTAGCATATGAGGAACGGCTGAGGATACTGGGATTGTATTCGTTGGAGTTTAGAAGATTAAGGGGAGATCTAATAGAGACGTACAAAATAATACATGGCTTTGAAAAGGTGGAGGCTAGAAAATTGTTTCTGTTAGGCGAGGAGACTAGGACCCGTGGACACAGCCTTAGAATTAGAGGGGGTCACTTCAGAACGGAAATGCGGAGACATTTCTTCAGACAGAGAGTGGTGGGCCTGTGGAATTCATTGCCACGGAGTGCAGTGGAAGCCGGGACGCTAAATGTCTTCAAGGCCGAGATTGATAGGTTCTTGTTGTCTAGAGGAATTAAGGGCTACGGGGAGAACGCTGGCAAGTGGAGCTGAAATGCGCATCAGCCATGATTGAATGGCGGAGTGGACTCGATGGGCCGAATGGCCTTACTTCCACTCCTATGTCTTATGGTGAAGGACATGGTTAGGGTGAACAGCCAGGGTCTTATTCCCAGGTTAGGGGAGTCCAAAACCAGAGAGCACAGACGTGAGGTGTGAGGGAAAAGATTTAAAGGCGATCTAAAGAGCAATGTGTTCCAGCTGAATATGGTACGTGTATGGAATGAGCTGCCTGAGGAAGTGTGGAGGCTGGTACGATTACATTTAAAAGGCATCTGATTGGGTACGTGGTTAGGAAACTTAGAAGGATATGGGCTAATGTTGGCAAATAGGACAAGATTAATTTAGGATATCTGGGCGGCATTGAGGAGTTGGACCGAAGTGTCTGTTTCTGTGCTGTGCATCTCTAATGACACAAATAAATTCAAATTAAGATAGATTTCTCTTTTATGGAGAGTTAGCAAAAGAGCTGACAATTCTCCTTGCAGCTGAGAAGGTTAATCAGTGATTTCAACCAGAAACGGATTTGTTTCCAGGATATTTAATTTTTCAGAGACACTGAGAGAAATTATTGTCACAAATTTTAAAAATGTGAACGTTATTTTACTCAGTAGGTTCTGAGCATCTCGAACAGTTTGAATCACAGCTGGATGCAGCTTTTGTTATTGTCAAAACAGATTTGGAATTTAACTATTTGAGGATAAATGTGAAGGGCTACTGGTAAATGGGAGTGGAGTAAGGGCAGATTGGCAGTATCTCCAGAGGAAGAAAGTACAGCCCCAATGGGCTGACTAGCCCCCAGCCCCTGTGCTCTGTGATCATGAATGATGAAGCTCATCCCAGGGCAGAGCCACAGTCATGTACAGCAAGGAAACAGACCCTTTAATCAAACTCGTCCACACCGACCAGATATCCCAACCTAATCTAGTCCTATATGACAGCAGTTGGCCCATATCACTCTACGCCCTTCCCATTCATATACCCATCCAGCTGCCTTTCAAATGGTGACAGCTTGTATAGTTACACCACTTCCCTGACAGTAGATTCCATACACGCACATGAAAATAGTTGCCCCTTGGGTCTCTTTTATATCATTCTCCCCTCACCTTAAACCTATTCCCCCCCGTTCTGGACCTCCTAAACCCAGGGAAAAGGCCTTGTCTCTGTATCCCATCCACGCCCCTCATGATTTTATAAACCTCTGAGGTCACCCCTCAGCCTCCTACCACTCAAGTCACAATGGGACCTGGCTGATTGATGGCACCTTCAGACCAATAGGGGAGTTGGTGTAATCCTCCCGCCAATGGGAGTGAATGAGGGGTGTGGCCAGCAGGCCAACATGTGACCATGAGCTGTGAGGTGCAATGTCACTGTGAGGGGGGACCCAGTGAGTGTGAAGGGAGTGGGAGAGAAATTGAGTTTGTGTACGAGGTGGGTTGATAAACACACGATGTAGGCTGCTAGACCTGAATTATAAACTCCCAGTAAATGAAAACCAAAGGAATTGCGGATGCTGTAAATCACAAACAACAACCAGAAGATCCTGAAAATGCTCAGCAGGTCTGGCAGCATCTGTAAAGAGAAGTCAAAGTTAACATTTCTGATCCAATGACCCTACGTCAGAACTGATGTTCCTGAGAAACAATGTCGGTTTATATGCAGAAGGTAGTGGTTAAGGTGTAAATGATAGGTAGTGATAGATTCCAAAGAACGCGATGGGAGAAGTTGGACAAAGGAGTGGATAACGATCTGGCTGGGGGAGGGTGAATAGCTGTTTATGGAGACTGTTAGTGTCTAACCATAGGTAGTGTGTAATTGCAGGTGATGTAATAACAGGGCCTGGTCTATGGGATGGGGGCTAGGACACTAGTACGTAGGAGACTTAGGACTTAAAATTATGGACTCCAATATTGAGGCCAGAGGGCTGAAGGGTCCCCAGGTACAAGATGAGGTGATGTTCTTCCAGCTTGTGTTAAAGTGTGGCGCTGGATGTGCACAGCAGGTCAGGTAGTATGCAAGGAGCAGGCGAATTGACATATTGGGCCTAAGCACTACTTCAGGAATGTGAGGGTGGGGAAGAGGACAGATAATAGGATAGGTGTGTAGGGCTGGTGGGAAGGTAGTTGGGAAGGTGATAGGAAAATGCAGGTGGGGGTAATGGTGAGAGGGTGGAGTGGATAATTGGGAAGGAAGATGGACAGATGGGACAGTTGGAGGGCGGTGCTGAGTTGGAGGGTTGGATCTGAGATAAGGTCGGGGAGAGGAGATGAGTAAATGTTGCCATGTTGTTGAAGGGTCACTCCATCCCACCTATTATTTACTCTTTTACCCCTATCTCCTGCAGTCCAAAGATGTGTAGGTTAGGTGAATTGGCCAAGCTAAATTTCCTGTCGTGTTCAGGGATGTGTAGGTGAGGTGCGTTGTTCAGGAGAAATTTAGAATAATAGAGTAGTGGAATGGGTCTGGGTGGGATACTCTTTGGAGGGTCAGTGTGGGTTTGTTGGACCAAATGGCCTGGTTCCACACTGTAGGGAGTCTAATTTTCCCAGCTGCCATCGGTTCTGAGGAAGGGTCACTGGACCCGGAATGGCCCTTGGTGTGTGCAGGAGCCGGAAACTGGGAAGGGGATTGGCAGCGGAAACCGGGAGAAAATGATTCAGTTTAGACTGGGAGGTTTTATTTACACGTCTGTACAGGGTGTTAGTCCTGAATTAGAAACTCTTGGTCCCATGTTTACAGCAAATGGGATAACGGCTGTGGGCCTCAGTCAGTGATAAGTCCTGGGTTATGGCCGCCATTTTTACTGGGGGCACGGTACAGCAAGGTGCATGGACATGTCCTCTTCCTGGGTGGGGGAGGGGTGAGTTGAAAGAGGAGCATTTACACATCAGACCAGAGAAATATTTGTCTTTCCAATTCATCCTGCACTGGCTGAGATTTGTTTTGTGAATTCTCTTTATGGGATATTAAATGAGAATAATTGAGGACGGGATCTCAATAAAGCAGATTTCTGCACTCAGCGGAGTCATCAGGATCTGAATATCATTAGCATTTTACTGTGGAAGGAGAAAGGGTTGTCTGTTCTGTCTCTGGGAAAATATCTCCAATACTTTTGTAAAGCAAAATGCAGAAAGATGTTCAAATTTGTGGTTGAATCGCCCATGGGCATTTTGGCCTGAGTGGGAGCACAGATTTATCCAGATTATACCTAGTCTCTTTGCAGGAACTGTCAGATTTAGTCCCAATCACTCACTTCATGATGTTAAACTATAAACTCCTAATTTTCAACTTACTGCAAAATTCTCATTAAAATTCTTTGTGAACTCAAATTCCAGCACATTTTCAGGTTGAATGTTCCAGGTTCTGACAACTCTCTGTTCATCCAGAAACTGCTGAGGTCCATGTTGACTCTGGGGTTACAAAGGGCTGAGCTGAAAGATGAGATGCGGTTCCTGAGCTCCCATTGTGATTCATTGGAACAGGACAGGAGGCTGAGGGCAGTGTAGGTGTGACCAGACAATGAAAATGACAGGGCTGCACTGAGTGTTGCTTGACTCAATGAGTGTGTTTTGGAGTTGGGTGTAAACAGAGGGAGGTGAGACAGGGAGAAGTTGAAGCTGAAACTCCGATTTAATTCAGGCCATTGAGAAATTCACATGGTCCCAATGGGAACAGCCAATTTGTACGTGATATCTGCAGAGTATTTGTTAATTTTTTAAAATATAACATATCAGCTTAAATAAAGATTGGGGCTTTTGATATATAATGGAAATGTTTGAAGTGAAGGAAGGTTGAAAGCTCTTTTAAATTCTCTTAATGGGAGTAATTAGCTGAATCCAGAGAGACGTTGTGACAGGAGCCGTCAGACCCGTGGTGTGCTCCTCTTGTACAATGTGGGAAATAAGGGATACTTTCAGTGTCCCTGACGGCTATGTGTGCAGGAAGTGGGCCCACCTACAGCTTCTGGGAAACTGCTTTTCAGACCTGGAGTTATGAGTGGACTCACTGTGGAGCATCTGAGAATGTTATAGACAGCACATTTAGTGAGTTTGTCACACTGCAGGTGAGGGTTACACAGGCAGAAAGGGAATGGGTGACCATCAAACCAAATAAAAGGCTCAGGAAGGCAGTGCAGGAATCCCCAGTGATCATCCACTTCTTAAAAAGATACTGAATCCTGCTTGGGATTCTGTTGGGGGTGAATGCATGGAGTGGCTTCTCGGGAAATCAGCAACAGTCAGGTTCATGATACCACAGATAGCTCTGCTGCACAGAACCGGAGGAAAGACAGTGGCAGGGCTATAGTAACAGGGGATTCAATGGTCAGGGGTACAGGCAGGCACTTCTGTGGTCACAGACATGAATCTAGGATGGTATGTTACCTCCCTGTTGCCAAGATCCACGATTATCATGGAGCAGCTGCCGGACATTCTGGAGCTGGAGGGTAAAGCCAGTGGTTGTGGAACACATCGATACCAATGACATCACTAAACAAAGGGATGAGGTCCTGAAAGCTGGATATAGGGAGATCAGGGATACAGTAAAATGTAGCTCCTGAAATAAAATAATGTCAGACTTACTCACAGTGCCATGTGCTAGTGAGAGCAGGAATAAGAGGATAGGTCAGCTGGAGGTGTGACTGGCGAAATGGTGTACCAGAGAAGGGTTTAGATTCTTCAGGCACTGGGACCGTTTCTGGGTGGGTCCTGTACCAGCCTGACCGGTTACCCCTGGGCAGAGCTGGGAGAAATCTCCTGGTGGAGGCTTTTGCCAGTCCCATTGGTGCGGTTTTAACTAGTCTAACAGGGGGATGGGAACTAAAGTGTAGGCTTAGATGGGTCAGATTCAGGACAGGGAATGGGAGGTAGAATATTAATGATGTAGTCAGCAGCTCAGAAAGCCAAAGGAAAGGAGGATTAAATGAGGATTGAGTCCCTCTTCATCCATCAGTCGTGCCATCCCAGGAATTATAGTCAGCAAAATATGGAGCTGTACAGCTCTCTGACTCTAAGTGCTTGAGCAATATGGGGGAAATCCACAATAAAAACAAAACGTGCTGGAGATCCTCAGCAGATCGGGCAGCATTCGAAGTGCTGACAGATGCAGGAAACATTGCAGCCTTGAAGAAGTGGTTAGATTATCACACCAGGCGCTACAATATCGGTTACACGCTGAGTGCCAGAACGTGGGACTAGAATTAATAGGTGCTTGATGACCAGCATGAATACGATGGGGCTGGAAAGGTGACATTTTGAATCAGGACTATTCATCAGGGCTGACAAAGGGTTCCGACCCAAAACATCAACCTTCCTGCTCCTGTGATGCAGCCTTACCTGCTGCACTTCCCCAGATCCACATTGTATGGACTCTGACTTCCAGCATCTGCAGCCCATAACTATCTCCACATCCCAGGACTCAGGCTGGTGACCCTCCTTTACTCTCTCAATAACCAGGAGAGCCTTCCTTGGGAAAGGGGAACAAAGGTATACACAGTACTTCAGGTGTGCTCTCACCAAGGCCCTTCCAGAAAGGGATCCCTGCTCCTGTACATGAATCCTCTCACGAGGAAGGTCACCCATCATTTACATTCTCCACTCCTTCCCATTCCTGCCTGCTTCCGAAAAGAGGGAATCGCAGAGAAACATAGACTCTGACCTCATTTGATTCCCTGGTATGAAACTGTTGAACACAATGCCCCCATCTTCTACATACTGGCCACCAAGCGCACGTGTCTGGTGTGATAATCTAACCACTTCTTCAAGGCTGCAATGTTTCCTGCATCTGTCAGCGTTTCAGATGCTGCCAGACCTGCTGAGGATTTCCAGCACTTTCTGTTTTCTCTGTTGTATGGTACTGAAAGGGTGGATTTGCAGATGAGAAATGCAAATTGAATTTCATGTTCAGATCTGATAGTTACTTGATCCGTGCCGATCTGAATATCATTGGCCTTTTCATCTGGAAGGAAAGGTGTGCATTCTGTCCGTGGGCGAATATTTCAAATCTCAGTGTGACTGCAAAAGTACTGAGACACAGTCAAGTCCATGTCAGCATGGTGAGTGTGGAGAGAGATTTCATTTGTTTTTGAAAGTCTGAAAAATCATGGCACATTTCCCAGGAACAGTTCAGCCACTGGATTTGTATGAGGACAATTAACCATGAAACCAGAAAGACAAAAGGATTCCTGCATCATGGACGAAGCCATGAAAATGGGATTGCTGTTATGGAGTGAATTATCGATCATGGATTGTAATCCATTGGCGTTGTCCCGTCAGTTCCAGTGCCGTGGGGAAACACTGGAAATGTGATGAATGCAGTGTAGGTTTGAGTTATTAAACCGGAAAAGGTGCTGAAGAAATTTCCAAGGATGATGCCAGGGCTCAGGGGTCTGAGTTACAGGGAGAGGTTGGACTAGCGAGGGCTTTTTTGTTTAGAGCAGAGGAAACCGAAGGGGAATATTTTATAGAAGTGTATAAGATCATGAGAGGCATGGGTAAGGTGAATGCACTCAGTCTTTTTTCCAGGGAACCAAGGACTGGAGGGCATCAGTTTAAGGTTAGAGGAGAAAGAATAAAAGGGAAGCTGAGGGGCAACTGTTTTACACAGAGGGTGTATGTATATGGAATGAGCTGCCAGTGGAAGTGGTTGAGGCGGGTACACTAACAACATTGGACAAATACATGGATAGCAAAGTTTCAGAGGAAGATGAGCCAAGTGCAGGGAAATGGGGTCAGTGTGGATGGACATTCTGATCGGCATGGGCCATTTTGGGCCAAAGGGCCTGTCTCTGCTGTCGGGTGCTATAACTAAGTGCATTTGCTATTTCTCCCACGAACTCTGTTGGTATCCTGGGATGTATTCCATCCGGGCAATGAGACTTGTGTACCTTTAACTCCCTTAGCTTGCCCAGCTCTAACTCTTTCACGATAATGGTTATTATCTAGGTCCTCACCTTCCTCAGTCTCCTTATCAATTACTGGCATGTTCTTCGTATCCTCCACTGTGAAAACTGACTGCTGTGTACTCATATTCCTGAACTCTGTTGGATAGGAATAACTCGACACAGAACTCTGAGAGGTCTTCTTTGAGTATTTATTGATGAGACATGGTAGTTACCTGGGTATTTTACGTGCAAAACGCCTTTAGGCAGCATAAGGTCTGATGTACGGCTCCCATTCTTCTACCTTTGTGATTTGTGACTTTGCATAGAGACTGTCTCTCAGGATTATCTCCATGGCAACAACAGTTTAAAAAGTCTAGTTCAGTTCAACTCTGTGGTTAAACCACACACCCCTACCCCCACACCCCCGTGGTTCCCTCAAGTATCTGACAGACACTTCAGTTTCAGTGGGGCTGTCTATCGAGATGCTGATGTGGAGGAGCCGGGGTTGGGGTGGGGTGGACAAAGTTAAAAACCACACAACACCAGGTTATAGTCCAACAGGTTTATTTGGAAGTACAAGCTTTTGGAGTGTGCTGACTTTTTTAACTTGATCAGGATTATCTCTCTGGTAACTGTTAAATGCTTCAACAATTAGAGAGGCCATATGTTCACCAAACAATAGGTTTCCCTCTAGCAGTGTAAACTGCTATTCTGTCCCTGGGCATTGCTACTCATCACTATTTTTACCCAATCCCATCAAGCTTTCAGTTGACCTTTGAAGTTTTTCTAATCTCCTAATTTCTCCTTGGTCTTTGCCAATTTATATGCCTTCTATTTCAATTTGATAGACTCCCTTATTTCCTTAGACACCCCCGGCAGCTTACTCCTTTTCCTAAGTCCTTCCTTTTCACTGATATATGATTTTGCTGAGCACTTCGAAAAATTGCTTTGATATTCCTCCACTGTCTGTCAACTGTCCTACCGTAAAGTCTTTGCTCCCAGTCTACATTACCAACTCCTGCCTCATCCTATTGTAGTCTTCTTTGATTAAGCACAGGATCTTGGGACTGGATTTAATCTACCCGCTTTCCATCTGTGTTCTAAATTCAAACAGATTTATCACGCGTCTTTTGTCAGATTGCAAGGTGAGGCGATGTTTCCTGGGTGTTTTGGTTTTCATTATCAGTGACCTTGGCTTTGTAATAAATTACGGAATAGATATTCACAACAGAGTATTCTAGAAATTGTGAATGTACCATGCAGTCTATAACCATATCTCACTGTTACCCCTCAGTTTGAAATTGCAAAATCACTATCTTCTACACACTTCCTCACTATCTCAGTTTTGAATACTATTCCACATGACTATCCTACATTTTCCGAAAATCTCCTTTGGTGAAGGTGCTGAGCTTTGGATTCAGCTTTCCAGTTATTACCGTAAGAAGATAAGCACTGGCCCAGGAGAGGCAGTGCAGCCCTTCGAATCAACTCCACCATTTAATACCATGATTATTGACCTCATCTCGGTCTCAGCTGGATTTTCCCGCCTGCTGTCTCTCTCTCTCACCCTTCAGGTCATTGCAAATTAAAAATCTGTGTCTGTCCATTAAATTTGCTCATTGTCTTGGCATCCACTGTGTTTTGAATAGGGAATTCCACAGATTCACAACACATCGAGATAGGTACATTCTTCTTCATGAGAATAGAATAGAATCCCTACAGTGCAGAAGCAGACTCCATCGAGTCCACACCAATCCTATAATTCAGACTCACCCATTCCCAGTATTTCCCATGGTTAAAGGCTTAACCTGCACATGCATGGACACTGTGGTTTAGCATGGCGAATCCACCTAACCTGCACATCTTTGGACTTTGGGAAGAAAGTGGAACACCGAACAAAACCATGCAGCCACTGGGAGAACGTGTAAACTCCACACAGTCACCTAAGGCTTGAATCAAACCAGGTTCTCTGAAGCTGTGAGGCAGAGGTGCTAGCCACCGAGCCACCTCTGCCTAAAACTGATTCCCCTTATTGACCCCTCCACCCCGCAATTGACTGAATCTATATTCCTTACGTCAAAAATTGGGTTGTCCAACCAGATGTCTTAGTAAAACCCAGTGACAAGCCATATGTCCTGTCTGTCTGAATGGGGATCCTATACACAACACCCTTCCACCCCACACGTTTCATTGACTTTCTAGAGACAGGGCTTCAGTGACTTCATGGGGACTGCAACTCCCACAATCCCTGTGGCAGGGACAATATGTGTGTGTGGAAACCCGGCACTGTACATGTACAGAATGTGAGCAGATTTTGGAGCACGTGTTTTGGGATCATTAGGGGAAAGTATTTCACACTGTGATTGGCTAGAGGAGGAACGTATCTGCTTGTAGTATTGATCAGTTGGGGGGGGGTCAAAGTGTCACTACACCCTCGTGGGACCACTCTCCATCCCCAGTTCGTTGTAATGCTGGGAATAAACTAATGGGAAACAAGGAAGAATCTGATCCATTCTCCCAGACTGAAGGTTCCTCTTCTGTCCAGGATCTGCCACCTCCCTTTCTGTATCCGTCTGTTTCATTCTGCTCTTACATTATTGACTTGCAGCAACTGAAGGGAAAGGAAGTGAACCCAGAAAGGGTGCAGAGTGTAACCAGGGACGGGAAGTGGTGGCATGGATCTGTTTATCAGTAACTCCATGAGAATAAGGAGGGTGTACATTAGGGGCAGCAGAGTCAGAATGGTGGGAGAGAGTAAGTGGGCTGGAGGGTTACAGCTTTGGGGGAAGGAAGAGGAAAAAGATATTCCAGAGGAACTAGAATAGTCTGTTCTGAATTTCTAATCTGTACATATTCCTTTTATACAGGGTGCTAGATGGTGAAGATTTGCAGGCTGAAATCTCAAAATCATGTGCAGATTGTGATTAAGTTAACCAGCATTTGAAGAACCAAAGATGGAGAATCACTTGGCCAAAATCCTGCAACACTCTCCCTCCCAGCATTGTCGGTCTATCTGCGCCAAATGGACTGCGAATGGTTCAAGACAGCAGCTCACGACCATCTTCTCAATGGTACCTAGTGATGGGGTATAAATGCTGGCTGAGCCAGTGATGACCATATCCTGGAAATGGGTTCTATCTCTCATTGCTGAAACCCAGTTGATGTTACTGCAGGATGATGAGGGACGCTGAGTGTGTCCTCCCGGAAGAGCACCATCACATTACCCCTGCCTACACCCAGCAATAACACAGCAACATCACTGGTACAAAAGGCAGTGAAGACCAAGGACTGAAATATAGTTCTTCAAGGTAAAGTCATCAAAGCGAATTGGAACACAGCAGGAACAGGAGATTGAGCTGGATGGTCAGCTGTTTCCCATTGAATGATGGAGCCAGATTCAAAGGTTGAATGGCCTTCTTCTGCTGCTATCTCCCAGGTATATATATATATATATATAGCCATGGAGCCCAGGTAGGAAGAAGCAGTCAGGGCAGGGATTCTGCAGGAGATTGCACTTCCACCTCAGTTTTCAGTGAGGGATGGTTTGATGGATTTTATTTAACATTTGTCTTTAATGCAAGGTTTGTGAATTTGTTTTTTTTTTAAAGTACAAGTTTATTCCACAATAAATAAAACTTAAAGAATCAAAACTATCTGCATATAACAGTTTTTAAAATTTCAAAAGCCCTTTAAACAAAATCCATTCTACTCCCGGACCCCATCACTTCTCAGTTACTCAAACTCCAGGCAAATATTCCTTCCCTCTCTGAACCTTTGGTTTGATTTAACTAATTTCAGTTCTCGTTCTGTGAGCTGTGAAGCATTTTTCTACCATTTCTCTAACCCAGAAGTGTTATCTCACACAGCTGAGCAACCTTCCTACCATCAACATCACTATTGCATTATTTTGCATTTTGTTAACATATAATCACCAGCAGTAGCACACCAGTGTCATCAGTTGAATATTTACAAACAAAGCCCGTTATGGGCAAAGCAAACCATTACATGTGACAGAGTGGGAAGGGACTTAATCAAAGTAGAGTTGGGGATGAGGGGGTGGCGGTGGCGGTGGGGATAATGCACTGTATCCCCTGCGGTGCCCACCTCTATCTAATGGCATAGAGATCATTGATCCACACCACATGCTCATCCTCCAAGGAGACCCTGAGAATATTCTTTATCCTCAATCATAGAATATAATCCCTACAGTGTGGAAGGAGAGCATTGGTCCATCAAATCCCACCAACCATCTGAAGAACATCCCACCCAGAGCACTCCATCCCTGTAACACTGTATGTCCCATGGCTGATCCACTTAGTCTGCAAATTCTGAACACTATGGGCAATTTATGACGACCGATCCACCTAACCTGCATATCTTTGAGTTGTGGGAGAAAAGCAGCGCGCGTGGAGGGGACCCACACTATTATGGGGAGAATGTGGATACCCCACATAGGCCGTTGACCAAGGCTGGACTCCAACCTTTTACCTGGTGCTGCGAGACAGCAGTTCTATGATCACAATTTAAATCAATACAGATGAAGCCTGCTCCTTGTCACATTGCTGTTTGTGGTGATCTACTACCCAGAGAGGCATCCTGAGGTTCAGAAAGTGGCAATATAAATTCAGTCAACTCCAGCCAAGTTAATGTGGATAACAACAACAACATCAATACTCCAGCAGTGTCATCATGAACAAGGTCCACTTCTGACTCTGATGAAAAGTAACTGCAGTCAGAGTCAGAGTAATCAGAATCCTGCAGTGATGTGTGAACTCTACACCATACGGAGCAGGGGGATGACCACTTCCCTGTGTGCACTCACTGGTCTCTCAGTCGTGTTGAGTCTCAGCAAATCCCTTGTCACACAGAGGGAAACAGCTCCTACCCAGTGTGAACCCGCTGGTGTCTCAGGGGGTCAGGATGAATCACTGAATCCCCTCTCACACACTGACCATCTGAATGGCCTCTCCCCTGTGTGAGCTCACTGGGGTCTCAGCGGGTGGTGCATTTGAGTGAATCTCTCCCCACATTGGGAGCAAGTGAATGGTCATTCTCCAGAGTGAGCTCGCTGGTGTTTCGGCAGATCAGAGGACTGAGTGAATCCTTTCCCACACATGGAGCAGGTGAACGATCTAAATCCATTGTGCCCTCTCTGGTGCCTCAGCAGATTGTAAGATCGAGTAAATCCCTTCCCATACGTGAGGCAGGTGAACAGCCTCTCCCCAGTGTGACTGTGTCAGCGAGTGTCCCACTGGGAGGGGTAAGTAAATTTCTTACCACAGTCCCCACATTTACACAGCTTCGCCCTGGTGCAGTTACATTGGTGTCTTCCCAGATCACATGACCGGTTAAATATTCGACAATCTGCCTAACATGGGAATGATTTCTCTGAGCTAGGAATGCTGCTTTCCCCTTTTATATTACTGATACGGATCAGGTCCTGCAGAATTGTACGACTCTGCAGTTGATGTGATGTTAAAGCTGAGTTTTCCATCTGTGAACTCTCTCTCTCTGTAAAACAAGTTTTTCCTTATCATTACTACAACTCCCAACAGCAGCTCTCCCTTCAGCTCCCCTGAATGTCTAAATTTGGACTAATGCAGAGACCTCAGGAATGTGCTTTTCTCTCACTTGCCTCTGAAAGTAAATTGGAGCCATTTTGAATAAATTTATACACTTTACCAGCAGAACTCATGCCTACTCTGTCATTTACGATTTGCAACCCATGGGAAATTTGTTACCGTCTTCGATGACCGTTATAATGCTCTGCCCACTTCTCTGGAGCCAGGATAAGTCAATTCTAACAATTACCAATAGATTGTATCTAAACAGAATGTCCCCACAACAGTAGGCGCTCTGACACTCAGTGCCCATCATTTAAGTTATTTTTCTTAAAACCCCTCATGTGTCCGGCAATCTGGCAATACAATTGAAGATATATTATACAGTAGCCTTTCAGTCTCAATTGCCAGTTCCAGTCTTTGAAGCAGCCAGTAACACGCCATAGTGACTTGAATTCTAACAGCAGCATTGCCTTGGCAGAAGAGATTGAGGAGAATGAAGCTGTCTTCTCTGGACTATCTAAAGATGGAACACTTCAAATGAACAAAAATCTTAAAGAGATTAATCTGGTAGACACAGCAAGGATGTGTGCCCTGGCTGGTGTGTCTGGAATGAAATCAGCACTGACTGTGGTATCTTTACCCAGCATCCCCTTTAGCTGCATAAATGTTTAAGATTTATTTGCTGCTCTAATTCCACTCTCTTGATCACTCCCCTTTGTAACTTCTGTAATGTTGGCAGCCGTGCAAATTGATAACATTTGATTCAATCAATCCCAAAACCTCTCTGTATCTGTGTCTCACTTTTGTTCACTGAGACCCTCATTCAATCTGACCTCTTTACAAACCCTGCCCTGATATTTCCTTAGAGGGCTCAGAATAAAATGTTCACAGAATTGTTAATGCAGAAAGGAGGCTGCTTAACTCATCAGCTCTCCAAAGATAAGAGGGCTGAGAGGTAAATAAGAGGGGTGTGTGGGGTTGGTGGGATGGGAACTCGGAAGGCAATAGGTAGATGTAGATGGGAGGTAATGGGGAAAGGTTGGAGTGGATAATTGGGAAGGAAGATGGACAGGTGGGACAGTTCAAGAGGCCAGTGTCGAGTTGGAGGGTTGGATCTGAGATAAAGGTGGGGGGAGGGGAGATGAGCAAACCTTGATGCCATGTGGTTGAAGGGTCCCAAGGTGGAAGATAAGGTGTTATTTTTCCAGGCATCTGGTGGCTGGGATTTGGCGATGGAGGCAGCCCAGAACCTACATGTCCTTGGTGGAGTGGGAGAGGGCGTTGAAGTGGCCGGCCACAGGGTGGTGGAGTTGTTTGGTGCATGTGTTCCAGAAATGTTCTCTGAATCAAGTTGGCGTCCAGATTCCCCAGTGTAGAGGAGACCACATCGAGAGCAAAGGATAAAATAGGTGAGGTATCTGGACGTGCAGGGAAATCTCTGCTGGATGTGGGAGGATCATTTTGAGCCGTGGATTGACATGAGGTGAAGATGTGGGCACAGGTTTTACACCTTTTGAACTGGCAATCAAAGGTGCAGGGAGTGGAGGGTGGGTTGGTGGGGAGCATGGATCTAATGAGGGAGTCGCAGAGGAGATGGTCTTCGTGGAATGCTGAAAGGGGTGGGAAGAGAAATATATCTCTGATGGTGCGGTCTGATCAGAGGTGGTGGAACTGGCAGAGGATGATGTGTTGTATCTGGGTGGAAGGTGAGGACAGGGGAGTTCTATCCTTGTTGCGTTGGAGGTGTGGGGTTCAAGAGTAGAGGTGCAGGAAGTGGAGGAGATACACTGGAGAGCATTGTTGACCACATTGGAGGGGAAATTGTGAATCCTTGAAAGAGGAGGCAATTTGGTATTTTCTGGAGTGTTCTGCCAGATTGCATCAAGTTTCACTGGAACACTGCAGTCAGCTTGAGACAGAGATGTTGGCCAGGGAACAGTCTTGTGTGTTAAAGAGCAGGCAACTGGAAGCTCAGGGTCTTTTTTTCAGCAGAACGTAGATCATCAGCCACCATTTCCACCACCGCCACTGAGATGCTGCCAGACACAGGTTCCTGTCCCCTCCATTAACAGCTATGCACCCTCCTTGCAAGATCATTATCCACTCCTTTGTCTTTCCAAATATTCCTGTCTCTCTTTTCACTCCATCTCAACCTATTATTTACTCTTTATCCCCTATCTCCTGCAGTCCAAAGATATGCAGGTTCAGTAAATTGGCCAAGCTAAATTTCCCGCAGTGTTCTGGGGTGCATAGTTTAGGTGCATTAGTCAGGGGAAATGTAGAGTAATAGGGTCGGGGAATGGGTTTGGGTGGGATAATCATCAGAGGGTGGGTGTGAGTTTGTTGGTCCGATGGCCCTGTTTCCACACGGTGGCTGGGAAAATTTAGAATTCCTACAATCGGATCTAAGGAAGGGGCACAGGTACCAGAATGACACTTGGTGTGTGAAGGAGGTGGAAACGGGAAAGGGGGAGTGGCAGCGGAAACCGAATTAAATGTATCAGTTTAGACTGGGAGGGGTTTAATTACACTCTCGTCCTGAATTAGAAACTCCTGCCCTCACGTTTGCAGCTAATGGGAAAATGTCTGTGGCCCTCAGGCAGTGATAGGTCCTGGGTTATGGCCACCATCTTTATTGGGGGCAAGGTACAGCGAGGCGCATGGACATGTCCTCTTCCTGGGTGGGGGCGGGGCGATTTGAAGAGGAGCATTTATATAACAGACACATACCAGGGAAATATTTGTCTTTAATATTCATCTTGCACTGACTGTGAGCTTTGTCTTGTGAATTTTTTAAATCAGATATTAATTGAGAATAATTGGGACCGGGATCTCAAAAGCATGTTTCTACAGTCAGCATAGTCATCAGGCTCTGAATATTATTGGCATTTAACTGTAGAACGAGAAAGGTTTGTCTGTTCTGTCTGTCGAAAAGTAGCTCATACCTTTAGGTAAAAACAATGTCCTGAGGCCCAACATTTCAACTCCCCTCCCACTCAGCAAGGACATGGAGGTCCTTGGCCTCCTTCACCGCCGCTCCCTCACCACCCGACACTTGGAAGAAGAACGCCTCATCTTCTGCCTTTGAAAACTTCAACCCCAGGGCATCAATGTAGACTTCACCAGTTTCCTCATTTCCCCTTCCCCCACCTCACCCCAGTTCCAAACTTCCAGCTCACCACTGTCCCATGACTTGTCCTCCCTGTCTGTCTTCCTTTCCACCTATCCACTCCACGCTCCTCTCTGACCCATCACCTTCAGCATCACCCCACTCACCTATTGTACTCTTTCCTACGTTTTCCCCACCCCCACCCTCCTCTCATTTATCTCTCCACCCTGCAGGCACCCTGTCTCTATTCCTGATGAAGCGCTTTTGCCCGAAACGTCGATTTTACTGCTCCTCGGATGCTGCCTGAACTGCTGTGCTTTTCCAGACCACCCTATTCCAGACTCTCATATTTTTGTCAAGCAAATAGCAGAAAGATGTACAAATTCATGGTTGGATCACCCTTGGGGTATGTGCTCTGTTCTGGGCCATGCAGCCCGGGAAGGAGATATTGGTCTGGGAGAGAACATAGATTTATCCAAACTACACCTCGACTCTTTGCAGGAACTGTGATGTTTAGACCCAGTCAACCACTTCATGACTTTAACCTGTGAACTCCTTATTTTCAATTTCCTGTAATTTCCCATTAAAATTTCTTATGGACTCAAATTCCAGTAACTTTTCAGGTGGAATTTTCCAGATTCTGACAATTATCTGTTCATCCAGAAATTGCTGAAGGCCATGTTGACGCTGAGTGATGCTTGGCTCAATGAGAATGTATTGGAGTTGTGTGAAAACAGAGGGAGATGAGACAGGGAGAAGGTGACGCTGAAACTCAGTTTTAGTTCAGGCCATTCAGAATTTCGCATGTTCCCAATGGGAACAGCCAATTTGTAGGCGACACTGCGGAGTATTTGTTCACAGTTTTTAAAGTATAATATATCTGCTTCAGTAAAGATTGGGGCTATTGATTATAATGGACAAGTTTGAAGTGAAGGAAGGTTGAAAGCTCTTTTAAATTCTCTTAATGGGAGTAACTAGCTAAATCTCGAGAGACATTGAGACAGGAGCCCTCAGACCCGTGGCGGGCTCCTCTTGTACAATGTGGGAAATAAGGGACGCTTCTAGTGTCCGTGACGGCTATGTGTGTCGGAAGTGTGTCCATCTGCGCTACTGGGAAACTGCTTTTCAGACCTGGAGCTTTGAGTGGACTCACTGTGGACCATCTATGTTACTGAGAATATTATGGACAGCACGTTTAGTGAGTTCGTCACACTGCAGGTGAGGGTTACACAGGCACAAAGGGAATGGGTGACCATCATATCAAGTTAAAGGCTCAGCAAGGGAGTGCAGGAGTCCCCATTGATCATCCCCTTCTCAAGCAGATACAGTATACTGGTTGGAATTCTGTTGGGTGTGAATGGGTGGGGTGGCCTCTCGGGGAAATCAGTAACAGCGAGGGTCATGACACCACAGATAGCTCTGCTGCACCGAACAGGAGGAAAGACAGTTGCAGGGCTATAGTGACATGGGATCAATGGTCAGAGTAAGGGCAGGTACTTCTGTGGCCACAGACAGGATTCAAGGATGGTATGTTACCTCCCTGGTGCTAGGATCCGTAATAGCATGGAGTGGCTACAGTGAGCTCAGTAGCTGGAAGGTAAATAACCAATGGTTGTGGAACACACAGATGCCAATGACATCGCGAAACAAAGGGATGAGGGCCTGAAATATGCATAAAGGAAAATCAGAGATATATTAAAATGAAAAGTAATAATGTCAGACTTACACCCAGTGCCATGTGCTAGTGAGAGAAGGAACAAGAGGATAGATCAACTGGATGTGTGGCTGGAGAAATGGTGTACCAGAGGAGGGTTTAGATTTTCCAGGCACTGCAACCGTTTCTGGGCTAGATGAGACTTGTACCAGCCTGACTGGTTACCCCTGGGCAGGGCTGGGAGAAATCTCCTGGTGGGGTGATTGCCAGTTCCATTGGTGAGATTATAACTAGTCTGGCAGGGGGTTGGGAGCTAAAGAGTGGCTTAGATGGGCCAGGTTCAGGTCAGAGAATGGGAGATAGAGTATTCGTGATGCAGGCAACAGCTCAGAAAGACAAAGGAAAGGAGAATTAAATGAGGATTGAGTCATCTTTATCCATCAGTCCTGCCATCCCAGGGGTGAAAGTCAACAAAATATGAAGCCTTTTAAATGTCTATGACTCTAAGTGCCTCATCAAAATAGTGGAAATCTGCAATAAAAACAAACAAAAAAAATTGCTGGAGATCCTCAGAAGGTCTGGCAGCATCTGAAATGGTCACATTGCAGTTTTGAAGACGTTGTATAATGCCATCCCACAACGTCCACTACTCCAGGCAAAATGTCCTCAGCCCCTCCTTATGGGTCACATGTTTCAATACTGGCAGCACCCTTATAAATCTTTTCTGAACTTTTTCAGGTTTCCCAACATCTTTCCTATAGCAGGGAGACTAGAATGTAAAGCAGTCTGGGCATTCCAAAAGTGGCTGAGCCAATAAACTGTACAACTGAGCCATGATCTCCCAACTCCTATACTCAATGCACTGCCCAGTAACAGCTAGCATACCAAACACCAACTTCACCGACCTGTCTACCTTCAGCCCCACTTTCAAGGAACTATCAAACCACTCTGCACAGCGTATTTGTTCGTCAACACTTCCCAGGAACTTGTTATTATGGCGCTGAGCCCTACCTTCCTGAATCAGGGAGACTAGAATTGAATGTAGTATTCTGAAACTGGCCTCACCAATGCCCTGTACAGCCACAACGTGACCTCCTAACTCTTATACTCAGTGACAGAATCCATACAGTGTGGAAGCAGCCCATTCAGCCCATGAGACCTTACCAACCATCGGAATACCATCACACCTGAACCATGTGACCCAGCATTACCCCCAGTTAATCCACCTAACATGCACGTCTTTGGATTTTTTGAGGAAACTAGAGCGCCCAGAGGATGCCCGTGCAAATACACAGAGGGAGAATGTGCAAACACGACACAGAGTGGAATCGAACCCAGTTCCCTTTATTGATGAGTGCACAGACCAATAAAGGTCAGCGTCCCAAATGCAGTCTTCAGCACCCAGTCTCCCTGAAACTCGACTTTCCAGGAACTATGCAGTTCTGAGCTCTTCCGAGGGATTGAAAGTGAGGAGGAGAAAACAGGAACAGGGTTGAGTTGTAGATCTATAAAATAACTCTCTGTTCCCCCCCTCTGTTTCCCTCCCCCTCTGTTCCACTCCCCGTTCTCTGATTCTCCCCTGCCTCTGCCTGTCCTCCCCTGCCCCCATCTCTGTCCTCACCTGTGCGACCACTCTCAATCCCCACATTCTCTCTTTCCCCCCACCTTCAGCCCACCCTTTCTGCCTACTCTCCCCTCCCTCTCCCCTAGTTCTGTATACCCCAACCACAGGGAAAGGACCTTGTCTATTTGGCCTACCCATGGCCGGCTGATTTTATAAATCTCTATCAGGTCACCCCTCAGCCTCCGACGCTGCAGGGAAAACACTCTATCCAATGCTGGCAACATCCTTGTAATTCTTTTCTGACCCCTTTCAAGTTTGAGAACATCCTTCCGATAAGAAGGAGACCAGAATTGCTGGAATATTTCAAAATTTGCCTAATCAATGTCCTGTACAGCCACAGTATTACATCCCAATACCTATACTACATTTTCTGACCAATAAAGGAAAGCATACCAACTGCCTTCTTCACTATCCTAACCACCTGTGACTCTCCTTTTGAGGAACTATGAACCTGCACTCCAAGGTCTCTTTGTTTCGCAACACTCCCTAGGAAGTTACTATTAACTGCAAAAGTCCTGCTAAGGTTTGCTTTCCTAAAATGCAGCATCTCACATTTTTGTAAACTGAACGCCTCAGCCCATTCACCCATCTGATCCAGATCCTGTTGTACTCTGAGGTAATCTTTTTCACTGTCCACTACACTGCCAATTTTGGTGTCATCTGCAAGCATGCTAACAATACCTCTTATGTTAACATCCAAATCATTGATATAAATGACAAACAGTAGTGGATTCAGCACCGATCTTTGTAACATTCCATTGGTCACAGGCCTCCAGCCTGAAAATCATCACTCCACCACCACTCTCTGTCTTCGACCTTTGAACCAGTTCTATATTCAAATGATTACTTCTCTCAGTATTCCATGAGATCTAAACTTGCGAACCAATCTCCCATAAGGAACCTTGTCGAACGCCTTACTGAAGTCCATGAAGATCATGTTCACCGCTCTACCCTCATCAATCCGCTTTGTTACTTCTTCAGTAAACTCAGTCCAGTTCATGAGACATGATTTCCCACGCACAAGGCTGTTATTGATATCCAGGACTTAACTCTGTACATTGGGGTCTGTGTCGCCCAGTTATAGGTGTTAATATTCTGGATAACATTCACGTACACCAGCTTTGTGTTTGTGACTGCGTACTGAGTCTTGTTAATAACACCAACACAGATGAGTTCCTTTTGAAAGGTAGTCCCTATATCCCTACCCCCTCCCACCTGCTCTGTCTCCTCCATCCCCACCGTAGACAGTAAGTACAAAGAGCTCATGGAGTTTCCATGTGAGTGAGGTTGAGCAAATCTTCCCTTCTTTCCACCACCCCACTATGAAATCGTGGTAGTGTCCTTTCCTCTGGACCAAGAGGATCGGGTTCAGAGTTTGGTAACAGCGGCTTTGAAGAGGATTATTAGAAAACATGCCCAAGCCACCAGGCCATACTGTCTCCCAGCTGTCCCTGCCTGAGCCTCCAAACAGAACCTTCCTGTAGTTTCTCTCCTGTCAGACTCTCCCATGACTCAGTTTGTCCAGTATTCCCTCCTGCTGCTGCACTGCTCCTGTCCCTCACTGACCTGTCCATCCCCCAGTGTCCTCCACATTCATTCATTGTTTACAATCCCATTATTTCCCGTCCTCCAGCCCCGCCCCCTCCACTCTATTGGGCAACAACTGATATCAATCCTCCAGGCTCCTGTGTGATCGAGAGCATGTTCCGTAGGAAGGGAGATCAGTGCACGGGCGCAGTGCTGGCCAGTTGTTGGCGTATGTGCAGGGTGGGTCAGTGCCAGGGAGGGAGGCTGTGGGATTAATCTGTCATTAGCAGCTCCCTTCCTTCTTTCTTCTGAGGACACGACCCAGGGGAATCGCCCTTTGCCTGGTGTCCTGACGATTGGTCAAAGTATCAGTGGTGGAGCATTTTGCAGCAAGTTGTCAGAACTCTTATGAATAGTCAGGATTGTTATGGAAAATGACAAGGGTGGACCTCTAATTGGAGTTCTAATTTGGTTAATTTTAGTTCAACCAGATATGATTTGGCCAGTGTGTGCAGAATGGTTCTCATCAGAGAATGGGGGTTCTGGGAGATGGGGGGGAGGATTCACCAACACCCTGAAGGCTGCAAGTCAAACTCATTGATTTGGTTCTTAGTCTGCAGACAGCAGCTCGGAAACTGAATTCAAGGCAAGGAGAGAGACTGTTAGAACTGGGTGTGGAGGAAAGGAGGGGCGAGATTGGTTTGGATTTCACTTAACAAGAGAGAGAAATTGTGAGACTGAGATTTAAAGCTTTGTGGGAACGAGGAAACTACAATTTAATACTATCATTGTCTTATAAATTTCCATCCTGTATTAACAATGGTGACTTGTTTTTTTTCTGTTGTAGGGTACGGAAAGGGTGGATTTGCAGATGAGAAATTGAACTTCATGTTCTGATCTGATAGTTACTTGATCTGTGCCGTTCTGAATATCATTGGCCTTTTCATCTGGATGGAAAGGTGTGCATTCTGTCCGTGGGCGAATATTTCAAATCTCAGTGTGACTGGAAAACGTGCTGAGACACAGCCAAGTCCATGTTAACGTGCTTTGTGGCTTTGAATGGAGGCTGGTTGTCAGGATTATCTCCGTGGCAACGGCAGTTTAAAAAGTCTAGTTCAATTCAGCACTTTGTGTTTAAACAACACACCCTTCCCAACACCTCCGTGGCTCAGTCAAGTACTTGACAGGTGCTTCAGTTTCGGTGGGGTTGTCTGTCAGGATTCTCATGTGGAGGAGCCGGTGTTGGAATGGGGTGGACAAAGTTAAAAATCACACGACACTAGGTTATAGTCCAACAGGTTTATTAGGAAGCACTAGCTTTCCAAGCACGATGTAAAATTTAACTATATCAGGTTCATCTCTATGCTGACAGACTTCTTCAGATAAGTACTTCAACAATTAAATAGGCCATATGTTCCCCATGCAATAGGTTCCCTCGAGCAGTGTAAACTGCTATTCTTGCCCTGGGGATAGCTACTCATTTGTATACCCAGTCAAAATCCCATCAAGCTTTTTGTTGATCTTTAAAGTATTTCTAATCTCCTAGTTTCTCCTTGGTCTTTGCCAATTTGTATGCCTTCTATTTGAACTTGATAGACTCCCTTATTTCCTTAGACACAAATGGCAGATTACTCCTTTTCCTACAGTCCTTTCTTTTCACAAATATATATAATTTTGCTGTGCACATTGAAAAATTACTGCCTCATCCTGTTGTAGTCTATTTTGTTTAAGCACAGGATCTTGGGATTGGACTTAATCTTCCAGCTTTCCATCTGTGTTATAAATTCAACCAGACTTCTCACATATTCTTAAAGTGCCTCTTTGGATTCATCCTAATCTTCTCAGCCAAGGTTCTTTCATATCCACTTTGTCGCCCTCCTGATTTCCATCAAAGGTAAACTCCTATATCCCTTATTGTGCGCCAGGCACTCCCTTGATCCCAGTTGCCTGTGCCTGAGCCACGCATCCCTCTTTTTTCCAGTCAATGCCTAAATATCTCTTGTCATCCTGGGTTCCCCATTCCTGCCAACCTTGCCCTTCACCCTCACAGAAACATATAGACCTTGAACTCTAGCTATCTCACGTTTAAAGGCTTCCCACTAACAAGCGGGCCATTTACCTACAAACAAATTACTCCAGTCGACCCCTGCAAGATCCTGTCCAATCCCATCAATATTCCCCTTGTCCCAATTTAGAACTTGAACCTGTGGACCAGCTTTGTCCCTATCCATAGCTATTTGAAAATTAATAGGACGATGGTCACTGGTCCCAAAGTGCTCCCCCACTGTCACCTCAGTCACCTGTCCTGCTCTGTTTCCCAAGAGTTGTTCGAGTTTTGCCCCTTCCCAAGTAGGACCCTCTACCTACTGCTGGAGGAAACTTTCCTGAATTCACTTATCGGATTCCACTCCATCAAATCCCTTCACGCTCTGGCAGTCTCAGTCTGTTACAAAAATTAAAATCCACTCTTATGACAACCATATTGCTCATGCATGTCTCCCTTCTCCCTGCATATTTGTTACTCTAATTCACGTTGACTATTTGGAGGCCTATAGTACAACTCCGGTGACATCATCATTCACTTCCTACTTCTTAGCTCCACCCGCGAAGCCTCACTGGATGATTGGTCAGTTACTTTATCTCTGATTACTGCTGTGATAATCCCCTTAATCAGAAATTCAACTCCTCCTCCGCACCCGCCCCCCCTTCCACCATCCCTGTCCCGCCTAAAGCACCTGTACCTGATGCGTGAAGCTGCCAGTCCTGACCCTTGCTTTGCCATGTTTCTATAAAGGCTATATTATCCCAATCCCATGTTCCTATCCACGTCATTAGTTTATTGGTCTTTCCTGCCAACCCTCTTGCACAGAAATAAAAGTAGTTTAATCCAACAGGCATTCCTTAGTCCTTATCATGTTCCAGCCTGTTCTGTCTCTTCACTTTATTGTTTCTGATTACTGTATCTCCTAACAGCCTCGTCCTTGCCTCCCTGATCATGAGGGTATCGCTCCTCGCCGATATAGTTTAAATCCTCCCTTGTAGCATGGACAAAATTCGCCAACAAGATACTGGTCCCCTTCTCAGTGCATGCACCACCTGTCCCTCCTGATCAGGTCAACTCTGTCACAGAAAAGACAACAATGATGTAAAAATCTGAATCTCTCTGCCCCCCACCCCCGCATCAATTCTTTAGTTACTTATTTATCCTCCATATCCTCCTGTTCTTACCTTCATTAGCTCATTACAATGGAAGTAATCAGGAGATTACCACCGTCGAGGTCCTGGTTTTTAACTTTTCTCCCAGCTCTCACTAATCACTCTGTACGACCTCATTCCTACATCTACCTGTGTCATTTGTAACAACGTGCATAATGATTTCTGGCTGCTCCCCCTCCCCCTTGAGAATGTTCTGCAGCCGCTCGGAGACATCCTGGACCCTGGCACCTGGACGGTAACTCAACATTCTGGATTCCCATTTGAGGCCACAGAATCTCCAATCTGTCCCTCTAACAATCGACTCTCCTATCTCGAAGGTCCTGTTAACTGTTACCCTTTCCCACTGTGCCCCAGAGTCAATGGTCGTGCCACCAACCTGGCTACTGCTGCTTTCCCCTGGAATGTATTTCCCCTGAACAGTATCCAAAACGGTGTACTTGTTTTCGTGGGATATTGCCACAGGGGATTCCTGCACTCTCTGCTTACTCCGTTCGCCATTCCAGGTCGTCGTCAACTTCCTCTCTGTCTTGGACACAACAGGGAGCAAGGATTCCTGTTGGATTAAATTGCCTTTATTTAAATGCAACAGGACAGATAGGTAAGCCTGATGTACTCATAGCATGGATCTTAACACGGGACTGGGATATTATAGTCATTACAGAAACATGATTGGGGCAAGTCTTGGGTGTGACCACAACACGAAAGCTCTTATCTATGAAGTTCTCCATATCTCAGATGATCCTGAGGGCATCCAGCTCCAGCTCCCAAACATGGTCTCCCAGGAGTTGCAGCTGGGTGCATTTTCCACACGTATAGTTACCAGGGACTGTGGGAATTTCCCTGAGCTCCCCACATCCCGTAGGAGGAACGTTCAACAGTCCTAACTGCCATCTCCATTGCTGCAATACTAAAGTTGAAAGGACTTTATTTGAGCATGCCTGCAGTTTTCGCTGAGCTGCTGCTGTCCAAAACCTCTTGAGCCAAACGTTACTACTGACTCTGGTACCAACCGCATGTCTCTCTACCCCTTCACATTCAGTTTTGGTTAGGGAAGGAGGGAGACACTGCAGTGATGTAGCACTTGGGCATTAAGCACTCCTTGACACCTATCCACTGACGACCTGCTCTCCATCCAAGATCACTGATTAGCCTTGGAAGATATCTTACTGAGATTTTCCTTCTGGTAGTGCTAACTGCGCTGCTGCTAATCTTCACCCGACAGCCAATCTGCGTTGTCACAGTCCCTTGGTCCTTTCTGTCTAAGAGTACTGCATTTATTAATTCCTTGAATCCATCAACTGCATTCCAAACTGTGTCTCACTCCACAGCGAGAGAGGTTGATGTTCCAGTGAATACAAGGCTATTGTAAAAATGATACAATTCGACATAGGGACAACAGTATGTCTATCCGCTCACTGAGTCTGCTTTTCCACTGAATTAGGTGAGATCGATTTTGATAATCCCCCTATTCTACTTGTCTACATTTTCCCCAAAAACCTTGTATGAACATCAGTCTGCCTCAATCCTAAAGATATTTAATGAGCCAGCCTCAACAGCCGGAAGAATTTTTGAAAATGATTTCCCTCTCACTGATGTGAGACTTGGTGGTCTTTAACCCCATGCGGTATTTCTAGCACTCTGTTTGAAAGTTGTATCAATATTAGATATTATTCTGTCCTATCACACCTTCTCTGTGGCCAGAGGCAAAACAAAAATGAAACGTTAAGAGACTGTAATCTCCTCACGTCAGTCTAAGATACAGCTCATCCTGGTCTGTGTATCTGCCTACTCTCTATCCCGCAAAAACTTCCAATTCTTTGTCAGCTTCTGTATCAATTCACTGAAGGATCACACGGTCACTCTCATTGAATCCAGGAACTCCTTCTTCAAACTAAAGACCGAAAAAAAGTCAGTGTTTAACATATTCTCTGGCTCCGTGTACAGGCTGCCCCCTTGGTCCCTAACACTCCCCATTCTCTCCCGCGTTATCCTCTTCCCCTTAATAACCCGAAAGAATGTCTTTGAATTCTTACTAATCTCTACCCTCGAATGTTTTAACTCCACGCCAGCACTTCTGCTCTTCCACTGACTTTTTAAGTTTAGCCCTACACTTTCTATATTCTTTTCGGACCTCCGTTGACCTGCTCACTTTGTAACTGCTTTAAGCTTCTTTTTCCTTTTTAATTCTGTTCGGAAATGTGTCGACACCCAAGGTTCTCTGGGCTTGTATTACTAAAATTCCTCTTCGGTGTAACATGCTGGGCCGACTGTCATCAATTACATTTTGCTCAAGTGACCCCCTAACTCGCGCCCCACGCTGTTCTGCTTCAGTTGCACCCAGAAGCATCTGCACTTTGGCCAGATCCTGTCATATTTTTTCATAAAATCGGTCTCCCAAATGCAAAAAGCTTTTATTTTTCAAACATCTTTGGGTCTTTTCCTTAGCAAACTCAAGACATAGGAGTCACGGTAACTGGTCCTTTCATGCTCAACCCAATTCTGCCTGCAACATCTGACTGGCTTCGTTCCCCACAGTGAGGCCCAGCACAGCCCCGCCCATTGTTGTATCTGCTACACATTGACATAACAAGCTCCCAGGAATAAATTTCAAGGCATCTGTTCCATCTTTAAAATGTTATCACTGCCCGAATGAATGTTTGGAATCGAAATGCCTGAATATAATGATCCTATTGTTGTATTAGCACACCTCAGTAAATTGGTTCTTCATCAGCTCCTGTACTTTCTTTTGTTTGGGAGTCTATAATATATCCTCAGCAGTGTGTCTTCATGGTTTTGATCCTTGGCTCTAACCACCAAGCCTCATTAGATCATTCTTACTGCAGTAACTAACTCCACAATTAGTAATGCAATCCCACTTCCTCTTTAACCACCTCTCCTGTCGTGCCTATAGATCTTGTACCACAGGATATTGAGTTGTCAGCTCTGACCTCCCTCAAACACATCTCTGTGATGGCAAAAGTGTCACACTTCCCCATTTCACCTCATTCCGTTATCACATCTGTTTATCCGATAATATTCCCAGCATTAAGGTAAACGACATCCAGCCTGGAATATAACACCTAGAATACTATATAACGCGGAGTTCTTTAGTCATTCATTGTTTGTTCTCAAGCTGCCCAATTCATGAACCAAAACTGTAACTCTGGGAATGAATGAATATTTGTTGAATTGTAATTTCTCTTTTAATAAATGTATTCATCAAATGCAACTTTCCAGAACTAAACAGTCAGCTCCACATGCAACGGGTTTCTGATGATTAATTCCCTGTGCAGTGTGCAGAGGGGATAGCTCTAAGTAATGGTGAAAGTGAGAACTGCAGGTACTGGGGATCAGAGTCTAAACGTGTGGCGCTGGCAAAGCACAGCCAGTGGGGCAGCATCTGAGGAACAGGAGAGTCAAAGCTTTGGGCATCAGCAGTTCATCAGGATCTGCATTTCTCACTTTCTCCATTACTTCGTTCTGGAAAGTTGCATTTGATGAATTCAAAGGAGGATGAGAGATGACTTGATCGAGGTGTATAAGATGACGAGAGGCAAATATAGAGTGGATAGACAGATACATTTTCCCATGGTGCAAATATCTATCATGAGGGAGAAAAACCTAAAGGTAAGTGGAGGAAGTTTGAATGGAGATGTCAGAGGTAGGTTCCTTTCACAGAGAATGGTGGATGGTTGGAATGTACTGCTGGCAACTATAGTAGAGTCAGCTGCATTGGGGATATATTAAGAGACGATTGGATAGGCAATTGAATGATAGCATAATGAAGGGTATGTCGATTAGTCTGATGTTAGAGTAGGATAAAGAGTCGGCAGGATGTCAAGGCCAAAGGGTCTACACTGTACTGTTCTATGTTTCACTCAGCATGTGGATTCTTTTCAATTGTTGAATGTGTGAGATAGTGACGTGTGTGAGATCAGGACGCTCTGTAGGGGCGTTAGGCCAAGACGTCCACTTCTGGGGTGCATTCTTACAATCACCTGAGTACCAGTACAATATGTGTGTGATGACCTACACCAGACAGAATCCGTCAGGTTCTGTTATTAAGGTGATTCTGGACTTGTCATTTGCTGCTGTGCTCTTCAGATAGATTTTGTTGGTTGACCCATGTATTAATTTTTGTCCATCAACAGAGATGTACAATTTTATTTGTATACTGGTGAATGTGAAGGTGACATTTATTGGACACGGTTTTGGAGCTTTCTTTGAGAGACACAATGTGCTGCACAACTTGTTAACGTCTTTACCCAGTGTCTGGTCCAGATAGCAGATGCTTGGAGTCTGGGAGGCAGGCCAGATATCATCACCATAATTAACTTGTGCGATGTGATTCTGACACTCCATGTCCATTCATCTGCCCCCAGTCAAGGCTCAGACCGAAGATGGAGTCGAAACAATTTGTTGTGAAATAATGTTTGAATGACTGCCCTGACCCAGGTGGAAGCTCTCTGGATTCATTTAAGAGCAGACAAATGTCTTACCCAGTATCACTGGCAGCTGTGACTGAATTCAAATCTTTTAAAGTCTATTTTCAATGTAGGTTATGATTGCAATCTGATCTGAAAAAATCAGATATTTGCTATGTTCGTGAATTGTGATTCACAAAAGTGTGAAATATCATTATTCAACCAAAAAAATCACCTCTGAAAACAATTAGGTTGATGTTATATTTATGGAACTAACATATACTTTCCTGCCAACATTTTATGATACAAAAATAAAGATTGTATATTTTATTTAATACCGAACAAAGAACATGTTATCTGACTACAGTGGTAATCACAAATACATGCTTTTGCATACATGAACATCAAGTAACCACAAAAATACATCATCCTCTCTCACTAGTATTCTCACATACGGATAAAGAAGGACACCACTTCAACCGGGACACCACTTCAACCGGGACAACACATCCATCCTAGGACAAACCAAATAAAGGCACGCACGAGAATTCCTAGAAGCATGGCATTTCAACCTGAACTCTATCAACAAAAACACCGAGTTAGACCTCAACTATCACCCCTGAGAAAAGGAGCACGATGTGACTTCACCACAGGAAATAACATCACCACAGGAAATGACATCACCAACCCAAAGAAACTCAAACATATAAATAGAAAGCCAGAAGTTTCAGCGTTGGTTCCCCTGAGGCCGACTGAAGATGAAGATGGTAAAACATCTCGAAATGAACCTCCCAGCTCAGCGAAGAAGCCTACATCCAAAACTTCAACGTGAGCTACAAATCTTCTCAAAACTCGCTACAATTACGTACTCATTGTCAGCATTCAAATGAATACATCGTTGCTCCAACATTTGGAAAGTCGTTGGCTTCTGAATGATTGTATTTTTCAAGTGAGAAAACGATTGAACAGTCATATAGAAATTGTGTTCTTACATATTTATACATAATCGATCAGTTTAATTTCTCACTAAATTTGCGAGCTTCAGTTCTTTACCAACAATTGAAAAATGACAATAATTCAATATGAACAGAGAATATTAGATTAAGTAAACGATTTGTGTTATTAAATTGAAGTGAACAACAATTTGAAACCTTGAATTTTTCAGAATGAATGGTATTTAATGTGAAATGTGAAAAAGAATGAAGAACATACATCCGAGTGAGTGAACAGTCAGACATTTTCAAAAGAGTTTTGTGGCAAAGCAAAGGAAATATTTGTTTTATTTGTTGGGATACAAAATTTAAAATATTCATGTGCTGAGGACTAATTATACTTCATCATCAAGCTGAACTTGAAATACTTGCATTATAAATGGTTATGCTGCAGCAAAATGATCAGATATTTGCCAGCATTTACAACTGGAAATAATCTGATACTGGCTTTGACTTGCATCTGTACATGATAGAGTACAGAACTTTAATGTACACAAGGAGGCTATTTGGCCACTGTGTATGCATCAGCTTGTGAATTGTCTCCCAAATCCTCCCATTTGCCACCTCTATCACTGTTGGCCTTTAATTTGGGAACGTTCAAATAGATATCCAGTTCCCTCTTGAGTCTTCATTCACAAATCTCCCAGGTAGGGCATTCCAAATCCTAACAACTCTCTCAATAAAGAGCTTTTGCCTTATCTCACTCCAAGGTCTTGTGCCGACGATCTTGAAATTGGGATGCTGTAATGCCAGCTAAGAGAAACGAAGTATTCTTATTTTACCCTTTTTTTCATAATTTTGATTACTGCAATAAGTTCACATCTTCGTCTGTTCTGAACAATCGGGAGTAATTTCATTAGTCTAATTTCTCGCATCCTTCCTTTAACTAATTTCTTCATTCCACTTATCATTCTGATTATTTATAAGGTTCCAGGTATTCTTCTTCAAAGTAATGAAGGGTGTGTGTGTGTGTGTGTGTGTGTGAGAGAGAGAGAGAGAGAGAGAGAGAGACAGAGACAAAAAAAAAACAATTCTCTGTAATGTCTGAATTACACCCAGTGCCTCGTGTAAAAGAGGTAAGGATTAGGTAACGATTAACGTATGGTAAAAGAGCTAGTTCAAGGGCGACGGTTTCAGATTTCTGGGTCATTGGGCCCTCTTCCAGGCCAGATGGGGGCTTTAAGAAATGGAGAGATTGCATCTTAACTGGATGAGCACCAACATCCTAGTGGGGAGGTTTTCTCGTGCAAATAGGGTGGATTTAAACTAATAAAACAGGAGGCTGGGAAACAAAGCAGCAGGTCAGGAATGGAGCAGAATGTAGAGGTGAGTAGGATATCAGGCACGGCCAGTCTCATTACCATGCTGCGAGAAGGAATCAAATCAGTCCAAAATGTGAGTTGGAGATTGAAATAAATGATAGAGATGTATGTCAGCTATTAACAAATGAAGATGGAATGTATGGGGTTCGTGAAGGAGTGAGGTGTGTGAGATCAGGAAGCTCGTACTCAAGAAACTATTAACGGGGAAAAATAAATCGAAAAAAACGTATTTAAAATCCTTAGGCCTAAAAGCACACAGTATTTGGAATAAAATTGATGAGCTGGCAGTCGGTACTGAGATAAATAGGTATGGCCTGGTAAGGATGATTGTAACATGGTTACAGGAAGATCAGGACTGGACAGTGAACTGTCCATGAGTACTCGGTATTCCGAAAGGAGAGACATGAATGTAAAGGAGGTGGAATTGGTGTGTTGGTTAAGGATGATATCAAGGCTATATTAAGAAATGATATTGGCACGAGGGAACAAATTAAAATCAGTCCAGGTGGAAATAATATGCAACTGAAGAAACCTCTTTGGAAGAGTAAATTTCAGCCACCGTCTCCCCAAAGTACTTCTGAGGTCGGAAAGGAGGGTTCGTGACAAGGTAACAACGGTGGGATACACGTGCATATTGAATCAATTAATCAACTTGGCAAAGGGTAGGCTCCAAGTACAAATCATAGAGTATATGAAGGATTGTTTCTAAGAACACATGTCATGGAGCCAACCAGAGAGCAGGCTACTTTAGATTTGATATAAGCAAGGAATGAAAAACGATCTTGCAGGAAAGGATCCTCTTGGAAAGAATGACCACAACATACTGGTGAGAACAGAGTCACATACGAGAGCCTTAGTGCTGGGCAATAATACTGACAGTGGCCTAAGCAAGGTGATGGGGGGTGGGGGGGACAGTCACAGGCAGGAGAGATGAAGAAATTTGACAAATACTTCAGGGGATACTAAATACGTCTCAAGTAAAGTATATTTGTGAGAGAAGAGGAATTGCATGACAGAGAAAATTTATCCATGTCTAGATAAGGAATTCAATGACAGCATGAGGGCAAAAACTAGGGCAAATCATACTGCACAAGTTAGTCATGCTCCAGGGATTGGGTAAGGCGGTGGCCTAGTGCATTACAGCTAAACTGCTCATCGAGAGACCCAGAGAATGTTCTGGGGAGCTGGATTCGAATCTTGCTCTGGCAGATAGTGGAATTTGAATTCAAATTTGGGATTAACAAACTGATGGTGAACATGAATAGATTGTTAGGAGAGACTCACCTGTTTCACTAATGTCCTATGGGGAAGGAAACTGCCATCCTTCGCTGGTCTGGCCGATATGTGACTCCAGACCCACATCAATGTAGATAACTCCTAACTGCCCTCTGGGAAATCAAGGATGGGCATAAATACCGGCCTATGCAGCAATGCCCTCTTCATGTGAATTAATGAAAACAAACAAAAAAAAATCAGCAATGGGTTAACATACAACATTAAAAGAAGATATGACAGGAAATGAACGGAAACATAAATACTGATACCAGTAGCTTTCACCAGTACATAAAAAAGAATCGCAGAGTGAAACTAAGTGATGGCTCTTTGCAGGATGAAACTGACAAGATAACGACGAAAAACTCAAAAATGGCAGAGGCACAAAAGCAATGTTTTCTGTTTTCACAGACTACACTAAAAACTGTAGTTCCTGCAGAGGAACTTTTTGGGATTACTGCTGTTTGTCATTTTAATAAATTACCTGGATGAGGGCATACAATGATGTGTTCGTAAATTTAATGATGATACTAAGGTTGGTGAAGTGTGGATAGTGCTGAAGGATGTTGCAGGTTACAGAGGGACATAGATTAGCTACAGAGCTGGGCTGAGAGGTGGCAACTTGAGTTTAATGTGCAAGAGTGTGAGGTGATTCATTTTGGAGGTAGCAAAATGAATAAAGAGTACTGGGCCAATGGTAAGATTCTTGGCAGTGTCTATGAGCAGAGAGATCTCGGTGTCAATGTACGTAGATCACTCAATGTTGCCAATCGGTTTAATAGGCTTGTTAAGTAGGCGTACAGTATGTTAGCTTTTATTGGAAGGGGGATAGAATTTTGGAACCACATGATCATACTGCAGGTGCACAAAACTCCGATGTGGCCGCACTTGGAGTACTGTATATTTCTGCATGCTGCGTTACAGGAAGGACGTGGAACGTTTGGAAAGGGATCAAAAGAGATTTACAAGAATGTTGCCTGATTTTGAGGGAAGGTCTTATAAGGAAAGTCTGAGGTAGTTGTCGCTGTTTTCATTCGAGAGAAGAAGGATGAGAGCTGTTTGAATTGATCTATAAAAGATAATCAGGGGGTTAGATAGGGTGGACAGTGTTATGAATTTTTAAGTGTACTATACCTTCAAGAGAGTTGAAAGGCTGGCCAGAGTACTGGAAAAAATAAAAATGTAATATTTGGTCAAACAGCTAGCAGTATCTGGGTTGCTATGAGACAAATTCAAATTCAAATTCAGCCAATCAGTTTAAATAATGTGCCAAGATGCCAAATGCGAATCAAGATTGCATGTAGTGTTTTTTAAAATATTAAAACCAATGGAACAATCCAATCTTTTGGGGTATAAATATCAAACATATTGAACAGTTGGTCAGAGCGGCAAAGAGCAGCAAGCCACTAAAACGTCCAGCCTGGCAGCAGAAAGATCCGCTCTCTGACAGGGACCTTTATCAACCAAAGACCTTGGAAGCAGAATCCCCAAGAATAAGAAAAGAAGACAGGAATATGGAGAAGAATCGACAGCTGCCTGGTTTTGAAATAAGAGATTTTAAAACATCTTCATCAGGATTTTTTGATCGGACTATTATTATCGAGGTGGAGGCGTCAGTGTGCATATCAGTCTATTGGTGCGTAAAAACGGCGAACTTGCAAACTTTTGGGCAATACCATGATGACCATTGACAAGGTAAGTGCTTTTCGGTGATTAAACAGAAGAACAAATGTCTGTGGTAAGCAGTTTGCAGGTGCCCAAATTGACAGAATGGATCAAACCCGTTCAGTTTTCAGGCCCAAGCAGCATTTTTATCCAGGCAACAGTTCAAATGCTGCCAATTAACTTAAAACGGCACTTGGAGATTAAGGGTCCATTTTAGCGTTAACAATTTCAAACCAATCATATACTAAGAATTACTTGTGTCAAGGGGATATATATAACAGAGAGGCAATTGGGGGAGGGGAAGAGTCCACTGCTAGCTGAAAAAACGATGACAGGGTCTCACAAAAACCTCCATGATCTGCCTAAAAAGCTCTATCCATCAATAAAGGTACACAACACGCTGAGCAAGTATTCTTGAAACCAGAAAACAACTGAGAAGGCATTTCAGACAGAGAAAGACGAGGGAATAAGATACAGAAACGTCAAGACAGTCCATACTGGATGAACTTTGAGAGACTAAGTTTTAATTTTACTCTTAGTAATAACGGATTTATGAGTGGAATCCGCATTAATGAAACCGCATATCAGGAAAATCTTATTTTTTTTCCGGAAAACGTAATTAGTTACAGAGAGATTGTTCAGTTTGTAAGTGATTTGTTCCGTGTTAAAGTTAGAATCGTAGAATACGTAGAGTAGGGAAACAGGTCCTTCGGACGAACAAGGATCAAAGTGACCCTCCAAAGAGTAAACCACTCAGATGCATTCCTCTACACTATTGACTATATTTACCCCTGACTTACGCACCTAACTTACACATCCGTGAACACTATGGGCAATTTGGCATGCCCAATTTAAGTAACCTGCACATCGTTGGATTGTGAGAGGAAACAGGAGCACGTGTTTGAGTCCACACAGACACGAGTAGAATGTGATAACTCCACATAGACAGTTGCCCGAGGTTGGAATCAAGCCTGGGTCTTTGGCACTATGAGGCAGCAGTGCTAGCCCCTGAGGCACGGTGTCACCCTCAGACAAGCAAATAGTACTTGTTAATTACAGAATGCGTGAAAGGATTCCATTTCATTGAACCATTCCTTTATAACAAACTGGGTTGTCAAAAAGGAGGTGGGTTACATCACTTGTCACACTCTCTTCGTTGGGTGCATTGCTTTTAATTATCAGATGGATGTTGACCTCCACTTCGTTATATTATAGAGAGTTCGAAGTGGGTCAAGTGAATGATATATTGGTATATGAGGCATAGCAGGAAACATCTGTCGGTGTTTGAATAGATTGGTGATTTGAATGAAAAACAGTGCATTAATCCTATGGAGAGATTGCAATGCTGAGGCACAGAGGAATCAGACACCTGGATAACAAAAACAAATACGTTGCATGCACATTATAGGGAGGCGATATAAATCTTCAAACCTTTTGAAAAAGAATACATTCAGGAGTAGGGAAGATATCCTACAGTTTTGTAGGGCACTGTGAGACCACATTAGGAGAGCTGAGGGCCCAATGACATGAAAAGCAGTCCAGAGAAGATTCCCTCAACGGATTCCTGTGATGAGCATTTATCTCTGGAAGAACATTGTCAAATTGGTTTTGGATCAGTTGGGGTTTAGGCAAACGACACATGATCCCTTTTAAACCCATAATATTCTGAGTAATCTATTCAAGTTGAATGCTGAAACAATATTTCAATTTGTGCGAGAGATTTCCAGAAATGGATGGAATCCTGGAAACTGGAGAATATCCCAGTGAAGGAGTTGGTGATTGTTTTAACCATCTCAAAGGGTTCTGCGTCTGTGGGAACATCCCTCCCAGAGAGTGATGAAAGGTAAGACAATGAATATTCTAAGATACAGTCTGATTGTTTATCGGCTATGAATTATGAATTAAAGTTATAGGGCATAGCCACAATCAGATCATCCATGATCTTATCACATGGAAGACGTGATTCAAGTTGTCCAATCACTTACTCCTGATCTTAGTTTCTTTGTAGCTATTGCCTTTAGATACTGACAAATAATGAAAGCATTCCCAAGTGCACAAATGCTCTCCCTTTCAGAATGATGAGCACAACTTGCAAATGTGATTTTTAATCAGCACTGCGAAAGCACTCGTGGAAGTTTCATGGATTTACAGAAAGATCAGATGCTTCAGTCAAAGTAAAAGCCTTATTAAAACTACGTTAGAAACCAGACAGATTAGAATGGATGCCGTTAATTGAGCAGATTCCTGTCAGTTGTTCTTGAAAGGTGAATTCCGTTAGCAAGACCAGCATTTATTGCCTATGTCTAATTTCTATTCAGAATATGGTGGTGAACCCCAGTGATCCTCGTGGGGCAGGGACACTAACTGATATGTTTCAAAGAGAGCCACAGAATTCTAAACAAGTGACAGTGAAGGGACAATGATATTGATTCAAGCCAGGATGCTGTGTAACCTTGGAGATTGTATTCCTCCCCACATGATGCACACAGCCATGGAAATTATGGGACAATCTCTTGCTGTTCTTATTTTGGGGAATGTACAGAGTGATGTAGTTAAGGTCATTTCTGAGGGAGCCTGAAGTAGCATTTTGAACAGAGCTGATCTCTCCTTTTACGTACGCTCTGCCAGCTCTGCACGTTTTATTTATAAACCTTGTGAATAATTTACGATGAAAATGTGTTGCTGAAAAAGCGCAGCAGGTCACACAGCATCCAAGAAGCAGGAGAATTGGCCTTTCCGGGATGAGCCCTTCTTCAGGAATGAGGAAAGTGTGCCAAGCAGGCTAAGATAAAAGGTAGGGAGGAGGGACTTGCGGGAGGGGCGTTGGAAATGCGATAGGTGGAAGGAGGTCAAGGGAGGGTGATAGGCCGCAGTGGGGTGGGGGCAGAGAGGTCAGGAAGAAGATTGCAGGTTAGCAAGGTGGTGCTGAGGTCGAGGGTTGGGACTGAAACAAGGTGGGGTGAGTTGAAATGAGGAAACTGGAGAAATCTGAGTTCATCCCTTGTGGTTGGAGGGTTCCTATGCGGAAGGTGAGGCGCTCTTCCTCCAGCTGTCGTGTTGCTATGGTCTGGCGATGGAGGAGTCCAAGGACCTGCATGTCCTTGGTGGAGTGGGGGGGGGGGAAGTTGAAGTGTTGAGCCCCGGGGTGGTTGGGTCAGTTGGTCCGGGTGTCTCAGAGATGTTCTCTGAAACGTTCCTCAAGTAGGCGGCATGTCTCCCCAGTATAGAGGAGGCCACATCGGGTACAGCGGATGCAGTAAATGACATGTGTGGAGGTGCGGGTGAATTTGTGACGGATATGGAAGGATCCCTTGGGGCCTAGCAATTACACTTTCTCATTGCTAGGACTAAATCTAAAGTTGCCCAATCTCTAATGAATTGTGCTATGTTAAATTTAAACTGAGGAGTTGTGGGTGGTATTAATTGCACATTTGTCAATGAACATTCCCACTTTTGAACTTAGGATGGAGGGAAGGACATAGATGAAGCAGCTGGAAATGGCTTAGCCTGGGATATTTCGCTGCAGAACTGGGCCCTTGTAATGCAGTACTTGGAGGTGCATAGTAAAATAGGGCTGAGTCAGCATGACTTCGTCAAGGAGAGGTCTCGCTGACAAGTCTGGCAGAATTCTTTCAGATGATAATGTGCAAGTTTGACAAGGAAGGATGTGATTTGATTGGCTAATTGGGACTCTGCGAAATCTGAATCTGCCTTAAATTGGATTTTGTTCATCTATTGGTTCCAAGTTGTATAAGTAGAGATGTAAAAACATTTAAAAATAAAAAAAATTCAGCAGTAGCTAAATACAATAACGGTGGTTGGTCGGGGGATGTGTTATTTCTGCATCATGTGGTAGCTGGATACATTCACTGTCTCGCTCAGCAATCCTAACCTGCAGTGTGACCAGTTCACTAAATGTGCTATCCACTCCCTCCTCAGCATCGCGGATGCTCCACAGTGAGTCCATCCGCAGCTCCAGAGCCGACATTCGGTCAAACAACAGCTGCAGCTGGACACATTTCCTGCAAGTGTAAGAGTCAGGAACGACAGACACGTTCCTAAACTCCTACATCAAGCAATAGTCACATGCAACGCATCTGAGGTCCCCTGCCATTGTCAGCTTAACTTTATATGAACTAACTAAAACCAAACAATGCACTGAAATAAGTGAAAAAGATGGATAAGATATAAAAGCCTTCCCTTACAGGATCTTTTTCTTCTGGTTAGTGGAGGGGGGCGTTAGGGAGATATACGTGTAGTATCTCGGTATAACAACAGCCCAGATATAAATTAAGCCCTAACCTTCCCGGCAGCCCTCGCTTCACTCCTCCTCCTCTCCCCGCCGCTCTGGGAAAATGGAGGTTGTTGTCAAGCAGGTTTGGTGGAGGTGATAGATATCAGATCCTGTCATCACTGGACTGATTCAGAGGACTCCTCTTTCCCAGTTAATGAACTCACTCTTAAGTATTTATTGTCAAGTCTGTCCATTTTAAAGAAAAAGTAATTGCCGGAGTTGTGCTGAAATGATATATACATTTTCATGCGACAAGATTATTCAATGTGCCAGTGAGGTTAGGAATAGGATGGAGGTAGAGTTAATTATATGGGCAAAGAACTGGTCGAGGAGGCAGCACTTCCGATATGTGTATCATTGGGATTCCCAAGTCCCTCTCTCAAACGAATCTCTATAATATTAACATAGCAGTGATATATACTCACCCAAGCTCCAAGTTCATCCGTCTTGCCTGTCATACTCCTCACATGAAAAACAGTGTACTTCAGACTGCTCGGCTCATTGTGTTCAGTAACCTCTGTCTGTTTGCTGTTGGTCTTAGCTGAACTGGGATTAGTCACCAACCCCGCCTCAGTCGTGTACTTGTGGACCTACTGCTCTGGTTCCCACTGTTCCCCCCTCCCCCCAACGACCACACTATCTTAAACCCTCCTGTTTGACAACAGCAAACCTGCCTGCCAGGAGATTGCTGCCAGTTCAGGTCCATCCCGTTCTTCTTGCGAACATCCTACCGACCTGCAAATCCCAATGATCCACATATCGGAGATTGCTGCCAATTGAGGTCCATCCCGTCCTTCTTGTGTATATCCTTTCGACTCAGGATCTGATGGCATTGGGCTGAAGTGTGTTTATGTCAACGCAATGATTATTATGGGTAAGGCAGATGATCTTACAGCCTGATTCAATACGTGGGACCATGATGTTGCAGCTATTACAGGCATTTAGTTTGGAGAGGGACAGGACTGGGCGTTCAACATTCCAGGGTATTGTTGTGTTAGATGAGATATAAAGGAAGGTAAAAGAGGTGGAGGAGCTGTATTACTAATCAGGGATCATGTTGCATTTTCACTCAGAGAGGTCGGACTGGAGGGCTCATCCACTGAGGCAATATGAGTAGAGCACAAAAATAAGATTGATGCAATTACTGTGTTCGGATGATACTATAGTCCGTTCAACAGCCACCGAGGCTTTGAGAACAAATGTGTGGACCAGTTATGGAAAGGTGTAATAAAAACAGAGTTGTCATAGTGAGTGACTTCAAAATCCCCAATATTAACTGGGGCTCCCTTAGAGCAATTGGCTTAGATGGGCCAGAATTTGGTGCATCCAAGCGGGTTACTTGAATCGGTATGTGGGTAGTCCACTACAGGAAGGGGCATACTGGACCTCTTATTGGCTAATGAGCCTGGACAGTTGACTGACATTTCAGGGACAGCATTGTGGAATCATTTTGGAAACTCCTTCAGTTTTAAGATAGCTAAGAACATGGATAAGTCAGGACCTTTTGAGAAGCTATGGAATTGGAGTAAGGCAAGTTATGTCAGTATCAGGCAGGAGCTAGGGAGTGTTAATTGGGAGGCGTAGCTATCAGGCAAATCCATATTTTGTATGTGGCAACTGTTTATTAAATCCTGATTGCAATATCATCTGGCGAACGTCCTCTCGACTGTTCGAATTTCAATCTATTTTATTTGAAAAGATATTTCGAAGTCGCTGTATACCAGAGAACAGCAAGAGATAATGGATGATTATGACCTTTGTCCTTCACTGAATCAGATTGTCTCGACAGGCACCTAATATTTTTATTGTGGGTCAGAGCACCACAGAATTAATAGAGCACAGTCGGAAACCATTCAGTCCTTCATACATTCACGAGCTCTCCAACAATGCAATCAGAAAGCAGAGAGAGTTATTGGAGATAGACAGAGAGAGAGAGAGACAATGAAATAGAAAGAAAGAATGTGAAGGGAGATGAACAGAGAGGAGAGAAAACGGAGTGACAGACTGAGTGAGAAATGAAGGGATGTGAAATGGGGATGAAATTCGGTAGATCAGGAGACAGCATGAGGAGACATAGACATAACATGGAAGTTTTATTTAAACATTTCCCCTGAACCAAAAGCTCTTTGTTTGGGAGCCATCCCCTGTGAGCACCATGGTGATACTAGTTGTGATCCCAGATCATTTATCTCCTATAATATCACAGGGTTGAGTGGCTGACAGCTAAACAGAATCCAATAGACCAATTGACTGGCTGCAGAGAGGAGGTGGATTAATTTAAATAGACTGTGCAAATGGTAGCAGGAACTGATAACCCCCCTGAGACACTGTGCGAGTGACTGAGCCAGAGAATCTCAGTGAGGGGGATCACTGTCAGAGGGGAAATCAGCATCTCAGCTATGGGTCAAGTAATGACTGAAAAAGTTTGCACCCCACTTCCACGGTTTAGTAATCCACATTTCACATCATACAGCTCGATATCATGAGGGTATTTGAACAATCTTATCTCTCTGTACATTTCATATTTTGGTTTGTCGAGAAAATCATTTTGTCGCTGTATTTTGTGTTGAATAAACGCATCTCATTTCTGGGGAAGAAAGGACCTGTTCTGATGGAACAGCCTTTATCAGATCCATGTTGGGACCAGAATCCGAATGAATCGCTTAAGTAGGGCGATAGACAGAGATATAAATGGAATAGGAGTGGGGGAACGGGAATCAGTTATAGGGGTAATTAGAATCTTGAATTAAAAGAGGAGGTAAGAGTGCAGAATTCAGGATAGATTATTAAAATCTCCATTACAGACATAAATAGCATTGAGTATCTAGAAATGATTAACAAACAAACTTCAACCACACTGGAATACGAATGACAATGAGAGGAGAGATGGTTAATACAGGACTGACACGTTATATCTGAATGCATGCAGTATGAGGAATAGGGTAAATGAATTCGTGACCCAGATCGAAATTGGCAGGTATGGTGTGATGGGCATCACGGAGATATAGCTGCAAGGGGATCAGGATTGGGAGCTAAATATTCCAGGATATGCACCCTATCCAAAAGATACGCTGGTGGGCTGATGAGGTGAGGTTGCCTTACCGGTAAGAAATGAAATTAAATCAATAGCAAGAAATAACATAGGGTCAGATGGTGCAGCATCTGCATTTTTAAATTGAGGAAGCACAATGTTAAAGCAACGACAGTTGGTGTCTTATACAGGCCTCCAAACAGTAGTGAGGAGCTGGGCCATCAGATATGTCAGGAGATAGAAAAGACGTGTAGGAAAGGCAAGGTTACAGTGATCATGGGCGATGTCAATATTCAGGGGGGAATGGGAAAATCAGATTGGTAGTGGATTGTAAGAAAAGAAATTCATGAAATGTCTACAAGATTATTTTTTGAGTAGCTTGTGGTGCAATCCACGAGGGAACAGGCAATACTGGATTTAGTGTTGTGCGAAGAGGCAGACTAGATAAGGGATCTTAAATTGAAGCAAGCTGTCGGAAGCAGCGATCATAACATGGTTGAATTTATTCTACAATTTGAGAGGCAGAAGATAGAATCAGAGGCAACAGTACTTCAGCTGAATAAAGGTAACTGCAGAGGCATAAGGGAGAAGTTGGGTAGAATTGACTGGGAGAGTAGCCTTGCAGAAAAGACAGTAGAACAGCAATGGCAGGAGGCTCTAAGAGTAATTTAGGAGACACAGCAGAGATACATTGCAAGGACAAAGAGGCATGGTACAGGGCGGAAGAGGCAACCATGGCTGACACGGGAAGTTAGGGATAGCATCAAAGCAAAGGAGAGAAGTATATAATGTGGTGAAGGGCAGTGTGAAACCAAAGTATTGGGAAGCTTATAAAGACCAACAGAGGGCAACAAAAATGTTTCAGGAGGGAGAAAATTAAATAAGGAGGTAAGCTAGCCACTTAGATATATAAAGTGCAAAAGGGAGGCAAAAGTAGATATTGGAAATGATGCCAGAGAGGTCGTGGTGGGGAACAAAGGAATGGCTGAGGAACTTTGCGTCAGTCTTCACAGTGGAAGACAGGATTACTTTCCCAAAAAAATCAACAGAGTGAGGGGAAGAACGGAGCACCAAAGAGAACGGGTTAGAAAACTGAATAACCAGAATGCAGATAAATAATCTGGACCAGATGGACTACACTCAAGCATTGTAAGGGAGATAGCTGAAGGTGTAGTGCAAGCGTTAGTTGTGATCTTTCAGGAATGACTAGAATCAGGAAAGGGCAAAGTGGACTGGAATATCGATAACGTGACACCCCGTTTATCAAGGGAGTAAGACAGAAGACAGAAAATTACAGACTGATTAACCTAACCTCAGTTGTGAGTAAGATTCTGAAATACATCATGAAGGATGAGATTTCTGAATACTTGGATGTCGACGGTAAAATAGAGCAGAGTTAGCACAGTTTCATCAAGGGGCGGTCATGCCTGACAAACATACTAGAATGTTTTGAGGAAGTACTGAGCAGATTAAGAGAGCCAATGGATATTATTACCGACACCTCAAGACGTCCTTTGACAACTTGCCACATTGGAGGTTATAGAGAAAGGGGACCCATGGTGTCAGAGGCAACGTGGTAGCATCGATTGAAGCCAACAGAGAGTAAGCATAAAATCTGCCATCTCACGATGGCAGTCAGTGACAAGCATTGCCACAAGGCTCAGTGTTGGGAGCACCAAATTTCACCTTATACAGCTAACGATCTAGATGAAGGAACAGAGGGCACTTTGGCTAATTTTTAGTATTGGAATCACTAGAGTGTGGAAACAGGCCTTTGGTAAAATAAGTCCTACACCAACCCTCCGAAGAGTAATCAAAGCAGACCCATTTTCTGCTGACTAATAATGTAATATCTGGGCAATTTAACATACCCATTTCACCTAATCTGCACATGTTTGGACTGCAGCAGGAATCCAGAACACCCGCAGGGAACCCACGCAGATATGGGGAGAATACACAAACTCCAAACTAGCATTGACCCGAAGTGGGAATCGAGCCCGTGTTCCTGACCCTGTACTAACCACTAAGCCACCATGCCACTGACACCTTGATGTTCAGACAGTACAAAGATATGAAGAGGGTCAGATAGCATTGAAGAGGTAGTGAGCTTGCGGAAAGTTGCTCCACCGATTCTCCTCAGCTTCCCAAAACTCTGTACTTGAACCCCACCCTTCCTACCACAACAAGGATAGACCGCCATGGTCCTTAACTTCCACCCCACCAACCTCCAGATAGAATCATCATCCTCCACTATTTCTGCCACCTCCAGTCAGACCCTACCACCAGAGATATATTTCTCTCCCCACCCCTATCAGCATTCTGCGGAGACCATTCCCTCCACAACTCACTCATTAGGTCCACGCCCCAACCCCCCAACCAAGCCATCATCCACTCCCAGCACCTTCCCTTGCCATCCCAAGTTGTGTAAACCGCGCGCCGACATCTTCCCCCTCAACTCCATCAAAGGTCCCAAAGGATCCTTCCACACCCCATGGACATTGCACTTTGTCCATTTTACCCTGTCTCCTTTACATTGAGGAGACAGGATGTCAACTTTTGGAACGTTTCAGGGAGCATCACTGGGACACACACACACACACACACACACACACACACACAGACACACACACACAGACACACACATACACACACAATGACCCTACCACCCTATGGCCGAAAACTTAATCTCTCCCTCCCTATCCGCCAAAGACATGCCAGTCTTGGGTCTGCTCCACTGCCAAACCCAAGTCACCGAACACCTGGAGGAACAACATCTCATCTTCCACCCTGGGACCGTGCAACCACACGGTATCAATGTCAATTTCACCAATTTCCTCATCTCACCTTCCCCACCTTATCTCACATCGAACACTCCAACTTCGCACTGTCCCTTTGAACTGTCCAATCTCTCCATCTTCCCTGTCCTTCACGATCACGATCCACCTTCGTCGAACTATCGCATTCCATGCTACCATCCCCCCAGCCTCAGCCTCTCCTATTTATCTTTCAGCACCGTTTCGCCCACCCTCCTCAATCCTGACAAAGAGCTTATGCCTGAAACGTCGCACCTCCTGCTCCTCGGATGTTGCCTGACCGGCTGTACTTTTCAAGCACCACACTTTTGGGCTATGATCTCTTGCATCTGCAGTCCTCACCTTCGCCTGCAGAAGGATGTGGGCAGTTTGGGAGATTGGGTAAAGAGCTGGTCAATAGAGTACAGTGCGCGAAAGTGTGTGGTCGTGCTCTTTGCCAGAAAGATAAGAGGCATGGACTATTTTCAATATTAAGAGTAAAATCAGAAGTCTGAAGTGCAGAGACTTGGGAGTTCTAGTCCAGGAGTCTCTCAAGGTCGACTTGCAGGTTGTCACTAGTAAGGGATGCAAATACAATGAAGCTATTCATTTCAAAAGGGTTTGAATATAAAAGCAGGGATATACTTCTGAGGCTGTATAAGGCTCTGGTCAGACTACATTTGGAGCATTGTGTGCAGTTTTGGGCCTCGTATCTCAGGAAGTATGTACTGACACTGGAGGATGTTCAGAGAAGATTCATAGGAATGGTTTTCGAATGAAAAGCTTAACATATGTGTAACATTTAAGGACTCTGGGTCAGTATATGATGGAGTTTAGAATTATCTGGGGAATCTAATTGAAACTTACCAAATACTGAATGACGTGGACAGACAGGATGTGGGAAAGATGTTTCTACTCATAGGAGAGACTAGGACTCTAGATCCCAGCATAAAGGGAAGACTTTTTAGAACAGAGATAAGGAGAAACTTCTTCAGCCAGAGAGTCGGGGTTCTATGGAATTCACGGCCACAGATGCTGGAGAGACCAGGTCATTATGTATATTTAAGACTGAGCTCGATAGGTTCTTGATTGTCAGGGAGACCAAGGGTTATCGGGAGAAAGCGGGAGAGTGATGTTGAGAAGCTAAACAGAAATAATCAAATGGCGGAGCAGTCTCAATGGGCGGAAAGGCCACATTTCTGCTCCTATGTCTTCTGATCTTATGGTTAATGTTGGCTCTCCTCATCCCTTATTATAGCTGCATCATGATTCTGACCTAATGATTTATAAAGAGGCACGTTCCAATACTGATGACTAGCAATATCATTATCTCTCCCTCCAGTCGCAGCAGCCATTTCCTACAATTCTCTCTGATTTCTGTCTCCTCCCCAATGTCATAATCACACAGTAATTGAAGTCTAATAAATTATACTTTATCAGAGTTCATTGACATCAATAACATCAACAGCATGACCCTTACTTGCCCCTTCTCATCCTCAAATAACAATCTGAATTGTATTTGTCATGTACAATTCTCTGTTAACATATCCATGCAGTTTGCCTGTTATAATCCATGTTATATTAAACACATTTTCCCATCAGATTTTGGGCTATAAAAGTTAATTCATCAATATAATCACTGATCAATAATTTCAGGCTATCATTTCCATTGATAAATGGAGAAACTCGTTTATGTTCCAACAATTCTCTGTCATTGCTCTCATATCCAAGGCAGATTGAATGATTGCACACAAACAATCTGCCATCTCCAACATCCCTTCCCACAGTCACTCCAACATATCCCATGCGGACTGTGAAAATTTTAAACGTTATTTTGAATTTTAATAAAATTAATATTGAATTGAAAGGGTTTATCTGGAGCTAATTGTTCACCGACTGTGATTCTTGTCAATCTCTGTGGATTCTAATTATCCCAGTGGAGGGTTTCCATCGTTAAACGATAAATGGGCTCTGTCAATGTATTATCCGATAGTGTGAGAGGGAGTATTACCGACAGCACTAACAGGGATCAGCAGCTCCAAAGGGAAGGGAGGAGAGATCAGAATCTGAGAACATTACACTCGAATGTTCCAACAATGGATCAGAATCTGAGAGCATTAGACTTGAATGTTCCCACAATGAACAGGAGTTTTTCCTTGGGTCTTTACTTTCTTTCTCAGCCTTGGATATCATTAGCATGGCGGATCCAGGAAATCCTTTGGATTATTCAAGGTGGTTACTAACCCATCCTCACTATAGTTGGTGTTCTTAGTAAGTCATTCTCTTTGACTGTTAAACTGGGTCGAACTGAATTTCTGCTCATGATATGTAAAAAATAGGAAATGGCAATCAATGTCTTCAGTTCCAATCAAAAGTTCCTTTCCTTATAAAATATATAAAGCAAATTACTATTTACAAATTACTCACAGATATGCAAGAAGGAACTCAAACTCCATAATCCTTTCTGTCCTGCACAAATTTTCATTTCCATATCCTCCCTACCCACCAATCCCGTCCAATACCACCATTATGATATCCCAGTCGCCTCCTCAGCCTCAGTGCAACTCCTGAATGAACCATCGTTTGTGTTTTTGTTAAATCCGATACAGCTGTTTCTTCAAATCTCTTCAAACCACATGTCCACTACAAAATAATTGCATTTGAGATGTTTAACTTGTTCTCTGAACAAAATCTGTCAGATATAAGACAGTGTATAGTGCTCAAGTCAATGACACTTAACCTACTGCCATTGAATAATAATCCATTGACATCTCATGAAAGAAATTGATATAATTAAAATGAAACCATTATCATTTGTGAGAAAAAGCCCATCTGCTTGCCTCATGTCCTTATGAGAAGACAATGGGTCATCCTTGCCTGGACAGGTCTCCGTGTGACTGCAATCCCACAGCAATGTAGTTTATTCTTTACTGTCCTGTGGAACAGCTGAACCAGCCACTCAGTTTCAGATCGGTATAACATGCTGGTCTGAACAGGGCTGTACACATCCTGTGAGGGAAGAACAAAGGAAAGATAGCTCCTCCCTCTCCGTGTTTACCATATTCCCACAGCCCATTTCCATTGGGGGAGGTGACCATTCCTTGTTTTAGGTGGATTCTATATGTTTGAAGTTCTCCACAAGAGTGAAGTTCATCTCCATCTCTGGTGTTGGCTTTATTGATGTTGATGTACAGACGGAAGGAACTTGTAAATTTCACGTCAGTCTCAGGGCATAGAGAAGGAATGGCTTTTTCACACCACAGGAAAGAAACAGAGACGGCAAAGTGAGGGAAGGGAATTATTATGATCATCCCTGAGAGTGTTGTTGAGGCAGTATTTAGGGTATTGTGGGCAGATTTTCTCTCCTTTATAAGGAATGATCTCCTCGTCACAGAGAGAGTGTGAAAGAGTGTCAACAGACTAATCACAGGAATCATTGTACCATGAGGAGTGAGTGAAGATTAATCTGTAGCTCTGTGACACAATAAGAGGTAATTGCATTGAAACTTGAGGGGAATGGGCAATCACTCATTATGTTCTAAACAGACACTAAGAACGTGATAAATTCCATTGTTTGTATTTTTTTACGCGGGTTATAATTCTCGATAGTTTAAGTGCCTCTGAGAACGTTTCTCCTACTTCAGCCCTACTCTCCATGTCGATTGACAGAGACAGGTTCAGGGTTTGCATACAGTCTCCGACATTAATATAGTACATTCGGTATGTGTGATTCTGCACAGAACGTCATGTTATCCACAATCCCGACAGCAGCCAAAATATCTTTACTCTAAAACAGTTAACTATTCCCAACAGCTTCTGTCCTGGATGGAGAACATGGTTCTGTCTTCTCGGAGGGGGAAGATGTCTCCTTGAGACCTCGCATAAGATATGTGGCTTCTCTCCTCACCGCCAGGAAAATATGTTAAAATGGCACACGTTCCACATGCAATGGGGCAACGAGGAACATCATGGAGCCATCGCTGAGTGCAGTCTCTGCTCCTTTTGTTTGTCACGTTGGAGCATCAATGACATCCTCCTTTTTCTCCATAAACCCTTGAGGAGATGAATGTTCTCGTCCAGGTCGCATGGAACACGCTCAAGGGTCTGATTGGACTTTTCACGTTCCTGTTTAGCAGTTAGATGCACTGACGAGACTGCTTCTTTTCTTGTGGAACAGGCAGAAGGGTTGAATGGTTTGTCCCTCTTCTTGTTCATTCGTTTCGATGGCCTGAATTACTTCCTCATATCCGGGTGCAACCACATTGAGATGCTGAATGAGCTCCTCTTTTAACTGTGGAAATGTGCAGTATCTGGCCGTGCTGTATCATGAATGTTACCGACACTTTAACAGCACAAGCCTGAATGTTGTCCGGGTCTTGCTGCATATGGACGCAGACTGGTTCAGGAGCTGACAGTGTACAAAATGTCCTGAATATTGTCTGATCTTCAGTGACCATCACAACTTCTAATCTTATGGTGGTGGAAAGGATTGATGCAGCAGCTGGAGCTGTTTGTGTTAAGGAAGCTCCCCTGAGGATGTCTTGAAGTGTTGTCCTGGAACTGAAAGGATTGATGTCCACAAACCACGCATATCTTCTGTTGTGCTATGGATGACCCCAACCAGAAGAGATATTGTGGCTGATGCCCACGAAATTTAATTTAGTCAGCGTTCCTTGATACCATACTTAGTCAACTCCGGCCTTCATATCAGGGTCTGCCACTCTTAGCTGGGCTCCTGTGTTCACCTCTTTTGAACTCATCAATAGGTTATTGTGTCTGTGTGGGGAGTGTTTTCTTCTCACAGAGGGTAATGCATGTCAGGAACCATCTGGATGAGAGAGTTCGGGGATCTAGATCACTGAACGTAGTTACAGTGGAGCTAGATTGGTTTTTGCCCACTATCATTTTGTTGAAGGGTGTGAAGAATTGGGAATTGAATGGAATTGCTACCAACAGTGAATCAGCCATCATGGTCTACAATGGCACAGCAGGATTGACTGGCCGACCTACGTCATCCTGTTCCTTATGCTCTGATATCTTGTATCTGGAAAGTTAATGGTTGTAATTTTCCTGAATGTTGCAGTCGGAGAGCGCAAATAATTTTGTGTATCATCTCTGAGTGATGTCTGTGGGCTGTTTTCAATCTGGGCTGTAATCTGGGTCCACTACATGACCAACAAATGAACCGCAGATTGCAGAGCGGAAACACTCTGTAAAGAGACCAGAGGCGTCTTTCGAACCCAGCTTGTATTACCCAATAGCATTTTCCAATCCACACCATACTGTGTGTGTCAGTCTGGAGGAACTGAATGATATACTGTGTTACTGTGAACCAGGTATTTCGTGCAAGTGGCCTCCATCTGCTCCTGTGCGGGGCTGAATAGAACATTGGAACATTTGAGTGAGGAGCAGGAGTGGGTCATTAACCACTTTGCCACTGCTGTACCAGGTACTAAGTTCGTAGCTGATCTGGTTGTGGTCTTAAAAGCACTTTTCTGGATGCACCATTTCCATTCATTCATTTCTCTGTTCAATACAAACACCTAGACATCACATATTTCTGGGAAAGGGAATTCCCGCTTTTACAGCTCTTTCAGAATTTCTCATTCGTGTTCCAACCAATGTTACAGGGTCACTGATTCCTTTTGCAGTCACACTCCTCCACTGGTTACAAGAAATTTCAAAGTTTAGTGATAAGGCCAATGATATAAGTGTCAGCCTGGCTCACCTTCTAGAGAACTGTGACAAACACACAAACGTGCCGCTGCATGCACACATGAACACACACATTTTAAGACAAAACAAAAAAAGAAAGCTTTCTCGAGTTCTTTAATAGCTGAACTCTTAACAAATGGAAAGATGACAGAATGTCCCAAATGTTATTCGGTCCTCTGAAGTTCTTCCGCTCACACAAGCTGCTTCCAGGCTATCTCCCCGGAACAGCTGGATTTGGTTCAATTCACTTTACGTCAGACAGTGGAAAGATGCCAAAGAATCTTTCATCAGGAAACCTACACGATTGGTAAAGATGACGCAGGATATTTTTTTTCTCTTGTCAGGTGGAAAAAAATGAGAGAGGGGGGCACGAGGCTGCTGCTTCTGTGGCAGGTAACATTTTTATCCCTCCCTGTGTTAAACTATGAAATAATGCTAACTGAACACCAAAAAGGACCACGTGTGATTTCCTTGAAAATTCTCTGCAATGGATGATAAGATCCTATATGCAAATGCATCATTACTGCTGTTGTACACAGTGCCTTTTCTGAGCAAAAGAAAAACAAAATCCCAGCTGCATAATTTCATGGCATGTTTACATGTGTCTGCATAATTTTAAGGAATCGGTTGATGTCTTCATTATATCTGCGTTAAAAATCAATGTTACGACAGTGTGTGAAGCCCTTCTGCTAATTTAAACCAGACACACAGAAAAAAAAATCACCTCGCCTATAGTCTGTAAAAGTGTGAGTGACAAAGAACGACCAAATCCCACTATCTATCGAAAGAAATAATAGTTTATTTTTTAACTCCAAGAAAAAAAAGAGAACATTAATCAACAACTTTCCACACTGTACTCATCCTGGTCTGATCAGTTTATCTACTTCCCACTCTATAGCAATGTACAGATCCAATAAAACCACCCGATTAAGATTTACAAAAAGAAATTGAACTTCAAAACCCCGAGTGAGTTATGTCGATTTTCCTGTGAATCTTCATCTGTCGGTTTTCCCGGGTCTTTTCTTCGGTCTTCAACTGCACAGATTTCATGGAAACAGGTCCCTTTCAAAGAGCGATTCTGCAGGCAGTCTGCATTTATTAGTGCTTTTTGCCGCCCTGGCTAACTGTTCAAAATGCCCGATTTTATACCACAAAACACCAGAATGTCTCATTGGTTTTATAGCATTAAAATTCAAATTCGTTTGGATTTTGGTTTCTTGGGCGTAAGTTAAACTGATCGGCCTAAATCGAATTTGTTGCATATCATAGCACTCAGCTCAACTGTTTCTTTCAGTCAAATGTTACTTTTTTAAAAAAAATCAGCACACTCTGTGTTTGTTAAGTCCTTGCCAACTTTTATTCTCTTTAAAAGGTGCAGTACCCGCCTAAGCATTTTTATCAATCAACACATTTTATTCTGAACACTTATTCTGTAGTTTCAAACACCCTAACAAGATAAAATATGTATCCAGCTAATTTTTTCACAAAATCGTGTATGGTTCAAAAAGATTTCGCATCCAATACCTAAACTGGTAATGCTTCTTATCAAAAGGCCTCCCAGGACCGTGTGGACAGGGAGAAGGAGAGGCATGTTTCGGGCACAGTCCTGATGGAGGGCTTATGCCCAAAACATTGACTTTCCTGCTCCTCAGATGCTGCCTGACCTGCTGTGCTTTTCCAGGGCAACATCTATTGACTCTGGCCTCCAGCATCTGCAGTCTCGCTGTCCAGATGCAGTAAAACATTGCTACGATTAAACCCGATCCCCTTTCCCAGAAACAACATCATTTCATACCACTTGCTAAATCTGTGGACTACCTTAATGGATCAGAGCAGAAGTTGGCCATTCGGCTGCACCATTCAGAATGCTCAGGGCTGATCCGAATGTTCTGACCATCTTCTGGTCTGTTCCCAATAAACATTGACCCTCCTGTCCAGGAAAGATTATTCGAGGTCAGCCTTGAATAGCTTAAAAAGCCGCGTCTTTAGTGCTCCCTGAGGAAAAGGGCACCACAGATAGCATAACACGAAAGGGAAAGGAACGTCCTTATTTCATTGCAGGACCCATTATTTTAAAACTGTTTTAAACTAACATCAAATTGCCACCTTTTTTGAAACATAAGGACAGAATAATTAGAAATAGACATAGACTATACAGCCCTCTAAACCTGTCCAACATTACCACTGACTCTTTCCAATCAAATCTGTATTAAACTCATTCTCCACTCCTGTCCCAGGAAGAGAATACCAGATTGCAGAACACCACACGAGCATTAAAAAAAGGAGCAGAATTAGACAATTCGGCCCATCGAAGCTGAATGTCATTTAATAATGGCTTAGAGGTTTCTCAACATCATTCTAGTGACTTCTCTCGGTAACCCTTGGTACCCTTATTCATCAAAAATCGATCTATCTCTGGCTTATAGACACAAGTGCCTGCGTTTCTGTGAATCTGCATGCGTGCGTGTGTGTTTGTTCATGTGTTTGTGTGTCTGTGTATTTGTGTGTATACATTTGTTTTTCCGTGTATTAGCCTCTGTATTATCTGTTTAAGTCTGTTTGTGTGTGACTGTGTATGTCTCTGTATGCCTCTACATGTGTGCGGGTCCATTTCGTTACATGTGCTGTGAGTGTTAGTATATTGTGGTGTTTTCATATGTCTCTTAGTATTTCTGTGTCTGCATCTTTCTGCAATGAGATATTTGTTGTTTTGGGAGGGAAAGAAGTAGCGGAAAAGACAGAGCGGTTAAAGTGAGAATTGCCCTCCATAAAACATTGCTTCTTACTCAGTTGGGAGGAGGTGGATATCACAGAATCTCCATACGATTCACTCGGTGCTCTCCAGTTCGTGCAAGGGTCCTACCAACATGGCGGGGAGAGGGGAGGGGGGAAAGCGAACGGATATTGGACACTCTACCACCCGGCTTGGCCCTTTCTGCCTTGTTCCAGGCTGTTTATCCTGGAATGGGAGAAAGGGAAGTGGGGAATGAGTTGTTCGTACTATTGTCGGTGGTGGTGGTGGGGGCGGGGGGGGGGAGTGTTGCTGAACGGTGAGGTGTCTGGAGGGAGTCAGTCCACAGTGCAGAATCCATAAGGTGTTATTGGTGTGGGTGTATTGCATGGGCGACAGACAAAATGATGGAAGGAAGTTGCTGAATTCAACAGTGAGATTGGAAGTACATGAACTTTATTTGGAGAAAGAGCGTAAGCCTTGTTCGGGGGTAGGTGCGATAACAGATATACAGTGAGTGTGAGGGAGCAGAGAGAATACGGTCATACTTATCCTGGTAGAACGAGGATACAGAATGTCCTGGACATTTCTTCAGATCATCTCAGCGTCGAGGTGAGCCTCAATGAACGTCTTCTCTAAGTCTGTCACTAATAATAATGCCACCGACCCTGTCCCTCAGATCCCACAGAATCGGTTTGGGAGGATCTTAGTAATGAGAAACAAGCCTTGGTGTGTTTTGCCGTGCGAAGTTTGTATATCTTATGCTGTGGAAAATTGGTAATGTTGGTGCTGCAGTAATACTGAATTATCTCACGTTACATCTAAACTGCATAAACTAAGTGACTGCTAATGCTGTGAAAAATACATTACACAAGTGTGTATCAGGCAGCTGGAAGAGTGTGTTGTAATCTAAACTAGAGACAAGGTTAGTTTGGATTTGGTGATGTGTGCTCAGAAGGACTAATTAATAATCGTGTTCTCAGGAAATGTGAAATTAATATGTTGCATTTTACACGGCATCAGCATATAATATCGAATGTTGAACATGATTGTCAAACATCAGGGAAGCCTGGAGGGTGGAGGGTCAAGTTCGCTCCAGTGAATTGGGAAAGTACAATATGACATTCAGTGGGAGACAAGCAATGGTTGTTAGAGTCATAGAGTCCTAAAGCACAGAGGCAGACCCTTTGGTCCAAACTGGCCCATTCCGACCAAAATGTGCATTCAGACTAACCCCATCTCCCTGCCATTGCCCCATAACCTTCTAATCCTTTCCTATACATTAAACTCGATGGAATAGCTCCACAGTAAGCTGGAATTCAAACCAAAACTTTTAGTTGAGACTTTGACACACGATGAAGCACAGTAAAAACCAGGCACTTTGTTCACTTGTGAACTTGCTGTTGTTTCAGTAGGTTGGATTTCACATAAAATCTCCTCCCACACCAGTGCAGGTGAACAGCCTCTCCCCACAGTGAGATGGCGCATGCACAGAGAGTCCAATTAACCACTTTAATCCAGGCCCAGTTTGGGAGCAAATGAAGTTTCTCATCAGTGTCAACATATTGATGGGTCAACAGATTCTCAGATATTTTAAGTCGCTTCACACATTCAGGGCATTTAAAAGACATTTCCGCTATGCGGACTTGCCGTTGTTATAACAACGTAGTGGATCAAGTCAATTCTGTCCCACACTCGAAACGAATGGCCTTTCCCTCGTCTGACTGTATTTATGTTCTGACTAGGCAGATGATCTGGTGAAGCCCTGCCCACACGTACAACACGTGTACAGTTTCTCCACACTGTGAATGATGCTTTTCCCTTTCATGTTCAAAAGCGAATCATATTCAGGCAACAATCAACTGGACAACACATCAGATACTGAAGTGATATTTGCTTTTTGGCCTTCGCACTGTAAATCCTCTTCTTCAAATGCCCGGTAAATTCACTGATAAAGGAAAAACAGAAGCAATTGAAAGTCCAGAAAGGAAAGATAATAAGATGCAAGAGCAGAAGTCGTCAATTAAACCTGTGCAGTCTGCTCTCACCATTCAGTGTGATTGCAGCTGATCTGATAATCCTCAGGTTCAAGTTCCTGCAATAGCACCTAACCTTTGAATACCTTGCTGATTAAAATCTGTTTCTCACAGTCTTAGAACATAGAACATAGAACATAGAACAATACAGCACAGAACAGGCCCTTCAGCCCAAAATGTTGTGCCGAACATTTGTCCTAGCTTAAGCACCTATCCATGTATATATCCAATTGCCGCTTAAAGGTCACCAATGATTCTGACTCTGCCACTCCCACAGGCAGCGCATTCCATGCCGCCACCACTGTCTGGGTAAAGAACCTTCTCCTGACATTCCCCCCAAACCTTCCACCTTTAACCTTAAATTTATGTCCCCTTGTAACACTCTGTTGTACCCGGGGAAAAAGTTTCTGACTGTCTCGTCTATCTATTCCCCTGATCATCTTATAAACCTCTATCAAGTCACCAATCATCCATCACCTTTCCAATGAGAAAAGGTCTAGCACTCTCAACCTATCCTCGTACGACCTATTCTCCATTCCAGGCAACATCCTGGTAAATATCCTCTGCACCCTCTCCAAAGCTTCCACATATTTCCTAAAGTAAGGCGACCAGAACTGCACACAGCACTCCAAATGTGGCCTTACCAAGGTCCTGTACAGCTGCAACATTACCTCACGACTCTTGAAGTCAATCCCTCTGCTAATGAACGCTAATACACCATAGGCCTTCTTACAAGCTCTATCCACCTGAGTGGCAACTTTCAAAGAGCTATGAACATAGACCCCAAGATCCCTCTGCTCCTCCACCTTACTAAGAACACTACCGTTAACCCTGTATTCCGCATTCTTATTTTTCCTTCCAAAATGGACAACCTCACACTTGACAGGGTTGAACTCCATCTGCCACTCCTCAGCCCAGCTCTGCATCATATCTAAGTCCCTCTGCAGCCGACAACAGCCCTCCTCACTGTCCACAACTCCACCTATCTTCGTATCGTCTGCAAATTTACTGACCCACCCTTCGACTCCCTCTTCCATGTCATTAATAAAAATTACAAACAGCAGAGGACCCAGAACTGATCCCTGCAGAGCTCCACTTGTAACTGGGATCCAGGCAGAATCTTTACCATCTACCACCACTCTTTGACTTCAAGCGGACAGCCAGTTCTCTATCCAACTGGCCAAATTTCCCACTATCCCATGCCTCCTGACTTTCCGCATAAGCCTACAATGGGGAACCTTATCAAATGCCTTACTAAAATTCATGTACACTACATCCACTGCTCTACACTCATCCACATGATTGGTCACCTCCTCAAAGAATTCAATAAGACTCGTAAAGCAAGATCTACCCCTCACAAAATCCGTGCTGCCTGTTCCGAATCGAGCAGTGTCTTTCCAGATACTCATAAATCCTATCCCTCAGTACCCTTTCCATTACTTTGCCTACCACCGAAGTAAGACTAACTGGCCTGTAATTCCCGGGGTTATCCCTATTCCCTTTTTTGAACAGGGCCACAACACTCGCCACTCTCCAGTCCCTGGTACCACCCCCATTGACAGTGAAGACGAAAAGATAATTGCCAACGGCTCTGCAATTTCTTCTCTTGCTTCCCACATAATCCTAGAATATATCCCGAAAGGCCCGGGGGACTTGTCTGTCCTCAAGTTTTTCAAAATGCACAACACATCTTCCTTCCTAACAAGTATCTCCTCTAGCTTACCAGTCCATTTCACACTCTCCTCTTCAACAATATGGTCTCTCTCATTTGTAAATACTGAAGAAAAGTATTCATTCAAGACCTCTCCTATCTCTTCCGACTCAACATACAGTCTCCCACTACTGTCCTTGATCGGACCTACCCTTGTTCTCATCATTCTCATGTTTCTCCCATACGCATAAAAGGCCTTGACGTTATCCTTGATCGTACACGCCAAAGATTTTTCATGCCCTCTCTTAGCTCTCCTAATCCCTTTCTTCAGCTCCCTCCTGGCTATCCTGTATCCCTCCAACGCTCTGTCTGAACCTTGTTTCCTCAGCCTTATCTAAGCCTCCTTCTTCCTCTTTACTAGATATTCAACCTCCCTCGTCAACCAAGGTTTCCTCACACGACCATCTCTTCCCTGCCTGACAGGTACATACGTATCAAGGACACGTCGTATCTGTTCCTTGAAAAAGTTCCACATTTCAATGACATCCTTCCCTGACATCCTATGCTCCCAACTTATGCTCCTCAGATCCTACCTTGCAGCATCGTATTTACCCTTCCCCCAATTGAAAAACCTACCCTGTTGCATGCACCTATCTCTCTCCATAACCAAGGTGAAAGTCACATTATTGTGGTCACCATCACCAAAATGCTCACCAATAACAAGCCCATCACTTGTACCGGTTCGTTACCGAGTACCAAATCCAATATGGCCTCCCCTCTGGTCAGACAATGTACATACTGAGCTAGAAAAGCTTCCTGGACACACTGCACAAACACCACCCCGTCCAATCTACTTCATTTAAAGAGCTTCTAATCAATATTTGGGAAGTTGAAATCACCCATGACTACGACCCTGTGGTTTCTGTACTTTTCCAAAATCTGTTTCCCAATCTGTTTCTCCACATCTCTGCCTCTATTGGCAGGCGGAAAGTAAACACCCAACAAGGTGACTGCTCCTTTCCTATTTCTGACTTCAGCTCATACAACCTCCAAAGGCAGATCCCCCTCGAACTGCCTTTCTGCAGCCAATATACCATTTCTAATTAGCAACGCCAAACCCCCTCCTTTTTTTACCACCCTCCCTAATCTCAGTGTAATCTTGGATACACTGAGCTGCCAATTTCTAGAGCGACCTGCAGGAAATACTTTCACATATTCAGTCGGCTCGAAGAGAAAGAAATTCCTCCACATCTTTCTTAAATAGTTTACTCTGAGATTATGTTCTCTGGTCGTCGATTCTCAGACAAGGCGAATCATTCTCTCCGAAGTTATCCTATCATGTCCCTTATAATCTAATGTATCTCAGTAAAGTCTTGTTACATTATTCTACACTCCAATGAGTACAGGGGCAATATTCTCATTTCAAAACTGAGATTCCACTATATCGGTGCACCAACCAAAGTGTTCAAAGACACAGAACGCGAATGGCCATTTGTTATTGGTCTGACAGAGACGGCTTAATGTCTCATGGGTCCTGAACAACAATTAACTGATTCAGAATGTGCTGATGGAACGGAACGGAGCTCTCCCTCAACGTTTTGCAATTGTTCCTGTTGTGTGCTCATGTAAGTTTATGTAATGAACGGTTTATTGCTAGTAACGAGGGTGGGGGTGGGGAAGGACTCTGAGGTTTCAGTGTGCGACAAACGTGATCTGATCGAACGGGTAAGTCAAATATTCCTAGAACATGGGAGAGCTGATCGGTCCAGGATCACTCCCATCTTCTGTTTCAGAATCAACAAATGAAATTGCTGGAAAGTCTCAGCAGGTCTGGTCGCATCTTGAAAATGAAAACCGAATGAGATTTCGGGACTGGTGACACTTCTTTTTCCATCTCCATGTCCCTCTGCCTTTTTACAAACTTCCTTTTTATTGAATTATGTCCTGATTTCAAACTTTATATCCAGCTTCACATTTATTGCTTCCTCTCCAAACATTTTCCCAGTATCTAAAATTGTATCATGCTTGTTCTATCTCTTGCTTTGCCCAGGACTTCCAACTGAACAAATAACTCTGTTTCTATTTCCTTAGATACCAGATGGCCAGAGATTGGAAGACATAGGAGGACGGTTAGCGCTTTCAGAATATCTATTCTGCTCCGCCATTCGATCTTGGCTAATATCGTTCTTAACCCCATTCTCCAGTCGTCTCCCTGAGCACTTAATCCCCGGTCTTAGGATACAGTCTTTTTCCCAGGGTGGGTCCTAATCTGTCCCATAACCCTCCACATGTGTTGGCAGCTGTTACACCGTGTCTACGTCTCATCAATCTCAATTTCAGTGATTCTCGGCAAACACCAACTGTTCTGAGCAGCTCGATCGGGTCTCTGGCCCCACCGTGTTCCTGCGGGGGAGCAGTAATCATCTTCATCTCCTATGGAAACGATCGGCTCTTACAAAAAAAAACTGACAGAAAGAAAGATAGGCTTGTGTGTCAAGATATGTGGAGGTAATTGCTTTCTGACCTGGTCTGTAAACCTTACTGTGTATATCCCCGTACATTCTAGCTGTTGTGGTGAAAGGGAATACAAGTCCAATTAATTGCCATCTATGCTTTTATTCGATATGTATTCTTCCTTGTTCTGATTATGCAGGGATGTTTCCAGCACTGATGGTCACCATTTCTAAGAGTGCATGCCGCGAGCCCTGATATTTTCTGGAGAGTAGCCGTATCAGTTTGTGCGAAAGTGGCCCAGTACAAAGCTTAGAAGAAACATTGTTGTTCCATCTTTCCGGATGACAGTCTTGCATATCATGTTCGATGGGGCTTTATTGCATACTCATCAGCAAGCCTTGTTTTGAATTTACTCGCTCAATACTACTGTAGCGGTGGAAAGAATATAATTCCGAATACCTGCTGCGTGAATTTCATTCTCAAAGTTCTATTCGCAGTGGTCCTTCATATGTGGCGATGTTTATATCACTGCTGGCCATCCTGTTTAAGAGTGCAGTTACATATGTTCCTCTGTCTTGGCGCTGCAGGGAAAATTGTCTGCGCCTTTTCAGCCAATATTTCCTGGATATTTCTACATGGTATTCTTTATTTTTACGATCATGTCCACTTTAAGGACACAGTTACCGGGCACTGATCCTTTCTGTAACAACAGTACCGCATTTGCTTTACATGCGAAGGTGTCCCGGATCAGTAACAAGGAGAGCATTCATTTCCTTCTATCACAGGGAACACTAGATTCATGATGTTAGTCTCTGTCAAATGCATCCGAAAATGTGCTCTGAAAGCTTCATTTGAACGCTGTCTGGCGTTTCTCAACGTGTGTCAACCAAAACCAGAAATCCTCAATCATAGTTTGGAGCAGTTCACATATTCGAGTTTCGAAGCAGCAGACACGGATACAGTTCATTCAGAATGTAAAGATTTACAGGCACAGATGAACTATCGACTCATATTCTCATACTGTTACTAATATTACCGTGTGGCCTGAAGTCTAAGCCATGTTGTAACTTAAAATGTGGAAATCACAGACAGGCTGCCGAATGACAGCATGTATTTTGTTTTCTTGTTCTCACAGAGTTCCAGGAAAATATCACAGCGAGGGAAAAGAATGCAAGTCAAGTGCAGCTCTGGTGAAACACCTTCTGTCTGATTCAGTCATCAATAAGAAACGTGAATGTGACTAAAGCGGGAAACCTTTTCACAACTCGAACAAAGAGCAATCACGAATAGTGACCACCTCTTTGACATCTCAGATCGCCTTTGACCTTCCCTGAATATGTATAAGAACTAATCTTTGCACACCTCAAAGTGAGAACTGTTTGATTTACCGACAATAAGTGAGTCACATGTCCTTGATTCCTACATACGTTTCTAACTCAGCTTGCAGCCAGGTGGCAGTTGTTCATCACTCTGCTGGATAATGCACTATTATGGAGAAATAACATGAAAGTTGGAACTCTTATTGGCTGTGGGTTTCGAATAATCTTGCTACGTGTTCTGCCATTCTCGGATTCCAGTGCTAAACCAGTTTTTCAGTAAATCTGAGGGTCGGGCAGGAGCAGAATTCATCATCTCCAGTGATCACTTTATCTGAGGAGAGAGAGTGAACAAAGTTTCACACAGCGAGTAATCGGAATTGCATTCCGTTTCAGCATGGCAGCAGATATGGGCTAGCAAATTCAAAGCCAGATTTGCTGATGAGAACAACAAGCACGACCTCTCAGATAGAGAAATTCCTTCCCACCGCTTATTCTGCAGAACTGGGACAGTTGCTGTGAGTATGCTGCAGGGTATCATCAGGTACATGCTCTTGGGTTTCCGGTTTTGGCCTGTGTGCTCGCGTGGCTGAGCAAGCTGAGACTCTGTTTTCAGATTCCACTTCTTAAGAAGGCTTGTGTTTGTATCCCTGCGTGGCCACGTGTGCTAATGGATTAAGCTGGCAACGTTTTGCAGGGATGAGCTTTGTTAAAGTTGAACAGGAAAAAAAAGCAGTCATTTCTTCTAACCCGGCTGTGGTGTGGCACAGCAGAAAACAACCAACATGTCAGTGCCCATGTTTTCCCCTTCTGCTGTAGTTGTCACGTTCCCCTCCAGCTCGAAAGGCCACCAGCATAATATGCGACTCAAAAACAGGCTGCGCCAAACTTTCATATTCCAGACAATTTGCATTTTTCACAGTTTCTCTGAAAGTGAATGGAGATATTTATTTCCCTGTTGATGTGAACTTCGGTTCTACATTGAATCTGCTCGCGGTTTTCTGTTGCTGTTGCGAAAAGGAGGGAAATTGCGATAGGAAACTTGGTTACTTTTCCCCAATTTCCTTAATTTCTGTCCTGATGAGAGAGGCTGGTGATTGGCCCTCTCGATCCGTGGAGACTTCAGCCCAATTGTTAACCTCTTCTAATCAAGACTGTAATTGATAATCTTCACTGTTTTTATGGTTCATTGTTAGTCAGTTCTGATTCATGTTACTTGAGCACTTTCCTGGAAGTATTGGTGCTCTAAGGCGCCAGTACTTTGAAAGCATCATTTGGAATTGCCTCGCTGCAATTTGTGTGAGCAGCTCATGACCCAGACGACTTGCTCTGCCTCACAGACAGCATTCATGAGTCCGTGTGTCGGAAAATATGTTCTCTTTGTCAGTTCTGCTTCTGTTCATGAGTTGTCAGTTTTTGGTTTCGCTGGAGACACACACACAGACAAAGACCCACACGCACACATATATTTTGTGTGGTGAATCTTTTTGGTACTTTCAGAGTTACATTGCACTTTGCTCAGAAACCACATACATTCATGAAGAACTCTGAGCTCAAAAACTGCATGAGATTATGTAAAACTCTGTTATCTCACTTTTTGGATTGGAATCAATCTAAACATCAGGTCATAGACAGAGAACACAAGGGGCTTACACCTTCAACATATTGTCTAGCTATTACGATTGTTAACAGCTAACCAGAGAATGCAACTTTTTTTAAAAAAGGGTTTTGTGATTTACACAGTGAATACAGTGATAGTTTCACTTCTTTCAACAGATGAAAGGCTTAACAGACAAACAATTCTTCAATGTATAATCTCAGTTACATCACACTACAAATATTTGCTATAAAGTCTGTGTTACGATCGAGCCCTCCACAAACACCTGATGAAGGAGCATCGGTCCGAAAGCTCGTGTGCTTCCAATTAAACCTGTTGGACTATAACCTGATGTTGTGTGATTTTTGACTTGGTACACCCCAGTCCAATACCGGCATCTCAGAGTCACAACCTATTCCCGACAGCTTGCAAGTGTTCCCTTAGAAACTGTAGCTTTTGGAAACGTATTACTGGAACAAAGTCATTGCTCCATGTTGTGGGATGCACCGTCAATCCCTAATTACTCGAGAGATTGAGATTTTGCGTTACTCCACAGAACCCTGGATGCCCTCAGTAGCGGGGTACAGGCATGATGCCATGAGGCAAGGATTTAGACATAGTGACATTGAAGAAACAGCGAAACATTTTCAACTGGGAAACGCGAGAACCTTGGAGGGGTAATTGTGGTGATAGCTTTCGCTTGTATTTGCTGCCATTGTCCTTCCAGACAGATGCTGATCGATCACTGAATTGTTCTGGCAGGATCCGTGTGTGTGTTCTGGGTGCAACCAGGATTTAGTTTTCCTTCGGATAATTCACAAGAAGAGAATTAAATCTTCATTTCCTGACTGGGAATGAAAGCCTGTTCTGGGCAATGGAAACTCAGACCCGAATGCAGGGATATCCACTGATACTGCAGTAGCCTTTGGGACCTGAACAAACTCTAGTGCCTGCTCTTCACGTCATAATCGTCTTCATCAGCAGTGTTTCTCTCTCCAAGTTTCCAAGTCGGTTCATATTATCACCCTTGGTTTCAATGTGAAGAAGGCAATGCTGTGATAATCTGCTGTTGTTCAGCAGATATATTGCAGCAAGTTAAGTAAAGACTGATGCTAACACGAGCTCGTTTTGAGCTGCGCTGATGTGTTGGCAGCAAGAAAGGCACCGTTCAACTCGCCTCATTCCGGACGACGGGCTCGAAATGCCCAGTGGTTTCTCGCTGAATTAGTTCAGGCTCTGGAAGGTAAAAAACTTCAAGTGTGAAAGTAAAGTGAAAGGAAATGTTTCACAGAGTGGGGCATTCCAAGTGAAACAGTGACGGTGATTATGTTCGCTGATTTTTCACGTTGTGAATGCTGTTTCCCTGATGTGGACGTTTCCATTACCTATATACAAACTGTCACAGTCAGACCTGGTCTTTGGATCAGTGACGGAATTGGTAACACGCCTGACGTCGAATTCAGGGATTGTCGGTTCCCATGTAAAATCACAAGGATACAGCGTGCTAGTCCATTCCTGTTGTCTGTCAGGAACGGAAGGGTTTGGGTTTTCGAATTTACAGTTTCTTTCGTTCAATTCGAATTCTAGCTCAGATCAACGTCTCTCATTGTCTGCAGAACTGGCTTTGGTTTAACCAAAAGCTGCCTTTTGGAGGTTGAAGTTGTTAGTTGGAGCGGACATCTGAAGTGAAGCACAAGGAGCTGGTCAAATCCTGAGAACTCTGCCACTCTCGTGGAATGTGTCTGTGTGTCTCTTTCTGTGGGAGACACGACGTGGGTAATAACACAGTGTGACTATGTCAAACTTCAATCCCATTGTTGTGTCATCTAAGATTAAAGCGAGAACCTCACTGCTATTTGCACTGGAAACATCAGAACACATAAGGTTATGGACCAAAGCTGGAAACTGGGAATAGAATAGATGAATGTCTTTAAACCAGACTGCACCATGGGCCAAATGGGATTTTCCATTCTGCAAAACTTGAAGACGAGTAGAAACCAATCTGGAGTGAAACTGATCGGAAATGAAATGGAAAATCCATTTCATTGAGAATAAGTTCAAGAGCGTCTGTCTTCATTCCATGTAATCTCGTAGTTAGGATTTGGAACTCTAACCGCAATAGTGTTGGTTCTATTCTCGGACAGGGAATGCACGTTTTATTGTGCAAATATATCGTGGTACCAGTATTTCTTACACTGGTCCGAACCTGGTAATGCTTGGTTTTGTGCCAGGTTATCAAAAACCAAAAGCTGCAGGTTTTGGAAATATGAACTAAAAACGAGAATTGATAGAGAATCCCGCTACACCTGGCAACATCTGTGGAGAGAAACAGGTTTATTTTCTTAAGATGGACCGGAAACAGGTTAGTTATAGTTTTCTAGATTATACTGTTGGGAAAATGATAATCTTACCTGTCGAACCAGGATATTTATCAAAATCACTCTTGAGCTTACAAACATCGAATCCAAAATCTTAAAAGGACCTAATCAGCTGTCATGCTACTTTCATTTTCCTGAGCTGGTGGAAGGCTATGTTTTAATGGCTGCATTTCCTTTTAGTTTCCGTTATTTAGCAGTCACGCCGAATGGAGAATTGTTTCTTTCAGTGTCTGCCTCAATATGTGTCTTTGTTTTTTCTATATTTGTCTCTGTATCCTCCTGGGTCTTTTTCACATTCTCCGACTCTCTGGCTGTCCATATCCCTCATTTCCCATTTCTGCTCTTGAAAAGCCTGACATTCAGAGACAGTTTGAGATTCGAACTGCTGAGAGGCTTTCTGACGCCTGGCTGGAGTCGGTCGAAGTAGTCTTACATTCTCTGGACAATGGGTCTGTCACTTCGACCTGAGGCAAGGAGACATTTCTTCCTCAAAATTTAAAGACCCTTTCGAAGTTAAAGTTGAATTCCTTATCCAACAGAAAAAGAAAGTAATTACATGATAGCTGAAGAAGAACAACGATGCATTTACTGTTGGTGTACAACGAATGAATGGTGACAGCAGAGAATGAGGGTGATCATGTCGTGGTGTCAGTGCCATTACCACAACATTTCCCGGGAATGCTGCAGTGTCTCCTGCCTCACGACTTAATTTCCACAAAACTGGGAATGAAGGAATGAGAATAAAAGGATGAGAAGCAGAAGTGCTTGTGGAACTGCGGGAAGAATCTCCAGGTTAAAATAGTAGTTAAAAAGACCAATCTACACTACTGGAATTAAACAGGAAAATGAAGCCGGAACGCGAAATCAGAATGTACAGCAATTCAAATAGGACGCTGAGTTTCTCGATCAGCAACTCAATACTTGTAAGAAATAACAAGCTTTCAATACAATGAGCAGGCACCAGTGTGATGGGAGCTGCTTTCACCAGCTAAGCCATGGCGCCACGTTAAGAGCCAGATTTCTCGTCCATATGCGCAATGCCTGAACCACTTGATCACAGGAATTCGAAAACGCGTTTTCTGTATTAATGTTGCTCAATATGAATGGCAATCAAACTCTGCTTGTTCAAAAACAGACGTTTCAATGCTGAGCATGCCCCACTAAAAAGGCACAGAAAAAGACAGTATCCTCTTGCATTGGCATCCAACAGATATTTTCGCCTGTTTAAACTGACAGAATAAAAAGGATGTGCTCATCTCCTCTCGCGTCCCATTAACCACGTTAATACACACGCAGGGATTTTCAAACCAAGATGAACAGGCTCATTGTTGTGAATTGACAGCAGTGGTGTGTGAGTCATTGCGAACAGTGAGCAATAAATGCTGAACCAATAGCACTGACACTGAGCCCTGCACCATCAGCTCCACACTCACATCTTGTGTCATGTCTCCTAGGGCATCAGTGCATTTGACTTTAATTGTTCTACCCTGCACCTCTCCTCAATTTATTCCCGACCGCATGCAGTGTCGAATTAGAACATGCAATTATGAGAAATGCATTTCTGGGACCCAGTTGTCTTTCAATGAGGTATGATTCACTGCCCATCCCTAAATTTCCCAAAGATGAAGGGGACGAGTTACTTTTGTTAACTCCTCAAATCCTTAGTATGGAGGTACTGACAAGAAACCGCGAGAGATGGAGTTCCTGGATTGCGGAGAGCAGACCGACCCCAAACTGCTAACGTAACTCACCCAGTGAAGAGCAGATGGACCCCACTCTGTCAATGTAACTAAACCAGGGGACAGAAGTCTGACATCACATGATCAATGTAACTCAACGAGGAAATTATGGCCTGACCGCACTCTGTTAGTATAACTCACCCAGGGAAGAGTAGACTGACCCCACTCTGTCAATGTTAGTCATCCAGGGAAGAGCAGACTGACCCAACACTTTATATATAACTCACCCAGCAAATGGCAGACTGACACCACTCAGAGAAGAGCAGGCTGTACCCATTCTGTCTCTGTCACTTATTGAGGAAAGAGCAGGCTGATCTGATTCTGTCAATGAAACACAAGCTGGGAGACGAGCCTGACCCCACTCTGTCAAAGTATCTCACTCAGAGAAGAGAAGACTTATTCCATTCTGTCTATGTGAATCATCCAGAGAAGACAGTAATGAAACCATACTTGCTGTTAAACTCAGACAGAGAAGAGCAGACTCTCACGATTCTGAGAAAGTAACACGCCCGTGGAGGAGCAGATTGACACCACTCTCTTAACGTAGCTCACCCAGGGAAGAACTGACTGAGTGCAGTCTGTGATATTACTTACTCAGAAAGGAGCAAACTGACCCCATTCTGTTAATATGACTCTCCTAGGGAAGAGCAGATGAAGCCCAATCCGTCAATGTGACTCAACCAGGGAAGAGCACTCTGACCTCACGCGATCACTTCAACACAACTAGGAAATTGCAGACTGGCGCCACTCTGTCAATGCAACTCACCCAGGGAAGAGCAGACTGATCCCACACTGTCCAAATAACTCACTCCGTAAAAAGCAGACTGACGCCACTCTGTCAATGTAACTCGCACAGGAAAGAGTAGACTGATGCCACTCTGTCAATGTAACTCACTGAGGGAAGAGCAAACTGACGCCACTCAGTCACTGTTACTCACCGAGGGAAGGGCAGACTGACCCCACACTCTCAGTGTAACTCAGCAGACTGATCCCACACGGTCAATATAAGTCATTCACTGAAGAGCAGTCTGACCCCACTCTATAAATGTAATTCACTCAGGGTAGAGCAGACTGATCCCATTCTGTCTCTGTCACTCACCCAATGAATGAACACTAACCCCACTCTACCAATGTAACTCGCCAGAGAAGAGAAGACAGAAGCCAGACTGTCAACATAAATTATCGAGGGAAGAGAATACTGACCCCGCTCTTTCTGTTTCACTCAGGCGGGGAAGAGCAGACTGTCACCACTCAGTGAAAGAAATTCGCCCGGAGAAAGGCAGACTGACTGTATCTGCGTGACTCACACAGGTAAGAGCAACTAATCAAACTCTGTCAATGTCTCTCCCTCAGGAAAGAATACCCTGACCCCTCTCTATCCATGTAGCTCACCCAGGAAACAGCAGACTAACCCCACTCTGTCTATTTAAGTTCACAAAAATCCTCTGAAGTACGTCCTATTCAGACACTCTCCACATCACTGTCTCTGTAACCATGTGCGTTCAATGGCGAATCCAAATAACCTGCAAATGTTCAGAATGTGGCAGCAAACCAGAGCTACCACACAGAAATTGGGCGAATGTGTAAACTTCCATCAGGCAGTCACCTAAGCCTGGAATGGAAACCAAACCAGACAGCAGTCGTGATTATAAAATGGCAGAACAGAAACCCAACAAAAAGAATTGCATCCCTGTATGTTGCAACGATTCTGAGTATTAATTAAGCCCCCCTCACTGCAGTTAATTTCCATTTTCATCACTGCCAACCTTCTTCAAAGCAAAGCACGCACTTGCTTTTTTCAGACTTCTGATATCCCGCTTTCATCCCGCTTTTTACCTAATCATATTTCTGACTTTACAAACTACGTCATAACAGGTTGACAACTGCAGAATGAGCTTTGTTCCGTTCCCCACTGATGTTGAGAATAGTAATACAGCATATTCGAGTAGGACTTGATGCGCTTGCGGGTGGTGTATTCGCGGCATTATGGCTTCTTTTTTTGATTTTCGGTCGGATATTTCGAGTTCATTGCGCAGACTTCTGAAGAAGACTTTTTGGAGTCGAAATGGTAACTGTGTTCTCTCTCGGAAGACAGATATATCTTTATTTCTGTTCTCTTATAAATTGATCTTCTTCTGATCTTTGCAAGTGAAATAGGGTGCCTTGCTATTGCTCGGTTTTAGTTTCAAAATCAAGAGAAACATGAAGAAGACAATATCAAAGAACACAAAGTACTGAGTTGTTAAGATAATTTTTGCAGCAAAGGTGGACATGAAGGTCAAATTAAGATAACGGTTCAAGAACATTTAGTCTGGAAGTGGTATGTGACTTTAGTTCCAAATATATGTTTCCGTTCTTCCAATACATCTTTTTGACTCCAAGAAAACATTGATTGTTTTCTGTATTCATTTTGTTTCGCGATATCTGTCTTCTGGTCGATCAGGGACAACTTGAATTTGCGTCTGCATTGAATAAGATTTCACTCTTTCTTTCGAGAAGCAAACCTGTGCATTATGCACCACTTACCATGGTGATGGCTAAGAAGTTCAATATGAATTACGGTTTATGGATCGTGAGCAAGAATGAAGTGATCCACAACCGAACAGATGTCACCACGCCCTATTCCTACATCGGGCCTGAACGGTCCATTGGCAGAGTCTACAGAAAGGAAATGTCTAAGTGAACTAGACCTTTATTCAGTTTGATTTGATACCAATGGTAGTGCTTTTTTGGTGTAGAAATGTGTCAACATCTCTGACGTTGGAGTCAAAATTTAAGTCACATCTACTCTTTGGAGTGTCTTCTCATATCGGAACATGCTGAGATGAAAACATCTAGCTCTGATAGCAAAGGTTTTTACATTAAACTGAGAGTATGTTTAACTAAGCAATTCAGACGGCCAAGATGAATAATTGGCATTTGGTTCTTCAAGCTGAGCTCGCCACACCAACTGCTCCAACGAAGGCCGTGGATAAGATCCCTCTCGATTATTTTGGTCAATTTTAGCCTCAACAACAACCTATTGTTCTGAACAATGCTACACCACAAGCAGAGAGCTAAGTCTGATTTTCATCGTTAATTTTCAGATTCAGTTCTTATTGCACAGTTTCTTACGAATGTGGACAGCAGAAGACCGTTAACATTCCATTTCTAATATTTCCAGAAAATTCTACTCCGCTGATGTCGCCTTGCCTTATCACACCTCAAGGCAGGAACCTGGATCAGTCGAGTTCCTTTCCACACATTGAGTTGCTTTTTCGAATTCATTGACTGCTGATATAATAGATTATTGGCCTTGAGAGTTAGTTGTAAATTAGGTTGAACTTTCTCAGCTTGACTTTCAACTGATCCTAAAAAAAAATTCATCACCTGCAGGTAAATGTATTGCATTGCTTCTTGTTTTGCTAACTTCCACCCCCCAACCCCCACTCCCGAACATCCAAATTTCACAATAGTTCGACAAATGTTTTGAAACTGATTCGTGTTGGAAGTTGGTGGCTTTTTGTGTCTCGACATATAATTTATTCAATTAGACATCTTGAAATGACTTCGGATTCTTCACAGTTGAAAATTCACTTTCGATTGAATGCAAAGCTCAAGCTCCTCGAAATTCCAAATTCTGCTAAGAAATTAATGAATTTTAAAGGATTCAACGCTGTGAACAGGATTCGAACCTGTGCAGGAAGACCCCATTGGATTTCGCATCCAATGCCTTAACCTCTCGGCCATCACAGCTACAGAAAAGCTGTCAATTTTCATAGTAAAAGAACTGAATTCATGAAATACGCAATTTGTTTGAAGAACAAATTGTCAAGACACAAAGATTTCGCCAAATCCTTTGCAGAGACCCAGTCGAATGTTACCTTAGCAGATTGACAGGCTTTCACCGCAAACTAGATCCTGACACAGCTGAAGTTGAGGGAATGATTCTTCGTCGAATTTTAGAGTCACGGATGTACACCACATGAAGAGAGGATCATTGTCTCACTGCGTCCGATCGACTTTGACTCAATTGCTCATCATCTGGTGCCAAAGTTGTTTTTTTTTTATTCATCAAAATATGGTATTAGAAATGTTGATGCTAAGTCCATAAACACTAGCTACATTCGTAAAAAAAATCGGAATTAGAAAGAATGCAGAACCAATTTACAGGAATGGATCCAGCAACTAATCCGTAAGTTCGGACAACAGGTAATGAACTTGTGAGCACAAGACAGGAATATTGAACGAAGATTTGGAACTTGAAGTCGTCTTGACGGAATTATTTGCAAGGTTTTTGCGGTTGTTCTAGAGTCATCAAGTCCTTGAACAATACAACATGGACAGTGGCCCTTCTTTCCAACTTGACCATGGTGGACAGTTATCCTAAATTAATAGGCCCCATTTGCCAACATTTGGCCCACATTCCTCTAAACCTTGTTACTCCAATATCCATCCAGATGCTATTAAATGTTACAGTTGTACCAGTCTCCAACAATTTCTCTGGCAGCTCATTGTGGACACGACTGAAAAAGTTGCCCCTGACGTCACTTTTAAATCCTTACCTACTAATTTTAAAACGATGTTTTCTAAATGTTGACTTCCTCACCAGCAGGAAAACACCTTGACGAGTCAATCTATCCATGTCCCTCATGATTTAATAAATAGCAACGATTTGACTTTATCATACTTGTCAGGAGGGAAATGTGTGGAGATTATTTGTCGAACGTTTGACGTAGAAAGTCTGATGTGCAGATTTTTAGAATTGCATCTTGGAGAAGTTTTTGATAAGTCATTGAAGTCTAGTAGCAGTTGTAGAAGTCTGTTGTGAAAGCTGCAGAAGGATTTCAGGGCACGAGAACGAAGCATTATTTCCAATGTATTGTGGCTCAGTTCAACTGCACTTGGACTACAGTATGAGGAATTATAATCCTCAATTTCGGAAAGATACTAATGCCATATGAGGAATACCACGAATGGTGATTAGTCTTGATATCATGGATGAACGTTAGTCCTGTGAATTGAAAGTGGGCAAATCCGGTCTTTTTTTAACAGTTTCAAAACAAGAGAGGTAATCTCATTGAGAGTTGCAAAATATTTGAAGAGATAAACAGGGTGGTGCCATTAAATTTTCTTCCCTCATTGGTGAATCGAGAAGCAGGAGAGGACAATTTTAAAATGAAGCATTGTGATTTATGACCAGGATGAGAACTATTGATTTTTGTCTTAGCCTTGAAAGTCTCGCTATTCAGCACTACAATGAGCCTTGGACATTTGGTCTTTGAATGCATCACTATCAGCCTGACCCGCCGACACTTACTGCATCATTATAGACCTGACCCCTCACACTTACCGCCTGAATATCAGCGTGAACCCCACAAATTTACTGCATCACTGTCCATCTGGCGCCCTCACATTTACTGCACCACTTTCACTTCGAGACCCTCATTTTGACTGCGTCACTATCAGCCTGATTGCCAAACACTTACTTTGTCACTATCAGTCACGCCCTTAAATCTCCTATGTTACTATTATCCTGACTCCTTACACTTACTGTGTCACCATCAGCCTGATTCCATCACACTTATTTTGTAAGTACCAGACTGACGCCTCACACTTACCGTGTCACTACATCACTGCTTCCTCAAACTTACTATGTCACTATCACCTTGACCCTCTCACATTTACTGTGCCACAATCACACTGATCACCTCACGCCTACTGCTTCACTATGAGCTTCAACACTCACACTTACAGCGTTACTACCAGCCTGACTCACTCACACTTATCACCTGACAATCAGCATTACTCTCTCAAATTTATTTCATCATTATTAGGCTGAGGCACTCACACTGACAGCGTCACTAACAGCCTGACCCCATCATGCTTACTGCGTTGGTATCTCTGTGATCCCCTCAGAATTACTGCATTACAATCACTCTGACCCCCTCATACATAATGCATCACTATCCTTCTGGCACCCTCATACTTCCTGCATCACTCACACCCTGAGACATGCACACCCACTGCATCCCTATCAGCCAAACACCACTCACAAACGGCGTCACTCTCTCATTAACCTGCTCACACTAAATGCGTCACCATCACCTTGACACTCTCTCACTTATGCATCAATATCAGGCTGACCCCCTCACGCTTACTGCATCACTACCAGCCCGATCCCTTCAAATGTACTGTGTCACTATCAGACTGACCCACTCGTACTTACAGCATCACTATCACCTTGACCCCCCAAACTTAGTGCGTCCAGATCACACTGAACCTTTCACTATTCTTGTGTCACATTCAGCCAGACCCTGCACACTATCATTCTGACCTCATCATGCTTGCTGCATCACTATAACTCTATCCCACTCACACCGTGTGTGTCACTATCACCCTGACAATTCATACTCACTGCACCACTATTATCCTGACTCCATCACAGTTAGTATATCATTATCAGCCTGACCTCTTACACTTACTGTGTCACTCTCATCCTGTCCCCTCACATTTCCTGTGTCACTCTCAATTTGACACCCTCAAAGTGTCTGCGTCACTGTCAACCTGAACACGTCAACTTACTGCATGTGTGTCTACCTGAAACCTCACGCTTATTGCGTCACTATCATCCTGAGCGGTTCACACTTACTGTGTCATTAGCACATCAAGACTCTCACCTTTACTGTGTCACTTTCGGCCTGACACCTCACACCTACTGCATCACTATAAGTCTGACCCACTCACACGTTTTCCGTCACTACTACCCTGACCCCCTCACAATTGCTGTGTCGCTATTAGCCTGAGCCCCTCACTATCACGCTCATCAAGCTCACAATTACAGCATCACTATCAACCTGACCCCCTCACACTTTCTCTGTCATTATCATCTTGACCCTCTCACACGTAATGTGTCACTGTCACACTGAGACACTCACATTTTGTGTGTCATTATCAACCTGGCCCCTCACATTTGCATGCCTCAATTTCAGCATGAACCCCTCACACTTACTGCATCACTGTCCATCTGCCATCCTCACACTTACTGCACCAGTTTCACCTTGACATCCTCATTTTTACTGCATCACTATCAGCCTGACAGCCACACATATATTGCATCACTATCAGTGATGCCCTCGCACTTCCTATGTTAGTATCACCCTCACTCCTAAAACGTACTGCATCACTATCAGCCTGACTCCATCACACTTTTTGTGTCAGTATCAGACTGACGCCTCACGCTTACCATGTTAGTAAAACTCTGCCCCATCACACAGACTGCGTCACTGTCAGCCTGACCCCTCAGACGTACTGCGTCAATATTACCCTGACCCACTCATACTTTTTGTATCAGTTTCAGTCTGACGCCTCGCACTTACTGTGTAACTAAAACTCTGCCCCCTCATACTGACTGTGTCACTCTCAGCCCGACCCCTTCATATTTACTGCGTCAACATCAGTCTGACCACTCAGACTTACTGCGTCACTCTCACTCTGATCCTCTCTCATTTACTGCATCACTCTCACCCTGACCTCCTCACATTTACTGCGTCACTATCACCCTGACCCACTCACACAGTCTTTGCCATTTTCACCTTGTCGGCCATATTTTTATTGCATCCCCATCAGCCTCACCACCACACACTTATTGCGTCACTTTCAGTCACGCCCTCACACTTCCCATGTTACTATCACCCTGAATCCTTCCACTTATTGTGTCACTATCAGGCTGACCCCTCACACTTACTGTGTCACTATCAGCCTGACTCCATCACATTTATTGTGTCAGTATCAGACTGATGCCTCACACTTATCTTGTCACTGAAACACTGCCTCGTCACATTGACTGTGTCACTATCAGCCTGAACCCTTCACACTTACTGCTTCACTATCACAATGCCCTTCTCTCACTTACGATGTCATTTACACCCTGACACCCCACACTTGCTGTGAGACTATCACACTGAGGGCCGTACACTTAGTGTCACTGTGTTTCTGACCCCTTACACTACTGCATCACTATCACACTCGTATCTCACACCCACTGTGTCACTATCATTCTGAGCCGCTTACACCTATTGTGGTACTATCACTTTGACCCTAACACACTAACTGCATCAATATCAGCCTGACCATTTCACACTTACTGCGCCACTACCAGGCTGACTCCCACACATATACTGCTTCACTATCAGGCTTACCCACTCATGCTTACTGCGTCACTATCTCCCTGACTCCCCACTCTTACTGCATCAAGATCATTGTGCCCCCATACACTTACAGCGTAACTATCATCCTGACAACGTCACACTTACTGCGTCAAGATCAGCCTGATCCCCTCAAACTTAATGCATCACTATCAGCTTCAACACTCACATTTACTGCGTCAATTCTAGCACTACACCTGCACACTTACTACATCCCTAATCGCCTTACCCCCTCGCATTTACTTCATCACTATCAGCTTCAACACTCACATTTACTGCGTCACTTCTAGCACTACCCTTGCACACTTTCTACATCTCTAACCGCCTTACCCCTCGCATTTACTTCATCAGTATCAACCTGAGAAACTCACACTTACAGCTTTACTACAACCTGGCCCTGTGAGTGTATCTACATCACTGTCACCCTGACCCCTTGCCCATACTGCATCACTGTAAGCCTGGCCCCTCAAATGTTCTGCGTCACTATCACACTGACATCTCACACTCACTGCGTCACTATCACCCTGACCCCTCACAATTACTGCATCACTACAACCTGACCCCCTGAAAGCATCTGCGTCACTGTCATCCTGACCCCATCACACTTGCCATGTCACCATCACAATGACACATTCACACATTCTGATTCACTGTTATCCTGACACCTCACACTCACTGGATCACTCCCATCCTCCCCCTCATACTGACCTGTAACTATCATCCAGAGCTGCTCACACTTATTGCATTCCTATCACTCTGCTCCCAACACACTTACTGTGTCACTATCAGCCTGACACTCGCACACTTCCCGCTTCAATATCAGCCTGACCCCTCACAATTTCACCGTGTCTATCAGTCTGACTCCTCACATTTCCTGCATCACTATCACCTTGTCACTTAACACTTACTGGCCAGTATTAGCCTGACGTCCTCAACATACTGCATCAATATCAGCCTGAACACTCACACTTACTCTGTCACCATCACGCTGACCCCCTCACACTCACTGCGTCACTATCACCCTGTCCCCTCTCACTTCCTGCATTAGGATCACTATGACTCTCCGACACTTACTGCATCACTATCAGCCTTACCACTCACACATACTGTGACACTATCAGCCTGAACCCACCACACTTGATGTGTCTCTATCAGCCTGACCCCCTCACACTTACTGCTTCACTATCAGACTGACCCCTCACACTTACCACATCACTAGCAGTCTGACACCACACACTTACTGCGTCACTATTCCCCTAACACCTCACTTTCATTGGCCACTATCAGCCTGACGCTCTCAACTTACTGTGTCACTACCAGCCTGAATGCACACACTTACTCCCTCACTATCACCCTGACTGTCTCGCACTCACTGCGTCAGTCTCAGCCTGACCCCATCACACTTACTACGTCACTATCACCCTGTCCTCTCCCACTTTATGCGTCAGGATCAGCCTGACACAGTAACACTCACTGCATCACTATCAGCCTGATCTCCTTCCAATTACCACGTCACTATCTGCCCGACCACTCACTCTTAATGCGTCACTGTCACACTGACCCCTCACACGAAGTGCTTCACTATCACCCTGAACACATCACACATACTGCGACACTATTGGTCTGATCCCTCAGACTTACTGCATCACTATCACTCTGACCCCACTCACTGCGTAACTATCGGCCTGATCCACTCACACAGTCTGCATCACTACCACACTGACACCTCACCCTCATTGTGTCACTATCATCCTCACTCCATCACACTTATTGAGTCACTGTCAGCCTGGTCCCCCGAAATGGAAGATTATCATTTTTTTTTGTGAAATCTGTCAAAGCATGGTTGAAACAAAGAAGTATGGACCTAACTTTGCAAAAAGACAGAAAAAATGTAAAGTTCAACCTAATTTTCAGCTGACTCTCAAGGCCAATAATCTATTATATCAGCAGTCAATGAATTAGAAAAAGCAACTCCATGTGTGGAAAGGAACTCGACTGATCCAGGTTCCTGGCTTGAGGTGTGATAAGGCAAGGCGATATATAGTATAAAGGGAATATGTGAAAACCGTCAAGCGTCCATTTTATGAGGCGTCTTGCAAATGTGTCGGGTCCATTCTGCAAATTTCAAAAATAAACTTTTTCTTTGCTCTTGGTAACATTTGCGTCGAGTCGATTGAAATTCCACGTCAGTAAACTTGGGGGCTCGCCTGGGACCCTGCGACTGAGTAAGATTTTGAAGATTCCCAGGAGGTGTACGCACCACTGCCTTGAAGGTCATTCACTTCATCTCGAGCGCTGAATTGGCCTCTTTGAGTGAGAGGACTAGGGATAGGTGGATCGCTCCAGAGTGGCGTTCAGAATCGGATAGGGTCAGGGTAAGAGTTGTGGCTGACGTAGTCCGACATAGAGACTCGTTCGAAGAGAATAGACGAACCAGGAAGACGGAACAGTGAACTCTCGTACGGTATTCGAGTAAAACTAAAGGAAAGAATTGCCGTCTCTAGAGAGTTTAAGAGACAGCAAGATTAATGGTCGTTTGAGACTTGGAGCCACCATGGGCAGCGTTGGAGTTGTCAAAGCTGTACCGGTTACGTGGGCTCTTGGTTTGTGAAAACCAAGGCAATGAGGCGGTCACGCCCAATGAGAGGGGACCTCCGGAGGTAAATGCAAGTTATATTGGCAAAGAGAAGATTATGGTATCGTGAGAGACAGAGATAGACAGATAGACAGACAGAGAGACAGACAGACAGAGTTGAACACTTTTCCAATATCGATGAAAATCGGCTCCAGCAAGAGCAAACAAAAAGAGGGTCCACAGACAACTCGGAATGGTCAAGAAAAAGTACAATATATGCTGAATAATTATGGCCCAGCTTCTGGAAAGCAGTTAAAGATGTAAATCAAGGAATGTGTTTTTGTGGAGGAAGGAAGTTTTAGTAATATTCACTTGCAAATGCTGAGGTCACCGTTGGAGGAGAGAGAGAAGGAGAAACGGAAGTGTAAAATAGAACCTGTGAATTGGAGTGCTTATCACATGTTGAAGGCTGAGCCTGATTTCAGGGAAAGAAAATCTCGAAATAAAGATAGATTAAGTACACGTACAAACACCAGCACACATGCACACACACACACACACACACACACGGAAAACAACCTAATGAAGCTGGACAGTGTCTTAAGACTGGGTCAGATCCTGACCTTGATGGTTGCCCTCGAAGAGCTACAGCCCCCCTACGAGATCCACTTCACGAAGATTCCAAGTCAACGGTCGCTGCCTCAGGGTCTGCTTATTCACCAATAGCATATCGTACCCACAATCAATTGAAGCAAGAATCCCGAAAGAAGTCGAGACAATGTCCCAGTACCTTTAGCACCTCACGATAGTCGATAACGTCTATTGTGGACTGATACCACCCAAGGACATAACGACGGCAGAGATCACACCGTATGAGGCACACCTGAGGAGTAGCTTCATCAATGGAATGAAGTATGAAAGAACAAAATAGGTAATAATATACGTGTATTACCTGGGACACGGGAAAGTTGAATTAGATCGAACAATACGTGATACATGCTGAAAAACTACTGGCTCAAGAGAACCATAACCGGAAATTAAAGATGGAACAGCAATCACATGAACCTCAGCTTATTATGATGCAAATAGTCGTTTAGCCATTGGAGGGAGGGGCTGTGGGAAAAGAGAGAGGCACAGGTGGAGTTCGCAAAAGAGGAAGGGATCGTGAAAGTGCGCTGGCAGAGATAAATCTGGCTGGTGCTTTTTTTGTGGAGCAATGGACCACTGATCAAGACAGTGCCCGCACAGACAGCCTCAATTGGTCCTGGAGGCTGGACAGCATGGTGACTGACAGGGGACGACTGAGGTTGAGGTGGGCAGGTCACAAGGTACAGGTAAACCTCTTTCCTTTATACTTGGCAACGAAGAATCCATAATGCTAATCACTTCTACTAACCTAACGGGCACTGAGATGTATCACAACTCTATATTGAACATTGAGATTGCGAAGTGTGGACAATATGTTCAATATAACAATGATGCGTATATGTCGATGCCTACCTCTATGTGATATGTGGAAGGTACACCAGTTACCTTTTTGGTAGATACATGGCCAGCATATTGACTCCTCAAACCAAGACAGTTCAGAGAGTTGACACCAATAAAGATGAGTAGAATGTTCCTGAACTCAATGGAGGCATCAGGCGTCGTGATATGAGAGAGTTTTACCGTACCCATATTGTGTGAAACAAGTAATGTGTATCCATTCTAATTCTCAATTTTGTTAGCGGAATTCTGTCCTTTACATTTGATGGATCGGGATCTCATAGTGAGACTGGGGTTGTACTTGCTCAGTACTCCAATGGGCTTGCAGGTAATTCAAAGGGAGAATTCACAAGTGTAAACTGTAAAATACAACCCACGACCCCTGGTGTATGTCTATGAGTGGCGATTAAGCCAGAGATCAATGAGTTCAGTGAGCAATTCACTCGCCCTGGAAGCAAGTAACCATGTTAATCCTATTAACACCGATTTGTTTTTGGGGGAATATGCTGCACTGCACAGCACACATACACCACGATAGCCCTGAGGAACCATAAGAGAAGTATTGGTTCAGGAGATTGGTTAAACCAAGTCAGTTGTTATTGTGCGAATTTTATTGAAGGGATGACAGATGTGCAGTCAGTGTGAACTTATGTAAAGTACCTGCGACGGCAAGTTACCTCTATATTTTTGATGTGGAAGGCTATGCTCCTCGCGTGTCACTGGCGAAAGTGTCCAGTGATTGGCGGCAAGATTTGGGGCCATGGGTCCAAAAGGCATAAAGAACGAAATGTTGGGTGTTCTGGGACCATGTGGGTATGTGGTTCAATGCAGATGTGTGGACATATAGGAAGAAATTAATTTGTCTAACTCAGGCAATAGAACAGTCGAGGTAACCCCCTCCAGCACTGAAGAGCCTAGAAGGCTGGCCTGGCGTTTTCCTAAGATAAACTTCTCAGACCCAAGATTAATAACGGTCCCTACTGAATTATGTGTAAAAGGCAAACATGATGTGGAGCATATACGAGGTTGTGAACCAATACGAGTGACCACGAAGTCGGAGTATCGTCCTTGCAGAGCACAATACCCATGAAAACCCGAGGCCATGGACGGAGTTACTCCAGTCTTTCAATCCTTCCCAAAGGCTAGAGAGATAATCCCCTGTGTAAACTCACCGGTGGAAACTCCCATTTTTCTGATCAAAAAGGCAAAAATTCCAAGTGAACCAGAGGAATGGAGGTTTGTTCAAGACCTGCAGGCAGTCAATAACACTGTTGTCCCGCGCGCATCAAATGTTCCCAAACCCTATACTGTATTAGCTCAATTTCCACCGGACAGTAAATGGTTCCCTGCTGTGGATTTAGCAAATACATTCTTTAGTGGAATGGTGCATCCAGATGGTCAATTCTGGTTCGCTTTTTCATTCAAAGGGAAATCTTATGAGTTCACACGACTTTGTCAATGTTACTGTGAGTCACCCACCATATATAATGAGGCTCTATGTAGGAGTCTGGAGACTCTTGTTTTAACCCCTGGGTCTGTGCTTCTGCAATCTGTAGACGATTGCTGAATAGTAGCACCGACAGAGGAACAATGTGAGAGGATTCCCTTGCATTGCCACGAGGGAAGGGCACAAAGTCAGTCTCGCAAAGCTTCAATTTATGCAACAACAGGTGAAGTTCATCGGTCACTTAATATCTGAACAAGGGAAGACCACATAGTGCAAGTAATTCAGCAAATTCCAAGGCCTCACATGAGGAAACAATTGCTACCCTTTTTGGGCATACGCTCCTACTGAAGAATGTTTATCCCACATTACACAAATCTTGAGGCGCCCTGAAGTGACATGGCCCATGGAAAAGGGTGGCAGAACCAAGGTCCATTGCAATGGATCCCAGCAGTCGAGTTGAATTGAAAAAAGACGTTTCAAAGTACACCTACACTGGGGATTCCGAATCCAAACAAGCCCTCTGTCAAATGGTAGATGATGAACATGACATCTGTGTTGTTGCAGGATCATGGGGGAAAATTCAGGCTGGCAGCTTATTTTTCGGCTTAGCTAGACCTCGTAGCGGCAGGATTGCGTAAATGCCTGCGAGCTGTGGTTGCTATATAATCGGCTATGGCGACTTAACCAAACTGATCGCACATGCAGTATCCTTACTGCTTTCCGAGCAAAAGACAGCACATACATCGGCAGCACGTTGGCTCAGATACAATACTGTGTTGTTGGAGAAGCCTAACATTGCAATAAAACGATGTAACGTCCTTAATGCTGCTAGCCCTCTTACTAGAGAAGGAGACGGAGACCCACATGATTGTATTGCTGTAATTAATGGAATGTGCTGCCTAGACACGACTTGCAGAATTCACCACTTCAGAATCTAAATATGGCGTTTTTTTCTGTGGATGGGTCAGCATTCAGGAGCAAGGAGATAGGCCAGAATTGTATTGGGGATGCTGTAGTCACTACCCATGTGGTATTCAAAGTGGGTCACTCCCTTCTCAACTGTCAGCGCAAGCAGCGGAGCTGATTGCATTGACTGAGTCATGTAAATTGGCTAAGGGACAGACAGCGAATATTTAACCGATAGCAAATACGCATTCGGAGTTCCACATGATGTTGGAATCCTGTGGAAATATAGGGACTCCTTGACCTTCACCGGAAAGCCCACCACACACCGTGATCAGACTTCTGACCTCTTGGAAGCGGTCCTATTGCCTAAATCAATCGCTGTGTGTAAATATGAAGCCCACACGAAAAATAACGATTCCGTTTCTCAAGGAAATGCAAGGGCAGGCTCAGCGGCAAGGACGGCAGCCCAGCAGCTGGTAAATGATCAGTTTGACATGGGAATGACAAAAATCCTTACCCCAACAGCATACGTACGGGAGTCACAGTCGAAGTCCAGGCTTGAAGACACGTTTGAGTGGGAAAAAGTAGAGTGCAGTTTGAGGTAACGGGTATGGTGTGGCCCCAATGTTAAACCTTTTCTACCACGATCATTATTTCCATTTTATGCCAAACTGACACACGGTAAGGAACATGTGTCAAAAGAGGGGAGATATGACAGCATTTCAGCACAGTGGTACACTGAGGGATTTACTTATTACTTCCAGAAATATTGTGAACGATGTGGTATCTCTGCCACAATAATGTGGGGAGGGGAATACAGATGAGTCATGTAGCACTTCCGAAACCCCAATAACAATTTGAACATTTACAACTGGATTTTACCGAACTAACACCCTGCGAAGGAAAAAGGTATTGTCTGGTAATAGGTGATATGTTTTCCAAATGGGTGCAAGCGTTCCCCACGGCAAAACAAAATGCCAGTGCCATAACCAAAGCTTTCCTAACTGAAATAATTGCGAGATGGAGCATGCCTGAGAGGCTTAGTAGTCCCAAAGTTTGTGAAGGTTTATAGCTCCGGTTGAGGTTTAGGGTGTAGGTTTGCTCACTGAGCTTAGGTTTGTTATCCAGACGTTTCATTACCTGGCTAGGTAACATCATCAGTGGCGGTCTCCAAGTGAAGTGAAGTGAAGATGTTGTCTCCTGCTTTCTATTTATATGTTTGTTATGGATGGGTTTCCTGGGGTTTGTGGTGATATCATTTCCTATTCGTTTTCTGAGGGGTTGACAGATGGTAAATCGATCTATGTGTTTGTTTATGGCGTTGTGATTGGAGTGCGAGGCCTCTCGGAATTCTCTGGTGTGTCCGCATATACAGAAAACCGACAAACACTGACCAAATACTTAACTATACCAGCAACTATCCTAACACGCAAAAAGGAAGCTGCATCAGAACACTATTCCAACGAACCACCACACATTTCAGCACAGACGAACTTCGGAAAACAGAGGAGAACCACCTATAAAACGCATTCAAGAAGAACGGATACTTAAAAAATACCGTCCATAGATTCCTCAGGAACAAACCACGACAAGTAGACCCAACACAGCCAGAAACCCTATCGACCTTTTCATACATCAATGAAGTCTCAGAAGTGGCAGCCAGACTATTAAGACCCCTCGGAATCCCACCAACAGTCTCAAACAAAACTAACAAATTTAAGAGACGCAGTACAACCCATGGACAAAACCAACGTCATATACAAAATTCCATGCAAGGACTGCCACAAACACTACGTAGGACAAACAGGAAGAAAGTTAGCCACCAGGATATATGAACACCAGCTAGCCACAAGAAACCCTCTCTCCCTCGTAGCCCTTCACACGGATGAAATTTAAACACCATTTCGACTGGGACAACACATCTATCCTGGGACAGGCTAAGCAAAGACATGCCAGAGAATTCCTTGAGGCCTAGCACTCCAACCACAACGCCATAAAAAAAGACATATATCTAGATAGCATCTCTCTACCCCTCAGAAAACGAACAGGAAATGGCATCACCATAAACCCCAGGAACCCCATCCTGGACAAACATATAACTGGAAAGCAGGAGACAACAGCGTCTCTTCACTTGGCGTTCGTCACTGATGATGTTACCGAGAACATAGAACATAGAAAAATACAGGGCAGTACAGGCCCTTTGGCCCTCGATGTTGCGCTGATCCAAGCCCACTTTACGTACACTAGCCCACTAACCTCCATATGCAAGGTAATGAAACGTCTAGATATCAAACCTACAGCTCAGCGAGCAAACCTACGCTCTAGGCTTAGTAGTGACAGTGGGACACCATTTGTCAATAATGCCCTAGAGCAGATTAGTGAGTATTTGGGAATAAACATGGGATAACACTGTGCCTACCACCAAACGAGCGGTAGGGCAGCGGAAAGAGAAAATTCTACCTTAAAAAATATATTGAGAAAATGCTGTGAGGAACTAGGGATGACATGGACAAAGGCACTTCCAATTGTGCTAATGTGTATGAGATCCAGGAGGAGAGGGAGAGCTAACTTTAGCCCGTTTGAAATTTTGTTTGGTCGGCCGCCAAACACAGGAATTGTCCCGAGACGTAAGGGAAGCCAGATAACAGGCCACTGTGAGGATGAGATGTTGTGTTACTGCATGAAACTCTCTACACTTCTGTCCCAAATACAGAATCAAGTGAAGACAGCACTATCCCAATCAGCAGAAGGGAAGATGTACGATCTATAATCTGGAGTCTGAATGGTGGCAAAAGACTTCAGTAGGGAAAACAGGAAGGCGAAGAGGTGGCTGGGACCGTTTCAAGTACGCCTTACAGCACAGATAGCTGTTAAGGTCGCCGGAACAGCCACGTGGATACAAGCCAGCCATTACAAACGTGCAGCTGGGACTGAGGAGACATCGCACAACACCAAAACCAATTTAGAGCAAGTATTTAGTAGAAGACTTAAGCAAATGTGGGGCTTCCCCAATTCACACTGTTGGCAAGCGCCCTGGTAGGACTATTCATAAGGGCAGGGGCGTCTGGGATGCAGCGGCTGACGGTAATCTTAACTGATAGGACGAAGTGGATCTTTACATGCGACCCATAGCCGTTCAGTAACAAGGACGACTATAAATTGGATAATTAAGATTTATGCAGGGATCCATGCCGCGCTGGTGACTGGCATTTAGTAGTAGCCACCACGGCAAAAGGGGCACCTGACATGGGAAATAGATATTCTATGATCAAAGTAAGACTCAGAAGAGCAATGAGGGAGTCTCGTGGTGTGGAATAAATAGATCCTTCTCCGACATCTGTAGACAGTTGAATATAGTGGTGCAACCGCCCCACCCCCGCCCTCCGAGATGCAGTGCAGAATGTACTACAGACGATAGGAGCAGTGGGGCATGGCAACCAATCAAACCAGATCATGGACCTAACCCCAAGCCGGGCAAAGGTCATTAATGACACACCCGAACCCGAAGGGAGACGGCCCTGGCGAGAGACCGAAATTAAAGCAGGAGGGGAATTTGCCTGCTGGATATAAATGGCGTAAATGCGACGCCAGTAGGTTAGGAGCTGCAAAGGGCCATTTCCAGATGTGAAGGGAACAGAGCATGTGCTTTGGTCATAAGACAAAACGAGAGATTAGACGTTGGCTACACTTGTTGGATATGTTTGCACACAGCCCAAAGGTAGACTGCCCAGCAAATTACTGAGAGCCTGGCGAGAAATGCCAGCTGTCTGCTTCCACGGGAGGCGACTAGCCTGACCGTGATAGTGGGGGGCAATTTGGGCAAATCTCGTGTCACCACCCGAACTCCAGGCTAACTATAGACCCAAGCCTGACACGCTCCCGACCACAGCCTTCCACATAGTGGATTGCAGGGGAGAAACGTGTATTTGCGCCAATCGGGGGAGACTCTTTTTGGGTATCTCCCAGTGTACCTTGATACTGTATTGAACAATGACTCTTGTACAGCAACATACACAAATGATACGACCATAAACATTGCTTGTTCCTTTATCAATGGTCAGACCATGAGCGGCATGGTGGCACAGTGGTTCGCATTGCTGCCTCACGGCGCCAGAGACCCTGGTTTAATTCCCGCCTCAGGCGACTGATAGTGTGCAGTTTGCACATTCTCCCTGTGTCTGCGTGAGTTTCCTCCCACAGTCACCAGGATGTGCAGGTCGGGTGAATGGGCCATACTAAATTGCCTGTAGTGTTAGGTGTTAGGTAAATGTATGGGTGGGTTGCACTTCGGCTGGTGTGTGTGGACTTGTTGGGCGGAAAAGTCAGATTCCACACCGTAAGTAATCTAATCTAATCAGGATAGCAGGTGTAATATGGGGAGGTGGCGAGAAAGGGTACCACCACTCCCCCGAGGAGAAAGGGGTGCTGCTACACCGCGATACTGTCCACCAACACAACAGTGTACGCCCTAAAAGGCAGCAATTGCCGAACTCGAAGGGGCATCCCTCTGCAGTGGAATGGGTACACACTCGCAGAACATCCTCGCATATGGTGTATTCGCAAATGAGACGGAGGAAGGCCTAGCACTCATTAACACTGAGTTAATGGCGGTTAGGAAGCAGTGACACAAAATCGATTAGTACTAGACATCCTGACGGCCGAGAGGCGGGGCGTCTGCAAAACGTTAGGTACCTCGTGCTGTATTAATGTTCCTGATGAGTCCCAAAATATTACTGGTTTAATAAATGGTATGAAGGCAGCTAAATGACCGCCTCCACGAGCAGATGACTTCTCCTCCCGATGGCTCACGTCCCTTATGGAGGATGGGAGTAATTGACCCTTATCGTTCTACTAGTTGTAGGACTGGTCTTACTCATACTGCTTTGAATAAGACCCTAGTTGTGTACCTGCCTACACTACTTGCTTATGAATGCAGTAGGATACGAAATATTAAACTATCAGTGGCCCCAAAGAAGGAAGATCCGATTGCTTGTCCGCACCCTAAAGCGACGTTGACAAATGTGATGGTGAAGATGGGCTGTGTATCGGGCAAACCAGGGAAATGGAAAAACCACCACAAAGCTTTGTTAGAGTTAGGTGGTGTCTGAGGAAATGCCTGGTGTTTATAAATTATTTTTGATATCTAGCTATCTGGCTTTTTATTTGGTTGTTGTCCTTGTTGTAAAATGACAAAAATTTGGAAAATGCAATGGAAAATTTACAAAATTAACATTTACTGTGAAATCTGTCAGAGAATGTTTTGCAAAATTTAATACTTCGCTGAAATATGCAAACACTTTGCTGAATTCTGCGTCGAGGAGTCAGCTTGTCTTTGTGGAACTTTCCAAACATTTCACCGAGCCTTGTGAGCAGCCGAGTTCAGAAAAAAGCTTTGGAAAACATAAAGACAATTATGTCCATGGGAATGAGAAAATATGAGCTTGAATGTTTCCCAACACTTGTCCTTGAGCATGTGATAAGAATAGTAGAACACGAATATGTGAAGTTTGTTCACAGCCCTTACATAAGGCACTTTTGCCAAGTGTTTTGGCTGCTCTGCATGCACAGGTTGAAATATAAAGCCTTTCCTTTGCTCTTGCTAGCAGTTGATTCGAGTCGATTAAATTTCCACGACAGGTGTCAGGGTGTCAGGCAGCGGGAGAATTGTTGGGTATCAGTAAATGGGAGAATTGTTGCACAGTGCCATTACACTGGAAAATTAGTACAAATTGCCCATTCATAAAAGAATTTAACCAGAACACCTCTAAATGGAAGAATAGGGGCAGGGAATCATTGAGAAGGAACAATTTTGCAAGCAGCAGTAAAGTCAAGATTCGAGTCTGCCCACCAAGAAATGAAAAAAAAAACTTTGGAGTAGGAAGCCAATACGTGGAGGAAGTTTATCAGGAAACAACACAATGGGACAATTGACGCAGGGCATCAACAATGGGAGAGTTAGTGCCAATGTCACGAAAGTAGAGAATTGGTGGAAGACGTGGGAGAAGTGGTGCTGAATAATATTAAATGTGGTGGAGGTGCAGTTGCTGATGAAAAGAAGATTCGTGCAGGATTCGAAAATGGGAGAATGGTGCACGGAAGTGAAGCTGTATTTGGGACAATTGTTGCACGAACCACAAAATGGAAAAATTGTGTAGTGGAACTTTAACAGCGAATTGGGGTATGGCACCACTATCTCAGAGAGTCAGAGTGGCGTTCCACACACTGGGAGAAGTTGGTTTGGGTATCAATGAACATGAGAATTGTTTCAGGGCAATACTGAATTCGAGAATTGGTGTGGGGTGCTTAAAGCATGCAGAGTTGGAACAGAGCATAGTTAAATGGGAGAACACAGGCAGGAATCAGTAAGTCGGAGAAATGTTGAAAGTGCAGGAATGTGGCCATTCGATGCAGGGCGCCAACAATGAAAAAACTTTGAGCAGTGCACCATTATGTGGAAGATGTTTGTCAGGAAACAGCAAAACAGGAGAGTTGGGGCAAGGAAATACTCAATGGGAGAGTTTCTTCAGTTCATGACGAAAGGGTGGATTAGTGCAGAATTGGCAATTTGAGAATTTGATGCAGTAAACGCCTAAATTGGAGAATTACAGCAGTGGATCACGACATGGGAGAATCATTGCAGCTACATAGTTAATGGAAGAAGTGGTGCGGAGTGGACCTCAATGAGATATTTGGTGCAAGTCACCATTAAAATATAGAATTAGAGTAGGGCACTCCTAAATGCGAGATTTGAACTCGGACATCAGAAAATGAGAGAATCATACTGGGATATGAGGAAATGGCAGAATTCGTATCGTTATATGAAAAAGCAGGAGAATTCAGTGTCGGAGTATGAGGAAATGGGAGAATAAGTATAGGGGTATGAGTAACTGGAGCTGCAACAAGATCTCACGGCTCTTAAACACAATCCCCCTGTTAATGAAAGCCAATAACACCATAGGCTTTCTTAACAACCCTGTCCACCTGGGTGGAAATTTTAAGGGATCTATGTACCTGCACACCAAGATCCCGCTGTTCCTCCACACTGCCAAGAATGCTGCCTTTAGTCATGTACTCAACTTTCAAGTTCGATCTTCCAAAATGCATCACCTCGCATTTATCCAGTTTGAATTCCATCTACCACCTCTCAGCCCATCTCTGCATCCTGGCAATGTCGTGCTGCAGCCTGCAACAGTCCTGTATACTGTCAATGATACCTCCAACCTTTGTGTCCTCTGCAAACTTGCTAACCCATCCTTCAATCTCCTCATCCAAGTCATTAATAAAAATTACAACGAGTAGAGGCCCAAGAACAGAGCCCGTGGAACACCATTCGCCACTGACTTCCAGGCCGAATATTTTCGTTCCACAACCACTCGCTGTCTTCTGTCGAGCAGCCAATTCTGTATCCAGACAGCTAAATTTCCCTGTATCCCATTCCTCCTGACATTCTGAACGAGCCTACCATGGGGAATCTTATCAAATGCCTTGCTGAAGTCCAGATACACAACATCCACCGCTTGACCCTCATTAACGTTTCTAGTAACATCCTCAAAGAACTCAATAAGATTTGTGAGGCATGACCTGCCCCTCACAAAGCCGTGCTGACTGCATTTATTCAAGCCACGCTCTTCCAGATGGTCAGAAATCCTATCCCGCAGAATCCTTTCTAACACCTTGCAGATGACAGACGTGAGACTGACTGGTCTGTAATTTCCGGGGATTTCCCTATTTCCTTTCTTGAAGAGAGGAATTACTTTTGCCTCCCTCCAGTCCTCAGGTACGAATCCGGTGGAGAGCGAGGATGCAAAGAGCTTCACAAGCGGCGAAGCAATCACATTTCTCCCTTCCCATAGCAGCCGAGGTCAAATCTGGTCTGGCCCTGGCGATTTGTTCATATTAATGTTTGTCAAAATATTCAGCACATCACCTTCCTCAATCTATCTGTTGCAGCAGGATTACCTGCTCCTCAATGGTTTCATTCACGACAAAGTCCTTTTCTTTCGTAAAGACAGAAGCAAAAAACTCATTTAGGGCTTTCGCTACCTCCTCAGACTCTATCCATAAGTTCCCTAAGCTATCGCTGATCGGCCATACTCTTTCTTTGATCATTCTCTTATTCCTCACATCTGTACAAATATTTTTAGATTCTCCCTAATCCTTCCTGCCAAGCCTTTTACCTGCCCCCTCCTGGCTCTCCTCAGGCCATTTTTGAGCTCCTTCCTCGCCTGCCTGTAATCCTCTAGAGCTGAGCAAGACCCTTGCTTCCCCCACCTTACGTAAGTTGCTTTCTTTCTTTTGATGAGAAGCTCCTCCGCTCTCGTATTCCAAGGTTCCTTTATCTTACTCCTTCTGCCTGACTCAAAGGAACACATTTGTGCATCACTCGCAATAACTGTTCCTTAAACAGTCTCCACATATCTATAGTAGCCTTTTCATGGAACAATTGCTCCCAGTCCATGCTTCGCAACACAGTCTGATAGTATCATAGTTTCCTTTTCCCCAACTAAATATCCTCCCATTGTGCCTGCTTCTCTCCTTCTCCATGGCTATGTAGAAGATAAGGCAGTTGTGGTCACTATCACCAAAATGCTCTCCCACCGCAAGATATGACACCTGCCCCAGCTCCTTGCCGAGCACCAAATCCAAAATGATCTCTCACTTCGTCGGCCTGTCAACGTACTGAGTTAGGAAACCCTCTTGAACACACCTTACAAAAACAGTTCCTTCCAAATCATCTGCTGGAAGGAGGTTCCAATCAATATTGGGAAAGTTAGTCACCCATTAAAACTACCCTATTCCATTCACACTTTTTCCAAAATCTGCCGACCAATGCTTTCTTCAATCTCCCTGCTCCTATTGGGGGGCCTGTATTTAACCCCTAGTGAGGTGATTGCTGCCTTACTGTTCCTAATTTCCACCCATCTGACTCAGTAGGCAGACCTTCCTCGATAATGTTAACTTCTGTAGCTGTGAAACCCTCTCTGATTAGCAGTGCTACACCCCCTCCTCTTTTTACTTCCTCCCTATTCTTTTTAAATGTTCTAAACCCTGGAACATCCAGCAACCATTCCTGCCCCGAGAAACCCATGTCTCTGTTATGGCTGCAACATCATAGCTCTAAGCTCATCACTTTTATTTACATTTCCCCAGTATTACCGAGCACAGTGACTCCGTTTTGGGGGAGGGGCGGGGATGGGGAATTGTGTCTCAGTGGTTAGCATGGTTGTTTCACAGTACCAGGGACCCAGATTGGGGGGAGGGAGAGGGGGGAATGGTGTCTCAGTGGTTAGCACGGCTGTCTCACAGTACCAGGGACCTGGTTTGGGAGGAGGGGTAGGGGGCATAGTGTCTCAGTGGTTAGCACGGCTGTCTCACAGTACCACGGACCCGGTTGGAGGTATGGGGGTGGGGAATTGGGACATGGTGTCTCAGTGGTTAACACAGCTGTCTCAAAGTACCAGGGAATCGGTTTGGGGGCAGGGGAGGGGGCATGGTGTCTCAGTGATGAGCAAGGCTGTCTCACAGTACAGGGACCTGGTTTGAGGGAAGGGAAGGGGGGCATGGTGTCTCAGTGGTGAGCACGGCTGTCTCACAGTACGAGGGACCCGGTTTGAGGGGAGGGGAGGGGGGCATGGTGTCTCAGTGGTGACCATGGCTGCCTAACAGCACAGGGACCTGGTTTTGGAGGAGGGGGTCCTGGTGTCTCAGTGGTTAGCACGGCTGTCTCACAGAAGCAGGGACCCGGTTTGGGGGGAGGGGGAAGGGGGCCTTGTGTCTTAGTGGTTAGCACGGCTGTCTCACAGTATCTGGGACCCGGAGTGGAGGAGAGGGGGAGGAGGTCATGGTGTCTCAGCGGTTAACACGGCTGTCTCACAGTACCAGGGGCCTGGTTTGGTGGGAGGGGAGGGGGCATAGTGTCTCAGTGGTAAGCATGGCTGTCTCACAGTACCAGGGAACCGGTTGGAGAGATGGGGGTGGGGAAGTGGGACATGGTGTCTCAGTGTTGAACACGACTGTCTCAAAGTACCAGGGAATCGGTTTGGGGGAGGGGAGGGGGGCATGGGGTCTCAGTGATGAACACGGCTGTCTCACAGTACCAGGAACCCGGTTTGAGGAGAGGGGAGGGGGGCATGGAGTCTCAGTGGTGAGCATGGTTATATAACAGTACTAGGAACCCGGTTTGAGGGGAGGGGAGGGGGGCATGGTGTCTCAGTGGTGAGCACGGCTTTCTCACAGTACAGGGACCTGGTTTTGGAGGGGGGGGTGCTGGTGTCACAGTGGTTAGCACGGCTGTCCTACAGTACCAGGGACCTGGTTTGGGGGGATGGGGAAGGGGGCTTTGTGTCTCAGTGCTTAGCACGGCTGTCTCACAGTACTAGGGACCTGGTTTGGGGGGAGGCAGAGGCGGTGCATGGTGTCTCAGTGGTTAGTACGGTTGTCTCACAGTCCCAGAGACCCGCTTTGGAGGGAGGGGGAGAGGGGCATGGTGTCTCATTGGTTAGTACGGCTGTCTCACAGTACCAGGGACCCGATTTCGGGGAATGGGGAGGGGGGGGGCATGTCGTCTCATTGATTATCATGGCTGTCTCACAGCACCAGGGACACGGTTTTGGGGGGGTTGGGGAGGGGGCCATGGTGTCTCAGTAGCTAGCAGGGCTGTCTCACAGTACCAGGGACCCGGTTTGGGGAGGGGGAGTGGGGCATGATGTCTCAGTGATTAGCACTGCTGTCTCACAGTACCAGAGACCCCGTTTGGGGGAGAGGGGGAGAGGGACATGATATCTCAGTGGTTAGCACAGCTGTCTCACTGTACCTGGGACCCGGTTTTCGGGGAGAGGGAGTGGGGCTGGTGTCTCACTGCCTTTGACATCTTCCAAAACCTTTCTCCAAACATCTTAAAATTATGCTCACCTCGTGACAACCATTTCCACCCTGGGAAGAAGAATCTGGCTATTTACTCTGTCTGTAACTCTCACTATCTTGTTCAGCTCTATCAAGTTACCTCTCATCCTTCTTTACTCCAATGAGAAAAGCCATAGCTCCCTCATCCTTTCTTCATAAGACAAGCCCTCTAGTCCAGGCAGCATTCTGGTAAATCTCCTCTGCACCCGCTCTAAAGCTTCCATATACTTTCTTTACTGAGGCGAACAGAACATTTCAAATGTGGTCTCACCAGAGCTTTACAGACCTGCAGCATAATCTTGTGGCTCTTCAACTCAGTCCACCTGCTAATGAAAACCAACACACCTTACGCCTTCTTAACAACCCGATCAACTTAGGTGGCAACTGAGACACCTACAGACATGGACCCCAAGATCGGTTTGTTCCTCCACACTGCTACGAATCCTACATTTGACCCAGTAATCAGCATTCAAAATCGAAATCCAAAATGAATCCCTTCACAAAATAGGAAATTGGAACAGAATTAGGCCATTTCGTCTCTTGGATCTGCTGTGCTGTTTGACCACAATTAAAATGTTTCTCAACCACATTCTCCTGCCTTTACCAACTGACCATTGATTCCCTTAGTCATGAAAAACATACTTATCTCTATCTTAAAGAAAACTTGGTGTCTGTGTGCGGGCATGTGCGTGTGATTGTGTGTAAGTGTCCATATCGGTATGTAGGTGTGTTGTGTGTTTAATGTGTCTATGTATGTTTGTGTGCGTCTCTGTGAAATGATGGCTCTGTGATTTTGGTGGTAAATCCATTGAAATTGAGATAAACCCTTACTCCCCTCTTCCACCTCTTCGTCTGCCCCTGTTAAGTTTATAGTCATACAATGCCACCCTCTGCTGGTCTCCCCATGCCACTGCACAAGTGTCAGGTTTTTTTCGATCAGAGTCCGTCAAATACTGTGAATCTCTCACCTTGCACAGCTGTTTGGTTTTGCAAATATCTTTGGATGCACAGAACAGTTTTGTCTGATACCTAGATATATTACCATCACCACGGGGTCAGTTTCAGGACTTTTCAAACATTTCTCACTTACACCTTGTAGGGGTGAATTATAAAATATCTCAATTTAAAGAACATGTAATAAATTCATCACATCACCTTACAGATGACTTGGTAAGAGTTGCTTGGATGCAGTTGCAGTGGAAATATTCTTTAAGGTGTACACTCTGTGTAACGAATAATCTTCAAAGACAAATCACTTTCACATTGCAGAGAGAGTACAGATACTACTCAGGAGCATTCGCCACTCTGAGTGTCCGCAGTACAATTATGATCCTCCCTGTAACCAACTGTGTGTGTGTGTGTGTGCATGTGCAGATTGTGCTGTCAGTTTGGATGGTGCTATGATCTACCTCCGTCTCCCCACTTGCTAGACTGAATCCCTTATGGTTTTCTCCCACCACTGCCATCAATGCAGTAGAGTGTGAAGGCCAGCAGAGGCGGACATTGCATAACTTTAAACACCACAGAGGCTGGCAGATCCGCTGTGCACACGGATACGCACAGAGACACACAGATACACAAAGATGTGCATATAGTTACACAGGCACACATAGAGATTGGTGCAGTCACACAAATACTAAAGCACACAGAGAGAAATGCCAATACACTGATGCATGTGCACACGCAGATATACAGACATCAGTACAGTCACACCACAAACACTGATAAATGGACTTTTATACAGACATGCAGAATCTGCCAGTATTTATTTTTCGCGTGGTGTCTTCCTCAATATTTCACTCGATCGTGTGGTGTGTGCCAATATTTCTGTTGATCCCTTGGGATTCCTCTGCATCCTCACTATAGCTTCTACATCTTTCCTATAATAAGCCGACCAGAACTGAACACAATGTTCTAAGTGTGCTGTTACGACTCAGCAATGAACCCGTTTGTGAATTAAACCAAACAACCAGAAAAGCTAACCTTGCCTTATAATCTGTTAAAGCACCTACCCTCCTCCTCGAACCAAAATCAAAGTACCTGTGCCACAGCTTGGAAAGTTAACGAGTTTTTTATTCCTTTTTTTTCAACAGTCTCTTTGGGAATTTAGATTAGTGGGAATGGAGGTGAGGGCAATTGAATGTTCCTCCTGCAGAATGTGGGAGGTAAGGGTCACCACCAATGTCCCTGCTGCCTACATCTGCAGTAAGTGCACCTGACTCCAGCTCCTTGAAAACCGCGTTAGGGAATTGGAGCTGGAGCTGCGAGAACTTCGGATCATTCGGGAGGCAGAGGGGATTATTGAGAAGAGTTACAGGGAGGTAATCACTCCTCAGGTACTAGAAAAAGGTAAATGGGTTACAATCAGGGGACAGAAAGGGAACCGGCAGGCAGTGCAGGGATCCCCTGTGGCCATTCACCTCAACAATAAATATACCGTTTTGGATACTATACGGGGGACTTACCAGGGGAAAGCAGTGGGGTAGAGGGATCTGGCACATCGTCTGTCCCTGCTGCTCAGAAGGGAAATGGGAAGAGGAGCTGAGCAGTAGTCACTGGGGACTCCATAGTTTGGGGGACAGATAGGAGGGTCTGTGGGGACGAGAGAGACTCACGGTTGGTGTGTTGCCTCCCAGGTGCCAGAGTTCATGATCGTGTTTTGGGGATCCTTAAGGGGAAGAAGGAGCAGTCCCAAGTCTTGGTCCACATAGGCACCAACGACATAGGTAGGAAGAGAGATGGGGATTAAAGGCAGAAATTCAGGGAGCTAGGATGGATGCTTAGAGCTAGGACGAACAGAGTTATTGGCTCTGGTTTCTTGCCCGTGCCACCTGCTAGTGAGGCAAGGAATAGGGAGAGAGAGAAGGTGAACACGTGGCTGCAGGGATGGTGCAGGAGGGAGGGTTTTGGATTCTTGGATAATTGGGGCTCTTTCTGGGGTAGATGGGACCTCTACAAGCAGGATTGGCTTCATCTGAACTGGAGGGGTACCAATATCCGGGGGGGGGGGGGGTGAAATTTGCTAAGGCTGTTGGGGTGGGTTTAAACTCATCCAGCAGGGGGATGGGAACCAAAATTGTAGTTCAAGTATAGAAAGGGTTGAGAGTGGGGAGGTCTAAAATTATGTTTCAGGGATGCAAGATGGCACCAGCAAGCAAGAGGTTGGTTTGAAGTGTGTCTACTTCAACGCCAGGAGCATCCGGAATAAGGTGGGTGAACGTGCAGCATGGGTTGGTACCTGGGACTTCAATGTTGTGGCCATTTTGGAGACATGGTTAGAGCAGTGACAGGAATAGTTGTTGCAGGTTCCAGGATTTAGATGTTTCAGTGAGAACAGAGAAGATGCTAAAAGAGGGGGAGTTGTTACATTGTTGGTCAAGGACAGTATTGCAGTTGCAGAAAAAATGTTTGAGGACTCGTCAACTAAGGTGGTATGGGCTGAAGTTAGAAACTGGAAAGGAGAGGTCACCCTGTTGGGAGTTTTCTATAGGCGTCCGAATAGTTCCAGAGATGTAGAGGAAAGGATAGCAAAGATGATTCTCGATAGGTCTGACAGCGACAGGGTAGATGGGGAACTTCAAATTTTGAAATATTTAACGGGAACACTATAGCACGAGTACTATAGAGTGGTCAGATTTTTTTCCAGTTGTGTGCAGGAGGACTTCCTGACACAGTATATAGACAGGCCACATTAGTTTTGATACTGGGTAATGAGCCCGGCCAGGTGTTAGACTTGGAAGTAGGTGAGCGCTTTGGTGATAGCAATCACAATTCTGTTACGTTTCCTTTAGTGATAGAAAGGGATAGGTGTATACCACTGGGTAAGAGTTACAGATGGGGGAAAGGCAATTACTGTGCCATTAGGCAAGATTTAGGAAGCATATGATGGGGAAGGAAACTGTTGGGGATGGGCACATTAGAATTGTGGAGCTCATTCAAGGAAATGCTACTGTGTGTCCTAGGTAAGTATTTACCTGTCAGGCAGGGAGGAAGCTGTAGAGCGCGGGAGCCGTGGTTTACGAATGAAGTGGAATCTCTGGTCAAGAGGAAGACGGTGACTTATGTTAGGATAGGATGTGAAGGCTCAGTTAGGGCACTTGAGGGTTACAAGGTAGCCAGGAAAGACCTAAAGAGAGGGCGTTGGAATGCTTTGACTGCAATAGTAGTATTTTCGCCAACTTTAAGCACATTTAAGTCGTCATTGGACAATCTTATGGACGTACATGGAATAGTGTAAGTTAGATAGGCTTCAGATTGGTATGACAGTTTGGCGCAACATCGAGGGCCGAAGGGCCTGTACTGCGTTGTGGTGTTCTATGTTCTATGTTCCCTATCTCCTCCGACTCCTGGCGCAAGTGCCCTCCACTATCCTGATGAGCCCTACCCTCACTAAAATAATCATCTTGTTCCTCACAAAAGTAGAGAACATCTTAAGTTTTACTTTAATCCTATTCAACAAGTCTTTTTCATGCCCGCTTCTCGCTGTTCTGAGATTGTTCTTCACTTCCTTCCTGACTACCTTGTAACCCTCTAGAGCCTTGCCTGATCCTTGCCGACTTAACCCTAAGTCATTTTCCTCCTTCCTCTTGAGATATTCTACATCCATTGATACAGTGGAGATATGGAGCTGAAAATGGATTGGAGCTGCACATCCTGTCACTTCCAGCATGGGCTGCAGGGTTCCCCACGCTGGGCAGTGATCTAACACAGTGTTACTGAACAATGCACTGGGGCAGTGTACACAGCTCTACATGCTGGGAGGGTAACTACTCCTGGTTTACAGATCCATGCCCTGGGGTGGCGTACACTGCTCTACATGCTGGGAGGGTAAATGCTCCTGGTTTACATAACAATTCACTGCTGTTCAATGCATAGCTCCCAGTGCTGGAGAGGCAGTTCATGGATTGGTGTGGTCTGCACAGATTGCTGGGTTGTATTGAGCAGTACACTGGCCTGGCCTGAACACTGCTACATGCTGCACAGATATATCATCTGGATTATGGTGTCTGATTCTGTGACGAAGATTTCAGCTGACTTGTCACCACGTTTACTTTTCTTCTTATTTTTGTTATTGGACCTGAGAAAGTACTATTCATCCAGTTAATCCCATTTGTCTGAGAAGAGCCACGTTGTCGATCTTGTCGATCAAGTAATCATCCAATTATCAAATGAATATCCGTCCTTCTGTACCTTAACCTGGCTGTTGGTGCTCATATACCTGGAATACCGGGGAAATCATTATGAAGCTCAGAAATAATGTGCAAAACGTATGGCTCGTCGTCTCCTATACGTCCCGGCTGTGGGTCCCATTTGGATCCCTAGTGTATCGAGACCTGGCATTGCAAAACTCTGAAACAATGAAATGGTATGTGTCAGACTGCTGTTCACTTCCCAATGTGTTCCATGTGGTGCTCCATAGACAGGGGTGTGTGTGCTTGGCTGTTGTTCACTTCCAGGTATGTTCTATGTGGTAGTCCATAGACAGGGAAGTGAGTGCTGGGCTGTTGTTCACTTCGTGGTGTGTCTCATGTGGTACTCCATGGACAGGGGTGTGTGTTTGACTGTGGCTCACTTCCCGGTGTGTCACATGTCATACTCCATAGACAGGGAGGTGTGTGCTGGGCTGTTGTTCACTGCATGGTGTGCCCCATCTGGTGATCCATGGACAGGAGTGTATGTCTTTGACTGTTGCTCACTTCCCGGGGTATCTCATGTACTGCTCCATGGGCAGGGGGGCGGTGTGTGTTTGGCTGATGATCACCTCCCAGTGTGCCCCATGTGGTGATCCATGTACAGGGAGGTGTATGTGTGCTGGGCGTTTGTTCACATCCCGGTGTGCCCCATGTGGTGATCCATGGGCAGGGAGGTGTGTGTGTGCTGGGCGTTTGTTCACATCCCGGTGTGCCCCATGTGGTAATCCATGGACAGTGAGGTGTGAGCTGGGCTCTTGTTCACTTCCTGGTGTGCCCCATGTGGAGATCCATGGGCTGGGAGGTTTGTGTGTGCGAGTCTATTGTTCACTTCCCGGTGTGCCCCATGTGGTGATTCATGGACAGGGGTATCTGTGCTGTGTTATTGTTCACTTCCCGGTGTGCCGCATGTGGTGATCCATGGACAGGGAGGTGCGTGTGCTGGGTTATTTTTCACTTCCCGGTGTGCCCCATTGTGTGATCCATGGACAGTGGTGTGTGTGTGCTGGGCTACTGAACACTTCCCGGTGTGCCCAATGTGGTGATCCATGGACAGGGAGGTATGTGTGTGCTGGGCTATTGTTCACTTCCCGGTGTGCCCCATGTGGTGACCCATGGACAGGGGTGTCTGTGTTGTTTTTGTCCACTTCCCGGTGTGCCACATGTGGTGATCCATGGACAGGGAGGTGAGTGTGCTGGGCTATTGCTCACTTCCCAGTGTGCCCCATGTTGTGATCCATGGACACGGGTGTGTGTGTGCTGGGCTATTGTTCACTTCCCGGTGTGTCCCATATGGTGATCATTGGACAGTGGTGTGTGTGTGCTGGACTGTTGTTCACTTCCCGGTCTGCCCCATGTGGTGATCCATGGACAGAGGTGTCTGTGTGCTGGGTTATTGTTCACTTCGCGGTGTGCCCCATGTGGTGATCCATGGACATGGAGTTCTGTGCTGGGGTATTGTTAAATTCCTGGTGTGCCCCATGTGGATATCCTTGGATTGGGATATGTGTGTGTTGGGCTATTGTTCACTTCCCGGACTGCCCCATGTGATGATCCATGGAGAAGGGATGTGTGTCCTGTGTTATTGTTCACTTCCCTGTTTGCCCCATGGCGGCACGGTGGCACAGTGGTTAGCACTGCTGCCTCACAGCGCCAGAGACCCGGGTTCAATCCCCGCCTCAGGCGACTCTCTGTGTGGAGTTTGCACATTCTCCCTGTGTCGGCGTGGGTTTCCTCTGGGTGCTCCGGTTTTCCCCCACACTCCAAAGATGTGCAGGTCAGGAGAATTGGCCATGCTAAACTGCCCGTTGTGTTAGGTAAGGGGTAGATGTCGCGGTATGGTTGGGTTGCGCTTCGGTGGGGCGGTGTGTATTGTTGGGCCGAAGGGCCTGTTTCCACACTGTAAGTAATCTAATCTAGTGATCCATGGACAGGGAGGTGTGGTGTGCTGGGCTATTGTTCACTTCCCGGTATGCCCAATGTGGTGATCCATGGACAGGGAGGGGTGTGCTGGATTCTTGTTCACTTCCCGGTGTGCCTCATTTGGTGATCCATGGACAGGGAGGTGTGTGTGTGTGTTGGGCTATTGTTCACTTCTCGATGTGCCCCATGTGGTGATCCATGGGCACTGAGGTGTGTGTGTGCTGCGCTATTGTTCACTTCCCGATGTGCCCCATGTGGTGATCCATGGACAGCGAGGTGTGTACTAAGCTATAGCTCACTTCCCGAAGTGCTCCATGTGATGATCCATGGACAGACTGGTGTGTGTGTGCTGGGCTATTGTTCACTTCCATGTGTCCCCCATGTGGTGCTCCATGGACAGGGGTGTGTGTGTGCTGGGTTATTGGTCACTTCCCGGTGTGCCCCATGTGATGATCCATGGACAGGGGTGTGTGTGTGCTGGGTTATTGTTCACTTCCTGGTGTGCCCCATGTGGTGATCCATGGACAGGGCTGTGTGTGTGTTGGGCTATTGTTCACTTCCCGATGTGCCCCATGTGGTGATCCATGGACAGAGGTATCTGTGCTGTGTAATTGTTCACTTCCCGATGTGCCCCATGTGGTGATCCATGGACAGCGAGGTGTGTACTAAGCTATAGCTCACTTCCCGAAGTGCTCCATGTGATGATCCATGGACAGAGCGGTGTGTGTGTGCTGGGCTATTGTTCACTTCCATGTGTCCCCCATGTGGTGCTCCATGGACAGGTGTGTGTGTGTGCTGGTTTATTGTTCACTTCCCGGTGTGCCCCATGTGGTGATCCATGGACAGGGGTGTGTGTGTGCTGGGTTATTGTTCACTTCCCGGTGTGCCCCATGTGGTGATCCATGGACAGAGGTATCTGTGCTGTCTTATTGTTCACTTCCCGATGTGCCCCATGTGGTGATCCATGGACAGAGTCGTGTGTGCCTGCTGTGCTATTGTTCACTACCCGGTGTGCCCCATTGGTGATCCATGGACAGGGGTGTGTGTGTGGTGGGTTATTGTTCACTTCTCGGTGTGCCCCATGTGGTGATCCATGGACAGAGGTATCTGTGCTGTGTTATTGTTCACTTCCCGGTGTGCCCCATGTGGTGATCCATGGACAGGGGTATGTGTGTCCTGTGTTATTGTTCACTTCCCCATTTGTCCCATGTAGTGATCCATGGACAGGGAGGTGTGTGTGTGCGGGGCTATTGTTCATTTCCCGGTGTGCTCCATATGGTGATCCATGGACAGAGTGGTGTGTGTGTGCTGCGCTATTGTTCACCTCTCGATGTGCCCCATGTGGTGATCCATGGGCACTGAGTTGTGTGTGTGCTGCGCTATTGTTCACTTCCCGATGTGCCCCATGTGGTGATCCATGGACAGCGAGGTGTGTACTAAGCTATAGCTCACTTCCCGAAGTGCTCCATGTGATGATCCATGGACAGAGTGGTGTGTGTGTGCTGGGCTATTGTTCACTTCCATGTGTCCCCCATGTGGTGCTCCATGGACAGGGGTGTGTGTGTGCTGGGTTATTGGTCACTTCCCGGTGTGCCCCATGTGGTGATCCATGGACAGGGGTGTGTGTGTGCTGGGCTGCTGTTCACTTCCCGGTTTGCCCCATGTGGTGATCCATGGACAGAGGTATCTGTGCTGTGTAATTGTTCACTTCCCGATGTGCCCCATGTGGTTATACATGGACAGTGAGGTGTGTACTAAGCTATAGCTCACTTCCCGAAGTGCTCCATGTGATGATCCATGGACAGAGCGGTGTGTGTGTGCTGGGCTATTGTTCACTTCCATGTGTCCCCCATGTGGTGCTCCATGGACAGGGGTGTGCGTGTGCTGGGTTATTGTTCACTTCCCGTTGTGCCCCATGTGGTGATCCATGGACAGGGGTGTGTGTGTGCTGGGTTATTGTTCACTTCCCGGTGTGCCCCATGTGGTGATCCATGGACAGAGGTATCTGTGCTGTGTAATTGTTCACTTCCCGATGTGCCCCATGTGGTGATCCATGGACAGAGTCGTGTGTGCCTGCTGTGCTATTGGTCACTTCCCGGTGTGCCCCATTGGTGATCCATGGACAGGGGTGTGTGTGTGCTGGGTTATTGTTCACTTCTCGGTGTGCCCCATGTGGTGATCCATGGACAGAGGTATCTGTGCTGTGTTATTGTTCACTTCCCGGTGTGCCCCATGTGATGATCCATGGACAGAGTGGTGTTTGTGTGCTGGTCTATTGTTCACTTCCCAGTGTGCCCCATGTGGTGATCCATGGACAGCGAATATGTGTGTGTGCTGGTCTATTGTTCACTTCCCGTTGTGTCCCATGTGGTGATCTATGGACAGGGATGTGTGTGTGTGCTGGGCTATTGTTCACTTCCCGGTGTGCCCCATGTGGTGATCCATGGACAGGGGTGTGTGTGTGCTGCGCTGTTGTTCACTTCCTGGTGTGCCCCATGTGGTGATCCATGGACAGGGAGGTGTCCGTGCTGAGCTATTGTTCACTTCCCAGTGTGTCCCATGTTGTGATCCATTGACAGTGGTGCGTATGTGCTGTGTTATTGTTCACTTCCCGGTGTGTCCCATGTTGTGATCCGTGGAAAGGGGTGTTTGTGTGCTGGGCTATTGTTCACTTCCTGGTGTGCCCCATATTGTGATCCATGGACAGTGGTGAGTCTGTGCTGGGCTGTTGTTCACTTCCTGTGTGCCCCATATGGTGATCCTTGGACAGAGTGGTGTGTGCCTGCTGTGCTATTGTTCACTTCCCGGTGTGCCCCATTGGTGATCCATGTACAGGGGTGTGTGTGTGCTGGGTTATTGTTCACTTCTCGGTGTGCCCCATGTGGTGATCCATGGACAGAGGTATCTGTGCTGTGTTATTGTTCACTTCCCGGTGTGCCCCATGTGATGATCCATGGACAGAGTGGTGTGTGTGTGTGCTGGGCTATTGTTCACTTCCTGGTGTGCCCCATGTGGTGATCCATGGACAGGGGTGTGTATGTGCTGGGCTGTTGTTCACTTCCCAGTGTGTCCCATGTTGTGATCCATTGACAGTGGTGCGTGTGTGCTGTGTTATTGTTCACTTCCCGGTGTGTCCCATGTTGTGATCCGTGGAAAGGGGTGTTTGTGTGCTGGGCTATTGTTCACTTCCCGGTGTGCCCCATATGGTGATCCATGGACAGTGGTGAGTCTGTGCTGGGCTGTTGTTCACTTCCTGCGTGCCCCATATGGTGATCCTTGGACAGTGGTGCGTCTGTGCTGGGCTGTTGTTCACTTCCCAGTGTGTCCCATGTTGTGATCCATGGACAGGGGCGTGTGTGTGCTGGGCTGCTGTTCAATTCCCTGTGTGTCCCATGTGGTGATCCATGGACAGAGGCGTGTGTGTGCTGGGCTGCTGTTCACGTCCCGGTATGCCCCATGTTTTGATACATGGACAGGGGTGTGTATGTGCTGGGCTATTGTTCACTTCCCCGTGCGCCCCATGTGGTGATTCATGGACAGGGTTATCTGTGCTGTCTTATTGTTCACTTCCCAGTGTGCCCCATGTGGTGATCCATGGACAGGGAGGTGTTTGTGCTGGGCTATTGTTCACTTCCCGGTGTGCTCCATATGGTGATCCATGGACAGTGGTGTGTCTGTGCTGGGCTGTTGTTCACTTCCCAGTGTGTCCCATGTTGTGATCCATGGACAGGGGTATCTGTGCTGTGTTATTGTTCACTTTCCGCTCTGCTCCATATGGCGATCCATGGGCAGGGGTGTGTGTGTGCTGGGTTATTGTTCACTTCTCGGTGTGCCCCATGTGGTGATCCATGGGCAGTGGTGTGTTTGTGCAGGGCTATTGCTCACTTCCCGGTGTGCCCCATTGTGTGATCCATGGATAGGGGCGTGTGTGTGCTGGGTTATTGTTCACTTCCCGGTGTGCCCTGTGTGGTGACCCATGGACAGGGGTATCTGTGCTGTTTTTGTTCACAGCGCCAGAGACCCGGGTTCAATTCCAGCCTCAGGCGACTCTCTGTGTGGAGTTTGCACATTCCCCCCGTGTTGGAATGGGTTTCCTCTGGGTGCTCCGGTTTCCTCCCATACTCCAAAGAAATGCAGGTCAGGTGAATTGGCCATACTAAACTGCCCATAGTGTTAGGTAAGGGGTAGATGTAGCGGTATGGGTGGGTTGCGCTTCGGCGGGGCGGCGTGGACTTGTTGTGCCGAGAGGCCTGTTTCCACACTGTAAGTATTCTAATCTAGTGATTCATGGACAGGGACGTGTGGTGTGCTGGGCTATTGTACACTTCCCAGTGTGCCCCATGTGGTGATCCATGGACAGGGCGGCATGTGTGTGCTGGGCTATTGCTCACTTCCCGGTGTGCCCCATGTGGTGATCCATGGACAGGGCTGTGTGTGTGCTGGGCTGCTGTTCATTTCCCGGTGTGCCCCATGTGATGATCCATGGAGAGGCGTGTGTGTGTCCTGTGTTATTGTTCACTTCCCAGTGTGCCCAATGTGGTGATCCATGGACAGGGAGGTATGTGTGTTCTGGGCTATTGTTCACTTCTCGGTGTGTCCCATGTGGTGATCCATGGACAGGGGTGTCTGTGCTGTGTTATTGTTCACTTCCCGGTGTTCCCCATGTGGTGATCCATGAACAGGGGTGTCTCTTCTGTGTTATTGCTCACTTCCCGGTGTGCCCCATGTGGTAATCCATGGACAGGGAGGTGTGTGTGCTGGGCTAGTTTTCTCTTCCCTGTGTTCCCCATGTTGTGATCCATGGACAGGGGTATCTGTGCTGCGTTATTGTTCACTTCCCGATGTTCCCCATGTGGTGATCCATGAACAGGGGTGTCTGTGCTGTGTTATTGTTCACTTCCCGGTGTTCCCCATGTGGTGATCCATGAACAGGGGTGTCTGTGCTGTGTTATTGTTCACTTCCCGGTGTTCCCCATGTGGTGATCCATGGACAGGGGTGTTCGTGCTGTGTTATTGTTCACTTACCAGTGTGTCCGATGTGGTGATCCATGGACAGGGAGGTGTGTGTGCTGGGCTATTGTTCACTTCCCGGAGTGTCCCATGTTGTGATCTATGGACAGGGGTGTGTGTGTGCTGGGCTGTTGTTCATTTCCCGGTGTGCCCCATGTGGTGATCCAAGGACAGAGGTGTGTGTGTGCTGGGCTATTGTTCACTTCCCGGTGTTCCCCATGTGGTGATCAATGGACAGGGGTGTGTGTGTGCTGGGCTATTGTTCACTTCCCGGTGTTCCCCATGTGGTGATCCATGGACAGGGGTGTGTGTGTGCTGGGCTGCTGTTCACTTCCTGGTGTGTCCCATGTGGTGATCCATGGACAGAGAGGTGTGTGCTGGGCTAATGTTCACTTCCCGGTGTGTCCCATGTGTTGATCCAAGGACAGGTGTGTGTGTGCTGGGCTATTGTTCACTTCCCGGTGTTTCCCATATTGTGATTCATGGACAGGGAGGTGTGTGGGTTTGTCTTGGCTATTGTTCACTTCCCAGTGTGCCCCATGTGGTGATCCATGGACAGGGACGTGTGTGTGCTGGGCTATTGTTCACTTCCCGGTGTGCCCCATGTGGTGATCCATGGACAGAGAGGTGTGTGTGTGCTGGGCCATTGTTCACTTCCCGGTGTTCCCCATGTGGTGATCCATGGACAGCGAGAGGTGTGCGTGCTGGGCTATTGTTCACTTCCCGGTGTGCCCCATGTGGTGATCATTGGACAGGGGTGTGTGTGTGCTGTGTTATTGTTCACTTTCTGGTGTTCCCCATGTGGTGATCCATGGACAGGGAGGTGTGTGTTCTGGGCTATTGTTCACTTCCCGGTGTGCCCCATGTGGTGATCCATGGACAGGGTTGTGTGTGTAGTGGGCTATTGTATACTTCCCAGTGTGCACCATGTGGCGAGCCATGGACAAGTGTGTGTTTGTCCTGGTCTATTGTTCACTTCCCAGTGTGCTCCTTGTGGTGCTCCATGGACAGTGGTTCTGGCAGCTTTAGACACGCATTTGAACCTTGGAATGTGCGTGTCCACTGAACACCTGCGCTTGTCCCTCTCACATGATTGTGTCTTAAGTAACAGGAGGAAACCTCTCGAGTATAATTGTAAAAGAGCAGGCACCGAACTTGTAACTGAGGGGCTTCTGACAGATTCGTGTTATTGAAAAGTTAGTGGATGGTTTGCTTGAGGTCGTGCTCAGACATTCAGGGAGACCTGAGGATTTTGTGACCCAACTCTGGATGGACCATCGGGACTGTAGTTACAACACCTGCATCTGTAAGATGAACAACAAATGGAGCAGAGCCTGCACAGAGAGGAAAATCTGAAACCATGGAGTTAGTGTCCTTGGGGAAATGGATCTGCCGAATCCACACTGGGTTTTCCAGGAACAGCTTCGCAAGTTACATTTAACTCAGGAGCCGAGCGTGAGGGGACAGTGACTGAACAAGGAGCTGGTCACAGAGCGGTGTCACCTCCTTCAACACGATCTGCAGCTTCACACCAGGGTGAGGATGGTGCTGCCAGTGGCTGTTAGTGTCACTGTTTCACGCAGCTTCTATGATCCCGAACTTTCCAGGCAGGAGTGGGTGACAGATCCATCATCTCCCAGTATGCCGACGTCAACATCACCATTTGGAGACGGAGGATATATTTGGTGGTTGAGAGCAATGGGGTCCCTGGGAACATCAGGAAGATGGAGAAACACTTCCCGTGTCTGATCGGGTCAGAATGAACCCTCCAGTACACACTGCATCACTAAGTCCTGTAGTATTTTTCCGTTTCAGTAACATACCACCTACCACTCTTCCTAAAGAAAATGACAGATTATATATTATCTTTAATCCCATTTGCTAAACTTTTATCCATTGACTTTACCAGTCCATATCCAATTACAGACTCTCCACCTTCCCTTGATAATTTAGTTTCCTGTTTATCTTAGTTTAATCGGCATACATAGTTACAGTACATTTGTTGCACTCCTATTGATCATTGATACAGATTGGAAAGAGCTGTGGACCCTGCACTGGTCACTGTGTGACTCCACTCGTGACGTTCTTTCAAACTAACTAAGGTTGATTTTTCCAGAGTGCCTGCTTCCTGTCTGATAACCAGTCCTCCCCCATTTATGTGTAACACATTCGAAGCGCTGAATAAGGGCGAGGAGCATCAGTTCGGCAATCCAGCCCCTCAGGCCTCTTCCGACATTGAATACAATCATAGCTGATGTCATTGTGGCCTCAGTTCCACGTTCCTGTCAGATCTCCATATTCCTTCACTTACTCAATATCCCAGCACCGACTGCACTCTGGGGCAGTGAATTACACTGATTCCCAAAACTGTATCAGAAGTATGCTCTCCTCACCCCTGTTTTATTTCTCCCCCACCTCATCCTAAAACTATGGTTTTAGGATTGTTCGAGATTGTCCCACATGAGGAAATATCCACTTCACATCTACATTGTCAATCACCTTTAACATCGTCCAGACCTCTGAAATTTCCTCTCATTTTTCTATACTCTAGGCAGTATTGGCCTGAACTGCTCAATCTCTCTTCAGAGGACAAACTCCACATCTCTGGAGTAAATCGAGTAAACCACTTCTGAACTGTCTCCATGGCAAATACACCCCTCCGACAGTCAGGACACCAAGACTACACACAGTACTCATTTGCGATCTCACACCCCCCCCCCCCCTTTATAATCCACTTTTTTAGAAATAAATGCCAAAGTTGCACTTGCCATTCTCATTATCTGCTGTACCTACATCGGAGTATTCTGTAGTATGGATGCGGACAGCCAGATCCCTCTGTACCTACTCATTTAGAAGTCTCTCTCCATTTGGATAATAATTTGCCTTCCTGCTACACTGATCCAAATGGATACACTCACACTTTTTGTTGTTCAGTTTCTTCTGTCAAATGTTGCCCCAACCTATCCATATACATTTTCTAACTTCTTACGTCTTCGTTGCAATTTCACACCTGAGTTAGTGTCATCTGTTAATTGGTTATAACATGTTCTATCCTCTCAAATACTTAAGACTATAGATTGTAAATAGTTGGGGCATGGGGACCAAGACATATGGTTTCCTAAAAGTTGAATTTTGCCAACACAAAATGACCCATATTTTTTCCAGCTCACTGCATTCTGTAGCTTCACTAAGCCTGTACCAAGTTGATAAATTACTTTTACCCATAAACGATCTTATTCTGCAGATTAATCATTTGTGCAGAGCTATGCAGTGCCTTCTGGAAGTCCAAATATTTCATCTCTCGGATCCCCATGATCGAAATCATGTTGATTCTGATGGATTGTGGTTGGACTTTGCAAATTTCTAGCCATTAATTCCTGAATAATGGACCTTACCAATATTTCTTAAGTTTGAACAGTTTTCTCACTACTATATTCCATCGTGAAGGTGATAATTCTAAATTCTTACTGCTCTATAATCTCTTTGTTTGCTCTAATCCTGTGTAATTGGCACATGGCGTCAATTGACCTGCTCTGATTGCTCTGTAAGAGGTCTGAGTCGCTGAATGGAGTCAATCTCTTCCTTGTGCACAAACCCGGTGGGCTGATGTCTTTCTGGTGTTCCACATCACAGTCTCGATGGTCTGCCTTTCCTCCTCCTGTTGATGCGTAAGAGTCGTGAGGGCTTATGCAACCTTCCTGTTGCTGTGTCACAGTTTGAGGGGCTGAAAACACCTTATCATATTCCTCCATCACAGGCTGGAGATACTGAACGGTCTCTCCTGCATCCCTGATATAGGACTGAGGGAATTATTAGCCTTGTTCTGTTCCCATACACCGAGACATGTGAGGTAAACTTCTTTCTCCTTTCCCATAAGAAATCTTATAGGTTGCATCCTTCTCCAATTCCCGTGCAACAGGCTCGATGGGACTGAATATCCTCCTGGTATCCCAGTGCACCAATCACCAGTCCCTCTTCCAGTTCCTATGTTACATACTTGAGGAGGCTGAATAGACTGATCCTATTGCTGCATAACAGGGTTCTGGTGCTGCATGGCTTACTCTGGGCCCAGTGTTATAGACTCGAGGAGCTGACTGGCCTCCTCCCGTAACTATATATCAGGCTCCAGGGTCTGAATAGCCTCTTCCTGTGCTGTTGTAACAGGGTTAATTTTCTTTTGAGACACTACCTCCTAATAAATGGCAGAAGACGCTGAACGAGAGAGTGCCCGTACTCTGAAGCACTCTCGTCTCCATATCTGACTTACAGAGACGAACCATTAATATAGTCTTTTTTCTGTATCAAGTCCTGATGCTGAAAGTAGCAAAAGAGGTCCCTCCCAGATACCTCATATTCCTGGCTCAGCTGCTCAAAATTCATCATGACCTCCCTGTCAAAAAATGTTCCCAAACAGGAAACTCATCTCGACTCCCAGAGCCTAAAGCCAGAATCCATAAATCTCGCTGGAATCCTACCAATCCTACAATGGGAGTGAAAGCCGAAGTTTTTGTTTTGTAAAGTGCCTTCAACTTGTCCCACCATTCTCCATGATTTCACTGTGTTCGGGACAATCGGTTTCTGTAATTCTCCATAACAGTCCTCATCTTGTCCATGAACAACAGATTAATGAGGGGACAATTTGCCTAGAAAGCCTCGATATCCTGCCAAATTGACCATGGGTCCTGACAAGTCCAATCAGCCACATCGGAAAGCAAGGAACTTGGTTGGTATTTCTTTAACTATGGAAAATCGACCCGCCCCCATTCACTGTGGAAGCTGCAATTTGTCCAGGTTAATAGGATGCCTTCTGTAACGCCAGATGACAGATCAAAGCCAACTGTTAATCATCCGTAGAGCCTGCCTGGCAGCGTCAAAGGGAGAATTGGCATGGGGTATCATAAACAAGGAAGGACATTCATTTTAACCAGAGCTAACCCAATCAGAATATTGGATGATTCTGTCTTATATTCTCTAGCAACTACACGAAGTTAGCTTTATATAATTAATCGAAGGCTTGGATGATAAAAATACCGAAACCTCCTAGTCACCATCTGAACGGGAATCAGATTCCACCACAAGGTCGGGTACTCCAATAAGACACCCAACAGGGATGGCCTCCGATTTCATAAAATTGATGTTATACCCTGAGAAAGATCCAAATAAATCAATCATTCGTATTAAACAGGACACAGATATCATTGGGTTAGTTATAAAGAGAGGAACGCCATCTGCTCTTATTCCTTCCTGGTCCTACCTCCTTGCGAGTGGTATTGGCGTCCCCCCGGATGCCAACGGCTCAATCATTAATGTAAATGATAACAGTGAAAGGGGGCAACTTTGCTGGCTGCCACTGTCAATACTAAAATTGTCAGATCTTATACCATAAGTGAAATCCGCTGCTTTCAGCGGATATAACACTGCCACCCACCTGGCGAAGACCCCTCCAAGACCAAACCATTCAAGGACATAAAAGATGCACATCGACTCCATCCGGTCAAATGCTTTCTCTGCATCCAGGGAGATTACTGAACCTGGAATCGAACCTTGCTGACAGACTGGAACCATATTTAGCACTCTTCTAATATTATCAGGGGATCTACGGCCCCTAATAATAATGGTCCTCTTTCACAATGGAACATCCAAGCCAGCATTTTCGACAAAATTTTGAAGACCACGTTTAATAATGAATAGGCACATACAAAGTGCAATCGTCTGGGACTTTCCCTCTCTTGAGAATAAGATAAATATTTCCTTCTCTCAAAGAGGCTGGGAGGCAGTCCTGACTGTACGAATAATTGTACATATCCAACACTGGCCCAACCAGCATGTCTATGAACTCCTTCTAAATCTCACTCTGAAAGTCCATCTGGGCCGGAGACTTTACCACTCTGGAGCAGCCTAATTGTCTCCTGTATCTCTCTGATTATGGGAGGGACATTCTAAAGAGACGCCTGCTCTGAACTCATACCTGGGAGGTTCAAGGTCTTAATAAAGTACTCCATGGTTGCCAATCTGTCCTCCCAGCCCGCTGGCTGGAACAACCCAGAGTAGAGCTTCCTGAATACAGCATTAATCTTTTTGGGATCGCAGGTGATAATAGCAGCATTCTTCTTTCTGGCCAAGTACGCCTCATATCTACCTGGTTATCACCATGAGCGAATACCTTCTGTTTCACAAAGGAAATCTCTCTCTTTGCTCTCTGGGCGAATGCAGCATTCAGAGCAGACCGGACGGCTGTAATCTGCTGCAATTCAGTTATAGACGGTCTGACAAAATGTGATGTTTCAGCTCTCTTCAGCCGAGCCTCAAGCATACGCTACTGTTCTCCCTCCTGCCGCTTCTGAGTCACCAAGTAAGAAATAATCACATCCCTTGTATAGGCTTTAGCAGTCTCCCAGAGCACCGTCGGATTACTGGTCGTGCACAAGTTCATGTTCCAAAACAAATTAAATTCCCTCAAAAAATACTCAGTGAATTTGCTATCCTTCAGGAGGAAAGGATCCACCTGCCAGTGCCGTGAGCCTGTCCCATCGCCACCATCCTTGACCACCATGCACACTGCCACATGATCAGAAATCGTTCCCAATTCTAAAGGACAACATCGAATTTGAAAAGACCAATGGGCAAACAACATTCCAATCCTAGTAAATCAAATCCCTATCTTCAGGGTGAAGACATCTCACACATCCACCAACCCAGCTACCTGTCAGGTCCACCAGCTGCCTGGGTGGCGGAGAAAGACCTCCCATACCCCTCGACATCCTATCCACCTCGAAGTCCATACGTCAGTTAAATTCTCCCCTTAATTATACAGCGTGCCCCACGGCTCAAGAAGCTTCCAGCACCTGTTATTCTCTATCGTGCTGGAGTTGCACAAGGACCGGACAGGGATACTGGTCCGATCCGGGCCTGTACACTGCGACCCGGTGGGCCCGCTCGACCCGCACCCAGTCTGCCCTGACTTCCAGTTTCAAAAATTGTGAGCCATTGTTCCAAGAAGCTGACGAGCTGGCATTCTTGTTCCCGTTCCGACAGCCTGACCAAGCTGATGTTCTTCTGACAGCTCAAATTTTCGAAGTCCTCGACCTTCTCTACTAAGGCCTGGACCTACCATTCTAGGGCTTGGACCCAAACAGCTGAGGATTCCGCCATGGTTTCCAAAGCCGCATTCCACTCTTCCACCTCCACGTCATGTGGCCCGAGATGCTGAATCTCCTGGTCATGCTTCTGCAGCTTGGCTGAGATCAATTCCAGCATGGTTCAGGTCTCCTCCATTGCTGAATAACCAGGGTAAAATTCGGATCCATTTCGAAACCAAGGGGATAATCAGTATGTGAAACTGGGGATCATTGATAGACTGTAACACGAGAGCTTCACATCTGTTTTAGTTGGGATAAGGAAGATGCAGGTACAGAATTCAAGAAGATGGACTGGGAAGCTCTCGAACAGTTTGATATAAGATGCAAGTTGGGATTGATGGTTTTGGATGATGTAAAGTCCAGATGAGTTGTATCGCAGGATTCTGTTGGAGACAAGAGAGGAAATGCCCTGACATAAATGTTTTAGTCGAATCTGACCTCACAAGGGAGATGCTAGAGGACTGGAGAACAGCTATGTGGTCCCAGGTTACTGGAAAGGTGGTAGAGATAGACCAGTGTCTGGTGGTGTACCACAGCGAGCAGTGCAGGGTATCAAATTATTTGTGGTATACATAAATGATATAAATGTGAATGTGGAGGGGTTGGTGGGGGGTGGGGGCGAAGCATAATAAGTAATTTTGTGTTTGACACAAAGATTGGCCAGGTGGTTGGCAGTGAGGAGGAAGGCCTTATGTTAAAGGAAAATACAGGTGGAATGGTCAGATGGTCAGATCAATGGCAGATGGAATGGAACTCTGATAAATATGAGGTGATGCACTTTGTAAGAAGTAACCAGACAGGGAAGAATTCAATGAATAGCAGGTCACGAGGGATGTCAGAGGGTGTTTCTCCACACATTCGTGAACGTGACTGGACAGTATAATAGCCAATTAAGAAATCACACGGGACTATAGGCATAGTGTTTATTCATCGAGGCGACAAAATATGAGTTAAACATGCCATTGGTTAGGCCATAGATAGAATACTGTGTGCATTTCAGGCAGCCACATTACAGGAAGGGTTTTGGTTTCTCAGTAACACCAGAAACTATTGGGGTCTCCACAGAGTTGGAAGCTTCAGTGGAAGTCTCCTGGCTGCAACTTTCTCTAAATTTTCACTTGATTTGTTTTCCCTCCTCGATTGGAGAATTGCATCTGAGAACCTGTGTCTGATCTTTCCTTTTTGCCAAGTACATGTATCAGAACACTTAAGTATTAATAGAGTCGAGGCCAACGCCTTCAAATATTTTTGAGGAACTCTGCTGTCGCCCATAACACGTGACTCCTTCACTTCCTGTCTAATTGGTTGGACGCACTAGATAGGCTATCTCTACCCTTCTCCAATAATTTCATTGAGCTGAAAGACTTCCTCATATTCCTGTGAAGCCAGCGTGAGGAGCTGAATAATCTCCTCATTTTATCTGTGGAAATGTGCAGTGTCCAGCAGCACTGTTGCATGAATGTTACCGATATTTTCAACAGCACACGCCTGAATGTTGTCCAGGTCCTGCTGCACATGGACACAGACTAGTTCAGGAGCTGAAGGGGGACATTTTTTTCCTGACTATTGTGTGATCTTCTGTGAACACCCCCCACTTCTAATCTTATCGTGGGGGCAAGACAGTTATAAAGCAGCTGAAGATGTTTGTGCTGAGGAAGCTACCTTGAGGAACGTTTGCAGATTTGTCTAGGACTGCATGGATTTTTGTACCCAAACTACAATCATTGTGCATTATGCTTTAAATCAATCTAACCAGGGAACTTTACAACGCATTCCCATTGAGTGCAATCCTGGTCAGGCTCCGTGAGACCGTCCTTTGTTAAATGATGCCTTGATGTCAGGGCTGGTCACTCTTCCCTGAGCCCTTGTGTTCACGTCTTTTGCTCATATCAATTGGGCACAGTGTGGGGCAGGGAGTGCTTTTTGACCAGTCAGAGTTGAGGGCTCAGACACGAATTGGACACGAAAGAGGATATTGGACCTTATGATCTGATTGTGGGAGAAGATCTGCTTGTGTGTTGGGCGGGGGGGGGGGCGAGGGGGGGTGGGTGGCCCGTGGATGAATGACATATCCCTGTTTGTGGCCTCCTCACGTTCTATTATTGGAAAGTAGAGGCTGTTATTCTCCTGGAAGCTCTGTTATTGAATGCTGCCAGACTGTCTGGACCATCTCTGGGTGAGGAATGGGGGCGGTATTCACTATGTTTCTGCTCATCCTTGTTATAGAGTCATAAAGCATGTAAATGTGTAAGTGCTGACCAGACATCCCATTATGATCGAGTCTGATTTGAGAGTATTTGGCTCATATTCATCTAAACCTCCTTGTTCAGATACCCATCAAGATGCCAGACTCCACCACTTCCTCTGGGAGATAATTCCATATGGATATCTCCCTCTGTATGAAAACATTGTATCTAAGTTCCCTCTAAATTATTTACCCTCGTACCTTAAAACAGGCCTCCAGTCTGAAAAGCAATCCTCAACCAACCTCTGTCTCCTCCCTTCAATCTAATTTTGTGTTCAATTGGCTTGGTTGCGCTGGTTCCCATGTGACCTAACCTTACTAACTTGCCTAATATGCAGAATCTTGTCGAACAACTTGTTCCAATCTGTATGGAAAACATCTACAACACTGTCTTCATCAATCTGCTTTGTCACCTCTTTAACAAACTCAGTCAAATGCGTACAACGCGATTTCTCATGCAAAGGTCCATGGTGACTATCCCCAATCAATCCTTGCCTTTGAAAATGCATGCAATTGGCTATCCCTCAGAGTCCCGTCCAACAACTCACCCGCCACTGATGTCAGGCTCACTGGTCCAGAGTTCCTTGGGTTGTTCGGTAATTGTTTTATTTTCTACTGCCACTGCTCCATTGGTCACAGCAAATTATTGGTGTAACTAGGTTGATGATATGGCCAACGTTATAGGTCTCACATTGGGTCAGGGTCATCCTCAGAAGAGGTCAGGTTGATTTCCTTCATTTGTTAAAACAACAAATTCATGACGAAAACAAAGTTCCTCAAACTATGATGGAAAGGTGAATGTCAAACAGAATAGAATTTTTTTTAAAAATGTACATTGACCTTTCCATTTCTGAAAATACAGAGGAGCACAAACATACACAGACACACACACACACACAGATACATACACAGACAAGCACACTCAGACACACACACACACAGACATGTACACACAGACACATTCAAACACACAAAAACACAGACACAAAAACATGGGCACACATACAGACACATGCACATACATGTATGCGCACAAACACAGACAAATGCATGTACCGTAGACCATAAGTAATTACAGCAGAATAAAAGGCCATTTGGCCCAACCAGTCTATTGAGCTACTGATCATGGCTGACATGCTTTTCAAGCCAATTCTCCTTCCTTCTCACAACAAGCCTTGATCCCATCATTAAGCATAACTTATCTAGTTATATCCAAAAGAAATAATGTGTCTGTGTGTCCGTGTGTGTCTGTGTGCATGTGTTGTCTCTCTGTGTGTCCCAGTGTCCTGCCCTGTACTCCATGTTGGAGAGTGGGGTTTTAGCAGTTTTGAGGCACATCGTTGTAACTTTGTCTGTGCCTATCCATTGAATGCCTGTGTTAATCATTCTGTGCTGCTCATGTGCTCAGTAACATGAGGAATCCCCACAACTGTTCGTGATTCAGACCAGGCTTCTCACTTGCATTTTACTGACATTTGACTTAACTCTAGTTTTTGTACGCTCGTGGAAGTGCTGGGGATAGTTTCCTGGAGGCTGTGTTTTAAACTGCTGTTGAAATTCAGGAAGACAAGAGACTTTGGTGACCCAATTCTGGATGAAACATGGTGACTGTAGTTACAGTATCTGGATCTGCAACATGACCAACAAATGGAGCAGAGACTGCATAGAGGGGAATCTCTGTAAAATGTAATGAGTGAATCACAATCAGATCAGCCACAGTTTTGAAGAATGTTGGAGCAGGATTGAATGGCTTGATCACACAACTTATTCAGATATTTCTGTTAGTAACAAGACAATTTCCCTTTTCTCCCAGTGTCCAAGACTGGTGGGTAGTGAGTCACCTCCTCCTGTTCAAATCTGGGGCCTCACTTGCTTCCAGATTTTTCTGTATCACAGTCCCGAGCAGTTGAGTGACTGCCTCCTGTTCCTGTGTCTCAGTATCGAGCGGTTGAGTGACTACCTCCAATTCCTGTGTCCCAGTCTCGAACAGTTGTAAGACTGTCTCCTGTCCCTGTGTCCCAGAATCGAGCTGTTGAGTGACTACCTCCTGTTCCTCCCTGTTTCTGAGAAGCAGTTTGGATACTCTGAATGATGTCACAAGGTAAAGAAAGGACTTGATAACAGGGAATTTCAAACTTGGAGCAGCATTAGACAAAGGGATCTGGAAACTTCTCCACCAAACATTTTATGCAGCCCGTCTGTTATTTTATTCCTGCCCCCTTTTTTAAACAGGGTGAATCTTATACAACAGTGCATTGTACCGACAATACTCCCACATACAGGGAAGACAGATTACAAAGATTAAAAACATTATAGTCTATCCCTCAGCTACCCTCATCCATTCCATCCAAACCAAGGCTGCATAAATCTTTAAACCGTATATTGTAATGAATTAGGACAGTAAATGTCAGACTTTAACACTACAGTCACTGACTACTGCCCTGCACCTTTCACCAAGATCTTCTTCAGAAAGCGGGCGAACTGACTGATCACGTGATGCCGATGCGGAATTCCAGTTCTCTCCAAGATATTCCCCTCCCGATTTGAAATTAATTTCCTTCTAAATGTAGACTACAAATCCCATATTCAGGCTCAGTTGCAAGGCTTGCAGAGCGGATTATATTCCTGCTTTAGCTGAATACACTGAGGGTGCATTTGGCAAACAGAGGAATCCCGAGGCTGGGATTTGCTATTCAGCTGGTGCCAGAGACGGTCTCCCATAACAGTGAACGGGAGCTCACTTTATAAAGAAAGGGGCACAATTCACTAATTGTGTTGCAGCGAAATTGCATTTAATAAACACACCTTTATTGGATAACTGCCTGTATATTGAATGGAGGATCAAAATTGATGGACCAAAGCAATTACAATAGATCCGATTTTATATGTTCCGATGTTTAAACATACTAAAGGTTACGAACACTTTGTGGGGAAAACTGAATTGAGGAGATTTTCACCATGAAATAGAATGGAGGATGCTCAGTGTGTTGAATGACCTACCCCTTTCCCTATGTTTCTGTGCAGTCTGTGGGAAAGCTCTGTAAATCCTGCCACCAACTCTCAGATGTTAGGAAGAAAATCTCTGCAGGGTCAACACGGTATTATTTCCCGTTCGAATACTGAGGCTGGTGCCGGGTGATCTGTAAAGTTTTATCCTTTAAGACCCCGGAACAGTTTGATACAATAGAGTGTTTTGCTTGTCCGTTTCCGAGACCATTGAAGAGAGATTCACATGTCTGCGTGTCTGGAGTCATGTTTAGGCCAGACCAGGAAAGCACGGGAGATTCACTTCCTGAAAGTACATTGCGGAAGGAAATTGGTGTTTACAATCGACATTGGCTGTTAATGACTCCAGGTTTTACATCTCGATATTTTATTAATTATAACGTCCACCAGCTGCCACAGCATTAGCCTGGTATGGATTAGTAATCCAGTGACTTTTCCACAACTGCAACATCTCCACATGGGGACCTATCTGAAACCACACTGAGCTGGTTTTTTCTGTGCTGCCTGACAGCTCTGTCATAAAGAACTCCCACCAATGTGACTATCGCGACGGGACTCAGGGCGTCGTAAATAGTTAGACTGTAGTTACTCCCTTGTTATGGGATTGGACATAGCTGAGTAAATTTCCACATTGCCAGGGTGATGTCAGAGTTGGAGCTGGAATGAAACAGCTTCCCCAGGGACACGGCTTGTTGTGCAGCACAAGTGTTCAGTCCCATTGCAGGAATGGTGTCAGGGCCCATTGCGTTTGTCATATCTACTGTGTTCAGCTGATTTTTCATGTCACATACAGCAAATCAGATCGATTAAAGACTGGCATCTGTGATTCTGTGGGCAGCATGGCGAGGGTGAGGTGAATCGTCAACTCAATACTTCTGGCTGAGGACGGTGCAGATAATACAACCATGTCTTTTACACTGATGTACAGGACTGTCTCGTGATATAGGATGGCGATATTTATGGAGTCCTCTCCCCCAGTGAGTTGTTTAATAATCCATCGACATTTATGTCTGGATGTGACAGCACTGCACAACTTCGATCTGATCTGTTAGTAATGGGATCATTTCACCCTCTGTATCAGATGTTAGTCCTGCTGTTTCGAATGTAACCAGTCAAGTGCGGTAGATTTAATGGATTGTCATCAGGTTTAGGTACACATGGTTCCGACCCTATCATGTTCACCCGCACTCATCGCTGAACCGTATATCAGCTTGATGGTAATGGTAGGCTGAGGGATTATCCTGGGGAAAATGTTACGGATTGCAGTTGAATACAATTCTGCTGCTGCTGTGATTCTACCGCACCACATGAATGTGCACTTTGAGCTCCAATATGTTCCATTCAATTCTACTGACTATCCCCCAGTTCACACCAAGACCCATTCATCCATCAGCCATGTACTCAATGTCTTAAACTGGTTTCTGATGTGGTAACACTTCCATTTTCCTATTCTCATTCTACTCTCCCTGGTGTCACGCCTCCAATTTGTTATTTTACTCAAACCCCTTCACATACGCATCTGAATCTTTTCCATTCCCCCAATGCCATCTTCTGTGTTTGATGTGAATGTGTTCCCCTCTGTTTCTCACCCTGAGCATGATAAGCGCTCTGCAGTGTCAGCGATGCTAGCCTTATGCAGTTTCAGATCAAGAAATTTGTGCACCTTGCATTATCAGTCACTTCCCATGCACAGCGTTCCGTGTTAGGCAAGGCTTTTAAGCAACTTTAACACACATCTGTGGAACTTGTTCAAAAACAGAAATTGCTGACGAAACTCAGCAGATCTGGCAGAATCTCGTGCAGTGAAAGCAGAGTTAATCTTTCAGGATCAGTGAATCTTCTACAAAGCTCCCATTTTCTGCAGCAATTTTTGCATTTTTATATCCAGTATCCATAATTATTTGTTTAATTGAAAATTTGTTCTGAGCCTATTCATTTCTAGAGAAACTCAACAGGTATGGTATCATCTGCAGGGACAGAGAAACAAAGTTAGCGTTTCAAGTCCAGTACGACACTGCTTCAGAACTGAAAAGGATTGGAAAATGAGCTTTATAATCCCTTGACATTTGTGGGGAGTGGGTTGACGGGTAAAAGAGGGTATGGCAAAAGACAAACATGCTTTTAGTCGTGAAGAACGAGAAGATCATGTGAAGTAACCTAATAATTAAAACGTGAATGGGGAAAAGGGATTCTCTCGATTGAGTGAACGATAAAGAAGACACAACCACGCAAGGTCATAGGGAGGCCAGTAGGGAGAATGTACGGAAACTGCAGAATATAATGGAGTCAGACTTTGAAGTTGTGAAATTGTACATTAACTCCTAATGGATGTAACGTACGAAAGTGTAAAGTGAGTTGTTACTCGAGCTTGGGTTGTGCTTCCTTGGAACATTGCAGCAGCCCAGGTAGGTTATTGAGATGGAAAGCAAAGAGAAGGTTAGGGTTATTTCTACAGACAGAGTGGGAGTGTTCCTTAAAGCAATCTAATGTTTGGTCTCGCCAATATAGAGAGACTGCATTGTGAGCAGCCATGATAGGAGACCAGATTGAAAGGTTATAAGTGAAATGCTGCTTCACCTGGAAGTTATGTTTGGGTCCTTGGACACTGAGGAGGGAAGAGGTGAATGAGCAAGTGTTGCAGCTTCTCCAATTGCATGGGAAGGTGTCATGGGAAGTGGGGAAGTGTTCGGGGTGATGGAGGGTTCAGGGAGGGAATGGTCCCTGCGAAATACTGACAGTGGGCGGGAGGGAAGATGTGTTTGATGGTGCTGTCCTGCTGGAGAAGGTGGAAATGGCGTAAGATGATTATGTGAATGTGGATTATAGTTCAGGAAGAAGTGTGGACAAGGAGGAATCTATCATTATTCTGGGATGGAGGGGACGGATTGAGGGCACCATCCTGGGAGATGGGACAGTGACAGCTGAAGGCCCTGTCCACCAGAGTTCGGGCATTTCTGGTTTGAAGGAAAATGAGGTCATGTTAGACGCTACTCACAGGAATGTAGCATCATCAAACGGAAATAACAGAGGTGGAGAAACTTGGAGAATGGAGTCAGCCTCCGCTGATCATGTGTTCGACCACATGCAGAACTTGCCCCCGAATGATTGAAAAGAACCAGGCATCTAATTTGAGGATTTCTGCCTCACATCTGGTCTGAACCGGAATGTGAAAATAGATCCAGAGGAAGTAAAGTGCATGAGCAGACATTCAAACAGATATCCCAAAACGCTCAGTAATTATTGTTTCTGTTCAAAAGAAGAACTCAGTAAGCAGATGAACCACACATGGTTGACAAAAGCTCTCAAGGTTACTATTGATGGCCAGATTTTGGATGTTTATTTCAGGGACCATAAGTTGATGTGAGGCATGAAATTCAGCTGTGCTTACTGATTTACCCTAGAAAACACTGCCATTTCTGCTCCATCCTCTTCCCTGCTCGTCTCCCCGTCCTGATTCCAGGTCCTTCCTCTCAAATTACAGAGTACATTTTCGCATATTATGGCCCCTACCCACTTCACCTGAAACTCTTTGATCAAGTCTACCTACTCTGCTGTAGCATCAAGCTGCGTTTTGTGCTACCACTTTGCTCTGGTCTCAGTGTGGCTTGGCTTTTTCATTCATGCTGTTTTACACGTCCCACTCACATCTCACTCGGAAAGTTTCCTTCTTGGCGTAAACCTTATTGAAAACACCTCTCCCTTTTTGCACTGAATTCACACTGTGATCCAAATTTCAAAAAGTATACTCAGCCTTCATCTCACTTTGCGAAAGGTCGACGCTGAATGTGTGGTACAAGAATTCCCCTTCTTAAATGGTTCAGGCCAGAGATGCGCTTTCAATGCAGAGATCATCACACGATTTGGACAAAGGAATTCAGGTGTTTGACCTCTTACTGGTACTCGTAACAGTTTCCTGCTGCCTTAGTATTGTAACATGGAGAAAGACAAATCTCAGGATGAAGCTTGGGCTGAGTGTTATTTACCTGTCATTTGAATACTGTTTCAAATTTGCAGTGCTTATCTTTCAGTGCTCGTTCGTGAAGTTAGTGTCTGATAGTGTGCAGGAGGTTGTCGGATGACATTGTCGAAGTTTATAAAATCAGGAGAGGTATGAATAGAGTGACCAGCCAAGGTCATTTCCACGGTATGGGGGAGTTAAACCAGAAAAAGCATAGCTTTAAGGTGAAAGAAGGAAGATTTGAAATGAACGAAGGATCAATGTTTTCACACAGAGGGTGATGTGTGTATATGGGATGAGCTGTCGGAGGAAGAGTGGGAGATGCAAGTCCAGCTACAACATTTAAAACTCATTAGGACAAACATATGAATGGAAACAGTTTAGAGGCATATGGAGGAAATGCAATCAGATGGGGCTAGATTAGTTTGGAAAACCTGCTCAGCATGGACAAGTTGGACCAAAGGGCCTGTTTGTGTGCTACATGACTGTATGAATCTAGAGAGGGAGGAAAAGCGGAGAAAAGACATGATGTAGTAAATTGGCAAGAAATACAAAAAAAAGCAGCACGAGCTTTTCCGAGCATATAAAAAAGTGTAAGATGAGTGTGTGACCTTAGGCAGAAATTAAAGCAGGAAAGCATACTGACGATAATGGGATGGTGTGACTGAAGAATTGGGTGCAGGGAGGAGACAGATGATTTACATCCATATTTTACATCTTTCCTCACAGGGAAAGGTACAGTAAGTATTTCAATGATGTCAACAAAATGGTAATAGGAGGAAAGTTATTGAACTGTCTCTAACAAAAGGAACAAGGATTTTTCTCACAGATAAGAGTAAGAGTAGACAGGCCAGCAATAATTCATAGCTGGTTTTAAAAGAAATGGTCAAGGTCTTGGGGTCATGACGCCCTCTCTATCAGATGTTAGCTCTGCTGTTTGTTAATGTAAGCAGTAAGTGCGGTAGCTTGAATGGGTTGTCATCAGGTTTAGATACACATAGTTCTGACCGTGGCATGTTCACCCACACTCATCACTGAACCGGAGATCGACTTCATGGTCATAGTAGACTGAGAGATTATATTGTGGTTGAATATAATTCTACTGCTGCTGCTGCTGCTGCTAGAGCTGCTATGATTTGCAGCATCACATGAAAGCCCAGTTTGAGCTGCAATATCTGCAACACAATTCCGCTGCCTGCCCTCAATTCGCATGGGGACCCGGTCACCCTTCTCCCCTGTACACAGTGCCCTATCCCGGTTTCTGATGTGGGAACGCTTCCATTTTAAAAAAAAACTCATCATGTTAGGGTATCTTCATGATGCCATGCCTCCAATTTGTCGCATTCCTCAAAAGCATTTAACATTTTCACCTGAATATTTTCCCCTCCAGTAATGCCATTCTTCTGTTTAAAGCGAATGTGTCTCACTCTGTTTCTCTCCATGACCATGATTAAGAGCTCTGTATTTGTCGGTGATGACAGCCTTATGTAGTTTCAGAACAAATGAATTTGTATACCTTGCGTTATAATTCACTTCCCGGTGTATGGCACTCCATGTTGGTCAGGGCGTGTGAGCAGCTTTGACACACATGTTTGAAACTTATTCAAAAACAGAAATTGCTGAAGACACTGACAGGTCTGACAGCATCTGTGCAGTGAAAGCAGAGTTAATCTTTCGGGTTCTGTGACTTCCTCAAAGCATCCAGTAAGCTATATTGAAAATGTATTCTGTAACTTTTCATTTGTTAAGGAATTCAGTGGGTCTGGCAACATCTGCAGAGATAGAGAAACAATATTAATGATTCAAGTCCAGTAAAATCTTCTTCAGAAGTGTGAAGGATTGGAAAGTGAGTGTTTTTGTATCTTGGAAGAGGTGGGAAAGAATGTTTGGAAGCCCAGTGTGAAAGACAAATGGGCTTTAAATTGTGGTGAAAGAGACACAGATGTATAATGGGTTTAAACTAATGTGTAAATATTAGAAGTTGTTTTTCTCTGTTGAATGCAACATAAACAAGACACGAACTTAGGGAGCCCAGGAGGGAGTGTGGACGGAAAATTGAGAGCAGCCATAATGGGTTCAGGCTGTGAATTTGTGGAATTGAATATTAACTCCTACAGACTGTAACGTAACATAGTGTAAAGTGAGGTGTTACTTGAGCTTGGGCTGTGCTTCATTGGATCATTGCAGCAACCTGCATTTTCTTAAAATCGCTAAAGTGTGGAAACAGGCCCTTCAGCCCACCAGGGTTATACTGACTCTCCAAAGAGTATGCGAACCAATCTCATTCTCTATCACAATACTATACATTGACCCTTGTCTATTGCACCTAGCATCAACATCCCTGAACACAATCGGCAAATCAGCATGGCCAGTTCACCTAACCAGCACAACTTTGAACTGTGGCAGGAAACTAGAACACCCAGAGGAAATCGAACCCAGTTCCCTGATGTCGTGAGGCAGCAGTGCAAACCACTGAGACACCGTGCCATCCAGGACCGAAATATTATAAGGCCACAACTCTATACGAGCAGAAATGAAGCCATTAGGACCATCAAGTCTGCTCCGGCATTCGATCACGAATGACAGATTTTCAACCCCATTTCCCTGCTTCCTCTCAGTAACCTTTGATCCCCTTGTCAATCAAAACTTATCTGAGTCTGTTTTAAATATGCTAAATAGAACATAGAACATAGAACAGTAGAGGACAGAACAGGCCCTTTGGGCCACGATGTTGTCCCAAGATTTAATCCTAATGTAAATGTAACAATTTAACCTATGCACCCCTCAACTCACTGCTATCCATGTGCATGTTCATCAGTCGCTTCAATGTCCCCAATGACTCTGCTTCCACCACCAGACCTGGCAATGCATTCCATGCATTCACAACTCTCTGCGTAAAGAACCTACCTCTGAGGTCTCCCTTTTACCTTCCTCCTCATATCTTCAAACTATGACTTCTCGTACTAGTCAATCCTGCCCTGGGAAAAAGTCTCTGGGTATTGACTGTATCAATTCCTCTCATTATTGTGTACACCTCGATCAGATCTCCTCTCACCTCCTTGTCTCCAGAAAGAAAGGTCCAAGCTCGTTCAACCGTTCTTCATAAGCAAGCCCTCCAGTCCAGGCATCATCCTGGTAAACCTTCTTTGCACCCTCTCCATAACCTCTGTATATTTCCTATCGTAGGGCGACCACAACTGGACACAATATTCCAAGTGTGGTCTCACCAGGGACTTGTCGAGCTGCAGCAAAACTTTGCGGCTCTTAAACTTGATTCCCCTGTTAATGAAAGCCAAAACACAACATACCTTCTTGACTCCCTATCCACTTGGGTGGCAACTTTGAGGGATCTGTGCATTTGCGCACCCAGGTCCCTCTGTTCCTCCACACTGCCAAGAAACCTGTATTTAATATTCAGGATTCGAATTTAACCTTCGAAAATGCATCGCTTCGCATTTATCCAGGTTGAACTCCATCTGCCATTTTTCAGCCCAGCTCTGCATCCTATCTATGTCGCGCTGCAGCCTACAGAAGCCCCCTTTACTATCGACGGCACCTCCAATCATTGTGTCATCAGCAAAGTTACGAACCCACCCATAACCTCCTCATCCAAGTCATTTATAAAGACGACAAAGAGCAGAGGCCCAAGAACACAGCCCTGTGGGATCCCTCTCAACACTGCCCTCCAAGCAGAATACTTTCCATCTACAACCACTGTCTGACTTCACCCAGCCAGCCAATTCTGAATCCAGATACCCAAATCTCCCTTTATCCGATACTTCCTGACTTTATGAATGAGCCTTCCATGGGGAACCCTCTCAAATACCTTGCTAAAGTTCACATGCACCACATCCACTGCTCGACCGTCGTCGACCTGTCTTGACACCTCCTCAAAGTAATCAATAAGATTTGTGAGGCATGAACTGCCCCTTACAAAGCCATGCTGACTGCCTTTACTCACACAATGCTTTGCCAAATAGTCATAAATCCGATTCCTCGGAACTTTTTCCAAACGTTGCTGGCAACAGACGTAAGACTGGCTGGTCTCTAATTGCCAAGGGTGTCCCTATTACCATTCTTGAAATAAGGAACAGCATTCACCTCCTTCCAATCCTCTGGTACGACTCCTATGGAGAGTGAGGGGGCAAATATCCTCGCCAGTGGCTTAGCAACCGCCTTTCTCGCTTCCCGTTGCAGCCTAGGATAAATCTGGTCTGGCCCTGGGGACTTATCAATATTAATGTTTTCCAAAATTGCTAGCACTTCAACTTCATCAATCTTGATCTGGTCTCCTCTAAGTTTTCATTTACAACAAGTTTCCTTTGCTTGGTGAAAATCGAAGCTAAAAACTCATTTGGGGCTTCCCCTATCTGCTCAGACTCCATGCATAAGTTCCCTACACTATCCCTGATCGGCCCTACATTCTCCCTGATAATTTTCTTATTCCTCACGTATGAGAAAAAATGCATTTGGATTCTCCCTAATCCTTCTTTCCATGCCTATTTTTGTGCCCCATCATGGCTCTGCTCAGTCCATTTATGAGCTCCTTTCTCACAAGCCTGTAATCCTCTAAAGCTGTGCTAGATTCTTGCTTCCTCCATTTTACCTAAGCTGCCTGCTTCCTTTTTACGAGACGTTCCTCTGTTCTTGTCATCCAAGGTTCCTTAATCTTACCCTTTCTTACCTATCTCAGAGGAACAAATTTGTGTATCACTCGCAACAACTGCTCCTTAAACAGTCTCCACATGTCTGCTGTGCGCTTTCTGTGGAACAATTGCTCCCAGTCTGTACTTCCCAACTCCTGTCTGATAGCATCATAATTTCCTTTTCCACAATTAAATATCTTCCCATCGGAAACTGCTCCTTTCACTCTCCCAGACGATGCTACATGTGAGGCAGTTGTGATCACTTTCACCAAAGTGCTCTCCCAACGTGAGTTCTAACACCTGTCCTGGCTCGTTGCCGAGGACCAAATCCAAAATAGCCTCTCCCCTCGTCGGTCTGCCTACATACTGAGCAAGGAAACCCTCTTGAAAACATCTGACAAAAACGGATTCATCTCCACCATCTGCACTTAGGAGATTCCAGTCGATACTGGAAAAGTTGAAATCATCCATAGCAATAACCCTGCTACTTTTGCATTTTTCCAGAATCTGCCCGCCTATGAGATCTTCAATCTCTCTACTGCTATGAGGTGGTCTGTAGAAAACCTCCAATGCGCTGACTGTTCTCTTGCTGTTCCTAACTTCCACCCGTACTGACTCAGTGGACAAGCCTTCCTCAACAACCTTCATTTCTGTAGCTGTGACGCACTCTCTGATTAGCAATGCTACTACCCCCTCCTCGTTTTCCATCCACCCTGTTCTTTTTTTGGATAACGTATAGTGTGGAAACAGGCCCTTCAGCCCAACAAGTCCACACCAACACTACATAGAGCAACCCACCCAGAACCATTCCCCTACATTTACCCCTCCTTTTAACACTACGGGCAATTTAACATGGCCAATTCATCTATCATGCACATTTTTGGATTATCGAGGGTAACCGTACCACCCGGAGGAAACCCACGGGGAAAATTTGCAAACTCCACGCAGACAGTTCCCTGAGGTGGGAATTGAACGCGGATCTCTGGCGCTGTGAAGCAGCAGTGCTAAACACTGTGCCACCGCACCACCCCTAAATATTTTTAAACGTTCTAAACCCAGGAGCATCAAGCAACCATCCCTGCCCCTGTGAAACCCACGTCTCTGTTATGGCCATGACATCGCAGCCCCAAGTACTGATCCATGCTCTAAGTTTGTCACTCTTATTTCGGACATTCCTTGCATTAAAGCAGACGCACTTTAACTGATCCCTTTGTTTCATCGCGTGAGAAACCTTCCTGATAGATTCAATATATCCCTGTCACTGTCCCGTCTGCAACTAACCCCGTCTCAGACATGCGGTCTGATTCCTACCCCCCTGGCAAACTAGTTTAAACCCGCCCGAATCACACGAGCAAACCTCCCAAACAGGTCGTTTGTGCCCCTTCAATTCAGGTGCAACCCATCCTTCATGTACAGGGCCCACCTTACCCAGAGGGTATCCCGATGGTCTAAGTATCTGAAGCCCTCCCTCCTGCACCAGCCTCGCAGCAAAGTGTAAAGCTGCATTCGTTGACTGTTCCTCATCTCACGAGCTCATGCCACTGGTAGCAAACCTGAAATGACTACTCTACTCGTCCTGCCCTTCAGCTTCCAAACTAACTCTCTGTAGTCACTTTTCAGATCCGCAGTCCCTTTCCTGGCTATGTCGTTGGTGTCAAATGATCTGGTTTCCACAGCCTTCTGTGCTAAGGAATTCCACAATTTCACCACTCTCTGGCTAACGACGTTTGATCTTATCCCGTTCTAATGGATTTTCCCTTTGCTCTAAGCCTGTGTCCTCCTGCTAGTGCAAACGGCCTCCTAATTTTGACTGTATCCAGGTCATTCAGTATTCTGTAAGTTTCAATTGGATCACCCCCCATCCTTCTAATCTCCATCGAATATAAACCCAGAGTTCTCCAGTGTTCCTCATGTGTTAAACTTTTCATTGGTGAACCTTCTCTTGACACACACCAAGGCTAATACATCCTTCCTGAGGTATGAGGCACAAAATACTGGAAATGTGGTCTGGCCAGAGCCTTAGAAAGCCTCAGAATCCCCACCATTATATCCTACTCCTCTCAAGATGAATGACAACATTGTATCTGCCTTCTTAACTACTGACTCAACCTGCAAGTTTATCTAAGTCGAATCCTGCGCTTGGAATCCCAACTCCATTTGTTACTCAGATTTCTGATTTTTTTCCCATTTAGTAAATAGTCCATGCCTGTATTCTTCTTACCAAAGTGCATTACCTCATACCCTCCCACATTGTATTCCATCTCCTACTCCATTTCCTACTCTCCCAAACTGTCGAAATCTTTCTGCAGACTCCCTGTCTCCTCAAAATTACATGCCTCTCCACCTGTAATTGCTTCATCTGCAAACGTAGCCAGAATGCCTTCTGTCCCGCCACTCAGATCATTCACCTATAAAGTGAAATGTTGTGGTCCCAACACTGACTCTTGTGGAACACTGCTAGTCACCGGCTACCATCCTGAGAGGGACAATTTTATCCTCACTCTGCATCCTGTAAGAGACCCAACCTTTTATCCATGCTAGTACCTGTCCTCTGACACCATGGGTCCTTATCTTACTCTGCAGCCTCCTGTGCGGTACCATATCAGAGGCCTTCTGGAAGTTCAAATAGGTAAATGTCTTTGGTCCAACCCTTCGTTACCTCCTCAAATAATTCTCATTATCTTGAGAGCAATGTAGGTTATTGAAATGGGGAGCAAGCAGAAGGTCAGGGTCATTCCAACCGACAGAGTGGAGATGTTCCTCAAAGCAGTTTCTATTTGGCTCACTAATGTAAAGGAGACTGCATTGTGTGCAGCAATGACAGGAGATTGGATTGAAAGCGTACAAGTGAAATGTTGCTTCATCTGGAAGGTGTGTTTAGAGCCTTGGACAGTGAAGAGGGAAGAGATGAATGAGCAAATGCTGCAGCTTCTGCATTTACATGGGAAGGTGTCATGGGGGTGTGGGGAAGTGTTCAGGGTAATGGAGTTTGCCACAGAAGGAGTGGTCTCTGTGAACTTCTGACAGTTGGCGGGAGGGGAAGATGTGTTTGATGGTGTGGTCCTGCTGGAGGTGGTGGAAGTGGGGGAGGATGATTCTCTGAATGCAGAGTCTAGTGCAGTACAAGTGAGGATAAGGGGAGATCTATCATTGTTCTGGGAAGGAGGGGACGGAGTGAGGGCAAAAACGAGGGAGATGGGACAGTCACAGCTGAAGGCTCAGTACATCAGAGTGAGGGGATTTCTGGTTTAAGAGAAAAGGATGTCATGTAGGAAGCTTCTCAAAGGAATGTGGCATTGTCGAACAGAAATGACAGAGCCAGGGAAACTGGGAGAGTGGAGTCATCCTCAGCTGATCATGTGTTCAACCACATACGTAGGTTCCCACTGAATGATTGAAAAGAGCCAGGCATTTCAAATGCAGATTTATGTCATATATCTGGAGTGTGAAAATAGACACAGATGAAGGTCAGCAGATGTGTGTGAGTGTGTGTGTGTGTGTGTTGGGGGGAGGGGTCATTTAAGCAGGTACTGATTAATAACTCTCAGTAATGTTTGGCTCTGGTGAAAAAGGAGATGATGTGAAGATGTGAAGATGAACCACCCATGGTGTACAAAGGCTGTGAAGGATACTAATCAATCACAAACTAAAGAATTCAGATTGGTGAGCTGTAGCGTTGGCCACATTTGGGAAGTTTACTTTCGGAACAAGAAGCAGATTGCATAAACCAAAATACAAAGAAAAACATTCCAAAACTGGCAAGAAATATGAAAAGAAACTAACCACAGGTGTTTTCCCATATTGAATAAAAATCGTTCATCATGTGTGTGTGACCCTTGGAAGGAAGGCAGGAAAGAATATTTGGGACAACTCACTGGAGGATGTGACTGGGGAACTGGTTTCAAGGAAGAGGCAGAGAATTTAAAACAGTATTTTACATCGTTCCTCGCAGGGGAATGCACGAAGAGTTTCAATATTATAAACACAATTGTAGTCAGATGAAAATTTTGCACTGTCTCGAACAAAGCAAACAGAAAAGACCAAAGGTAAACAGCTCATCAGCAATTCATAGCTTTCTTTAATAGAAATGGTTACAGAGTGACTGGTGACACAGTGAAATATTTCATAACTTTCGGGATTACAGGAGTGTTCCAGTGAAACTGGCGGAACTCCAAAGTGGCGCCTGTCTTAAAGAAGAGAGTGAGTCTTCAAGTGTTTAGGTGCTCCCTTTGTCTGAATTATGGAGCATATTTGAGAGGATTAATGACCTCATGATGCACTTTCATCCTGAGTGATTTTAAAGAAAGTAAAACTCTGCTCCTTCCTCTGATTCGTTATATACTGGGGGATGAACATTTTGCTCAAGCTGAATTATTTTGAAAATTATCTGGAACATTGTACAAACGACATCATCCAGAGAATTCTAGAAACTGCACTCATAAGAACTTTTTATAACCATGTGGGGGTATTGCAGAGGTGAGAGAGAGAGAGAGAGAGAAAGAGAGAGAGAGAGAGAGAAGGTGCTGCTTTGCAGTGGTGAGAGCGTGAGTGTGAGAGAGTAGAGAGAATACGGTGACCCTTATCCTGATAAAGTGGAGAAGGATATTGATGTTTTTCCTGTATTGCTGGACTTTTCTTCGGACCGCAGATACTGCGCTGAGCTGGGTGGTGTGCTCAGACCATGTTCTGCGAAGAGAATGGTGCCCCTCTGTACTAGACTATTCTCCAGGACCTCGGTGCCCCTGTCGACAAGCTGTGGTGTAACCTGCCATGCTCGGGTAAACTGCCATGCCGGAGGAAACATCACAGAAGCGCTTCACAGGAGGCTCCCAAGGACTGAGAATGTCACCTAAACAGGGGACGAAACGTCTGCAACACAAATTCCCATGTTGGCGAACAGAACCACAACATCGGGAAAACTATGCAGGGCAACTCCAAACTGAGAAACTCAACCGTGTGCCCATTGGCCTTTTAATGATGGCAGCAGTACCAGGGATCACTGAATATCCAGGGGTTTCTGGGCGATGGTGAGCACCTCCCACCATGATGGGTGGGAAAATCGGGCTGGCGTTGAATGAGAGGGACACTATGGTGTTCGGTAGTTAGTTAATGAGGTGAGTTCGATAAGACAACACCAGTAAACTAGCTCTGCCTCGTGCAGACATTCCCTCTGTGACATTCAATGAAAATGGCACTGAGACAAATTATTGTTCGATTCAGCCCAGTGAGTCGAAGATTCTGCTGATCCTACTCCCAGTTACAATGCTGCAGGACAACTGCTTATCCAAGACTCTCAATCATCTTAACTTACACCAATATCCTGCTCCCTCATCATTCCTAGAAACAGTGGCCTATATTTCAAGATGCTATCGAAATGGTTTCATTTCACAATTTTTAAATCTACTATCAGGTCCTTCTCTGAAATTCATCTGTCAATCTCCCCCTCTCTTTTCACCAACCTCCTCCCATTTGTTGGTATTTAAACTTATTCCCCCGCCATCTCTCTCTGGCAGAGAGTTTCACACCCACATCACTCCTGTATCATGCTATAGTGGAGATATGGAGCTATAACTGAAGAGGTGCTGCACATCCTGTCACTTCCAGCATGAGCTGCAAGTTTCCCCACGCTGGGCAGTGATCTAACACAGTGTTACACAGCAATGCAGCGATTGGTGTACACAGCTGCGTAGGCTGGGATGGTAACTGCTCCAAATTAATAGATAAATTCACTGCTATTCACTGCACAGCTCCCCATGCTGCAGAGATATCCAATCCGTGTGTATCGAACAATGCCTTTGTGTGTTCTTCACAGCACCCTGTGCTGAACAGATCATCTAGTCCAAGTTTATATATCACTGCACTGTTGGAATCATAAGTAGTGAACCTGTGAGCTCTAAACAGTATTCGATCCTGGACGGATTGCTGAGCAGTACACTAGCCTGGTCTACGCAGTGCTTCATGCTGAGCAGGTACCTCAACTGGGCTTATGTGTGTCCGGGCTGGATCTGAGAGGTGGATTAAGTATCCGACATAATTCCTGACAAGATTATCAGTCCTCCAACTCAGCCCATTCCGCTGGTAACTGTGAGGTGCTGTGTTTGAGATAGAATTTACTTTGTCAAAATATTCGACATTAAGCCAAACACAATTTATTTGAAGACTGTCAATAAAAGACAACAAAAGGAAGAGGAACTTGCAATAACTTAATTCTGTTGGAACATTTAACAGAATAATAGTTTATTTAACTACTATACAGTAATTGCTCCAATATGGTATCATGCAATTAACACACAAATGTCAAAAAACAAATGCAGGAAACAGATTAGCTGACATGCAGTTCTCCAATCCAGGAGGAAAGAACATCAAAAGGCAATTCCGAGAGAAATCACAGAGACAATGTGTAGCACCCGGGAGAGATTTACTGCCTTCCAACCCTGCTGAGACCCCAGCAATAACTGGCAAAAGGTAAAATTAAGAATCCTGGTTCTGTAACCAGGCCGCGGCTGCAAGAACATAAGGAATGGACTGTATCTACATCGTCTATGGCTCTGTAGGTGTATCTCAAAAATGCCTAAACCACCTAAGCCGTTAAATGCTGGACAGACAAAAGTCAAAGTTAAACATAAATAAATAAAACAAAAAGATGCAGCAGGCCTGGTGATCAGGCACAGACGGCCTCAGGAGCCCAGCAATTCCGATACTGCCAAAACACAGCATAATCATCGAGCTTGTGAAGAGAAAGAATTATCTCGCTTCCTCACCTCTATGATTACAACTGGAGATGTACCATTAGACCAATAATCATCGATATCAAAATTCCACCCACACCAAGTATTATTATGATATATCAGAGTTGCCGTGAAATGGGGTTAACTGGAGTTGTTTGTTCAGTGACTGTGATTAATATCAGTCTTCCTGGACCTAACTGTGTCACTGGAGGATTTTCCTCTTCCATAATTAGGGACTTCTTTCAACTTGTTATGCCATAGTATTCGGCGCAGCTTCAACCTCATCAAGATTGGGATCAGCAGCTACAGAGGAAGAGAGAGAAGTCAGAATCTGAGAATATTAGAATGTTCCAACAATGGATCCGAATCTGAGAACATTAGACTTCAATGTCACAACAATGGACAGGGCTTTATCCTGGGGTCTTTACTGGCTTTCTCAGGATTGGCCACGGTTACAGTTGCGGATACGAGCCGTACTGATGATAATTCAAGCTGGGTACTATCCCATCCTCGCTATTATTGGTGTTCCTGGTAAGTCTATCTCTGTCAATTCTATAAATGATGCTGAATGTTATTGCTATTCTGGTTGATTATATTTAACAACTACATAAACTTTCAGTCACCAATGCCACTTCCTTCTCATGCATTTCCAAAATACATAATCATAAACATCTGAGAAGGAATAAGACTGTTCGTAACCTTGAGTCTCCTTTCTACCGTGAACTGTTTTATGTCTCCATATTCTCTCTGTGATCAAACCTACCGACACCCACCTACATAATATCTCCAATCTCCAGCTCCGCCTGAGTTCTGTTGCTGACTTCGCCATCACCTACCCCTTCGTTCACAACAGATTATATGGTTCCAGTTCTCTTCTGACCTCTCTTCCAATTACAAATAGTTTGACCCCAAACTTGTTCTTGTCTCTACAGTGACTTCATAACAGGGACTCTTAAACAGAGTAATAATGTCACTGACAGTGTAATTCAGAGGCACAGGTTATGAATCTAAAAGCATTGTCTGAAATCCTACCACAGCCAATGATTAAATTTAAATTACAATATCAAAAATTGGAATGAAGCCTAATTTCACGCATGGCAACCATAAACCATCAGGATTTCTTTTCTTATTTTATTGATAACCTTTGGTAAAGAAATCTAACATGAGTGCCCTGTCTGAACTAAGTGTCACCTCAGATCCACAACAATGTGGTTGCCTCCATATTGCCTTGACAAATGGCCGCGTGGTCAAGGGCCGTTAGAATGGACAACAAATAGCTGGTCTTGCTAGTGATGCTGGCATCGCGCAAAACAACAACATTAAAGGTGAAATAACCAAGGAAATGGGGATGCTAAATAAAATTCTGAAATAAAATTCTCCACCATCTGAAAGAATTTTGGAGAATCTCGGCAGGTATGGCAGTCTATCGAAAAAAACCAAAAATAAGGTTTTGAGTTCAGTGAACCTATCAAAACTGAATGCAACTGAGAAATAATATTATTATATCAGGGATGGTAGGAAGGGTGAGCGGGAGGTTTGTGTTGAGTGGGTGATGTCCATCAAGAGAGAGAGAAAGTGACAGAGAAAGAGAGAGACAGAGGGAGAGAGAGAGAGAGAGAAAGAGACAGAGA